>NC_041215.1:107159052-107177708 GCF_002837175.3 Physeter macrocephalus
GTCTACAGATTCAATGCAATCCCTATCAAACTACCAATGGCATTTTTCACAGAAGTAGAACAAAAAATTTCACAATTTGTATGGAAACACAAAAGACTCCGAATAGCCAAAGCAATTTGAGAAAGAAAAACGGAGCTGGAGGAATCAGGCTCCCTGACTTCAGGCTATACTACAAAGCTACTGTAATCAAGACAATATGGTATTAGCACAAAGACAGAAATAGAGATCAATGGAACAGGAGAGAAAGCCCAGAGATAAACCCACGCACATATGGTCACCTTATCTTTGATAAGGAGGCAAGTGGTGCTGTGAAAACTGGACAGCTACACGTAAAAGAATGAAATTAGAACATTTCCTAACACCATACACAAAAATAAACTCAAAATGGATTAAAGACCTAAACGTAAGGCCAGACACTATAAAACTCTTAGAGGAAAACATAGGCAGAACACTCTATGATATAAATCACAGCAAGATCCTTTTTGACCAACCTCCTAGAGAAATAGAAATAAAACCAAAAATAAACAAATGAGACCTAATGAAACTTATAAGTTTTTGCATGCCAAAGGAAACAGTAAACATGACGAAAAGACAACCATCAGAATGGGAGAAAATATTTACAAACAAAGCAACTGACAAAGGATTAATCTCAAAAATATATAAGCAAGCAGCTCACGCAGCTCAATATCAAAAAAAGAAACAACGCGATCCAAAAAGGCGCAGAAGACCTAAATAGACATTCTCCAAAGAAGATATACAGATTGCCAAGAAACACATGAAGGGATGCTCAACACCATTAATCATTAGAGAAATACAAATCAAAACTACAATAAGGTATCACCTCACACTAGTCAGAATGGCCATCATCAAAAAATCTACAAACGATAAATGCTGGAGAGGGTGTGGGGAAAAGGGAACACTCTTGCACTGTTGGTGGGAATGTAAATTGATACAGCCACTATGGAGAACAGTATGGAGGTTCCTTAAAGAACTAAAATTAGAACTACCATATGACCCAGCAATCCCACTACTGGGCATATACCCTGAGAAAACCACAATTCAAAATGACACATGCATCCCAATGTTCACTGCAGCCCTATTTACAATAGCCAGGACATGGAAGCAACCTAAATGTCCATTGACAGATGAATGGATTAAGAAGATGTGGCACATATATACAATGGAATTTTACTCAGCCATAAAAGGAAATGAAATTGAGTTATTTGTAGTGAGGTGGATGGACCTAGAATCTGTCATACAGAGTGAAGTAAGTCAGAAAGGGAAAAATAAATACCGTATGCTAACACATATAAATGGAATCTTAAAAAAAAAAAAAGTGGTTCTGATGAACCTAGGGGCAGGACAGATATAAAGATGCAGACCTAGAGAATGGACTTGAGGACCTGGGGAGAGGGAAGGGTAAGCTGTGATGAAGTGAGAGAGTAGCATTGACATATATACACTACGAAATGTAAAATAGATAGCTAGTGGGAAGCAGCTGCATAGCACAGGGAGATCAGCTCGGTGCTTTGTGTCCACCTAGATGGGTGGGATAGGGACGATAGGAGGGAGATGCAAGAGGGAGAGGATATGGGGATATATGTGTACATATAGCTGATTCACTTTGTTATACAGTAGAAAGTAACACAACATTGTAAAGCAATTATACTCCAGTAAAGATGTTAAATAAAAAAAAATAAAGTCACATTTAAAAGTATGCTCTGTGGGGGCTTCCCGGGTGGTGCAGTGGTTGAGAGTCCGCCTGCCAATGCAGGGGACACGGGTTCGTGCCCCGGTCCGGGAGGATCCCACTGGCCACAACAGTGAGAGGCCTGCGTACCGAAAAAAAAAAAAGTATGCTATGTGGAAGTTAAGGACATGACAAAAGTAATAGGAAAGAAATTATGAGAAAAGAGAATCGTCAAATAATTTTGTAGTATTTTTGCAATTAAAGTACATTTAGAGTACTGAAGAGAATGATAATTTGATTTTGTGAGAGGTCTGAAATTAAGATTAAACATGTTTTTAAAAACTATTTTCAAGTGCTGTGGCAGAGACGGCCAGCTGTCCATCAAAATCCCTTGTCCCTTTCGTGGTTAGAGCTGTGGTGAGAGCATAACTGCTGAGCTAGGGTCTGGATTTCCCAGCCTCCTTTGCATCTAGGGGGGGCCATGTGACAGTTCTGGCCAATGGAATGTGAGCAGTGACTTGTCACTTCAGGGCCAAGCCTTTAAAAAAGCAAGTATGCCTTTCTATCTGCAATTTCCTCTTCCCTTTCTTCTTTGTTCTCCTCCATCTGGCTGGAGGCACATGACAATGGGGGCCTAATGGAGGTGAAGCTGCAGATGAATTGAACCTGGGTCCCCAAGTCACCATCTAGAAGAAAGCTGTCTGCCAACCAGAAGCGCTACATGAGCAAGAAATAGACCTCAAAATGTGTAATAGCTGCAAGATAGTGGGAATTTACTTGTCACAGCAGCTCGTGATATCCCAGCAATACAGGTACCCTTATTACTGTCATTTACTGGAAATTTCCAAAAAGAGATTCTTCTGGACTTACTTTAATGAACAGATGAGACTCACTTGCAATTAGCAGAACTTTTGGACACAGATTTTTTTATTGTGGTGAAAAACACATAACATGAATTTACCCTTTTAATTTTTTTTTTTTTTTTTCTTTTTTTTTTTTTTTTTGTGGTATGCGGGCCTCCCTCTGCCGTGGCCTCTCCCGTTGCGGAGCACAGGCTCCGGACGCGCAGGCTCAGCGGCCATGGCTCACGGGCCCAGCCGCTGCGAACCCGGTTCCCCTGCATCGGCAGGCGGACGCGCAACCACTGCGCCACCAGGGAAGCCCACCCTTTTAATTTTTAACTGTACATTAAAGTGTTGTTAACTGTATGCAGATTTTTGCACATCAGATCACTAGAACTTTTTCATCTTGTATGACTGAAACTGTGTACCCATTGAACAAAAAATGGAGACATTTTTAAAAAGTCTTTAATAACTGTTTATGTTCTTGAGGTAAACTATTTTCTTGAAGTCTTAATTTCAGTACAAGCACAGCATAACATTTAACATGGTACAGCCCTTGTTACGTGCCAGGCACTGTTCTAAGTGCTTTTTTTTTTTTTTTACTGTTATTGCAAAATATTGGCTATATTCTCCGTGTTGTACAATACATCCTTGTAGCCTATCTTACACCCAGTAGTTTGTACTCTCCCTCCCCCTCTAAGTGCTTTTTATATAATATCGCAATCTGACAAAAAAGTGCAAGACTTCTATTGAGGGAAAAGTAAAACTGTATTGAGAGGCAAAACTCCCTTTTATATTTCAAACTTCGGACTGATTATCACATATTTTAAATGAATGAATCTGTGATAATGAATTTAATATAAAGACGGATATTTAACAGAATTATAAGATTTATTGTAAATATGAATGTTCATTAAAATAGATACACAAATGTGACATGTTTCTCATATTTCTGCTATTTTACTGCTTGTGGTGATAACTGCCCTGATTTTTCTCACTGAGATGCTTTTCTTAGCCTGGGCTGCCACAGTACTGTTAATGTTTCTGCCCTAGACCCAGGCACCATGTTAAAAGAGTTGGTGAATGGAATGATTATAACCTAAGATCAATCTTCATCCAGAAAGCATACCAAAGGGTTGTTAATGGACCTTCAACTAGAATAGGAGTTTTATCCTTTGCTGTGTTGACTCCAGCACTACTCTCCAGGGCTACAAATAAACACAGAAAAATACCAGGCTTGCCCCTACCTACACGAAAAGAACCATTATCGTCATTTGGAGCACCCTTCAGATCATATAAAAACGCTTACTGTGAATACACTACAACTGCTGTCGACTTGGTTACATTTTCCAAATCAGTCATGTGGGGTGGGAAACCTTCAACTCTGCAGTTTAAATTTAGATAAAGCTCCCATATCAAGTTCCCACACTCCCTCTTTATTTTAACCTCCCAGAATAATGTTCTCTTTAATCCTTTGCTGTCCTTCCTGCTTATCTGCTTTCATTTTTCTTATATCCTAATCCATTTTATAAGATCCATTCAGGCTCCTATCAAGGCTAATGCTTTAGTCTCCTCCTGGCTCTCATCAATCTCCTCTTCTTTGGTCCTAACAGCTGGGATCCCCAAGCCCTCACTCTTAGGCTCAATCCTACACTTATGTTTGGGAACAGCTCTCGGTCAGGTCTGGAGCAATTTAAAGAGCCCTAGGCCAGTATCTGGACAACTCAGGCTCAAGTCATTCTGTCTGATGATGTCATTTGAATATTTGCCAAGTATTTATTCAACACCTACCATTCATCCCCTACCATGTGCCAGGCACTGTGTAAAGCTATGGAGACACAACAAATACCAAGACATAGTCCTCATCTTGAGAGTCTTTCAATTTTGAAGTGAAGATGTACAAGTTAACCAGCAATCACAGTAGAGTGGTAAGTGCCATGACAGGCTCAAGGGCAGGATGCTGTGGGACCCCGTAGGGGAGGCACCAACAGTGTGAACATAGTGTGGGTACAGAAGGGGGGGGTCAGAAAAAAGCTTCTCAGAAGAGTTGATTTCTGTACCAAAATCTGAAGGATGAGGAGTTACCTAAGTATGTAGGGAGAAGTGTGTGTGTGTGTGTGTGTGTGTGTATGTGTGTGTGTGTTATCTATCTATCTATCTATCTATCTATCTATCTATCTATCTATCTATATCTATCCATCCATCTATCTTTATATATAGAGAGAGAGACAGGCCAGAGGTTAAGCAGAGAATAGCATGTTCCGGGAACTCTAAGTAGCTCTGTTTGGCAATATAACATAGTAGTTAAGATCATGATCTCAAAGCCAGACTGCATAGGTTTGAATTCAGACTGCTGCTATGTCACCTTGGGCAAGTCTAACCTTGGGTTAGTCTCTTTCTGCCTCAGCTTCCTCATCCTTAAAATAGAAATAATAATAGAACCTGCCTTATAGGATTGTTGTGAGGAATAGTAAACTTAATATGTTCAAGTACTTAGAATGATGCCGGGCATATTGCATAATAAAAAGGGTTTGCTATCATTTAACTGTAGTATGAAATGAAAGATAGGGAGTGGCCAAAGAAAACTCTTGTGTGCCATGGTAAGGAGTTTGGACTTTAAAAACATTTACTGAATTCCTGTTGCCCTCAGGATAAACAGGGAAATTATGCATCAAGTTGCCGTTTTAAATAGATCACTCTGCTGCAGTGCAGACGTCTACTTGGAGGCGTCCAGCTGGAAGAAGTCTGCTCTGCCTGCAGCCCCTGCTGGGAAGATGCTGAGCTTCTTGCTCCATCCTCAGCTCCAATGAGTGGCCACTGGGAAAGACCTCTAGGGGAACAGGATGGGCTGGGGAAACGACGAGTTCACACGTGGTCTTTGAAGTGCTTGTGTAAATGTCTTTTGAGTAGCTGGATATTCAATTCTGAAGACAAGATTTAGAAGGAGTCAGCATTACAAAGATACTTAAAGATCTAGAAGTAGAGTTAAGATTATCCAGGGATGCTGAGTAGATGGAGAAAAAGAGAGGTTCCAAGAACACCGAGAAAGACCATCACTGAAGAGACGTGAGCGAAAGGAGAGCCCTTGAAGGATATTGAGAAGGAGTAACTGCAGAGGCAGGAGAAAATCCAGAAGTGCCTGGTGTTATCTAAGCGGAAGGGGGATGTCACTTCAGAAAGCAGGAGCGATCAACAAATGCCGCTAAGAAAGTGCATGAGATAAGAAGGGAAAATACTCCATTGCGACAGGGAGTACTTTGGCGAGAAGAGTTTTAGTGGAACGTTTGGCAGAAGCCAGGATGCAGAGGACTGAGACGTGAATGGGAGGTGAGGAATGGAGGAGAGTGAGAAGAATTCAGGTGGGAAGTTTCAAGAGGATAGTGGGAAGCTAGTGGATTCAAGAAATTGAGAGGTAAAAAGGGAGCGATGGAGATGATAGGTAGAGACGCCTGTGGAGTTGAATGGTAAGCTGTTTAAATGCTGGTGGTAGAGAGCCAGCAGAGAAAGAAGATGATAGGAGTGGTAATTGGAGAGACAGAGAAAAGAGTCTCTAAGGTGGGTTAGGGAGCAGCTGCGGGGAGGGTGTCAACTGTGGATAGGAGAGACCCTTCTTGCATTGGGGCAGGAGGGAAAGAAACAGGATGGGTATGAATGCAGAAAGATGGAGGGACTGAAGCTGAGGGAATTCTCTTCTGTCACCATTGACTCGGGAAGTAGGAGGCTTAGTCGTTGGTTCAGAGGGAGTGGGTCAGGGATGGAGTAGGAGGTTGGAGGAGAGTGAGGAAACTGAAAGAGTGAGAGGGTTCCCTGGGAGAACCTGTAGGCATGACTGATGTCTCTCTCTCTCTTTTTTTTTTTTTTTTGAGATCATGTTTCTTCCAGTGGTTTAACACAATAGAAGTTTTATTTTACGCTTATATAACATTTCTGCTGGCGGATCCCGTATATTTTAACCACATCCAGTATGCACAGCAGTGTCTTTTCCCCCAGGAGTCCCCTGTAGCTTGAATATAGTAGAGAAGACAGGATTGGGATTTTATTAGACAGGTGAAATGAAAGGCAATGGCAAAAGAGAACTGCAGGGATTGGGTGAAGTCATGAACCATGGGTGAAAATACAGAAGGCAGATTGTAGGAGGGATTTGCATCTGGCAGGGAGGGGGATGGGTGACCAAATAACGAGGATGCTAGTGCCTTGTGATGTGTCCCCCCAAGTAGTGCACAACCTGCATAGTCTTTTGTGGCAGCTCTGTGTGATAGCCACGGTGAGGTTAGCTGTCCACGAGCTCTCCGAAACAAGGGCAGGAGGAAGGAGAAGAAAGAGGGACCTAGATTTCCAGGATGGGGCTAATCATGACCTAGACTGATTATCTGCTATGGGGACCCAATATAGATTAGTTTGTTCCCAAGCCCCTTATTGTGTATTGGAAACAATAATTGTCCTGGGTGCCCTAGGCCATGGGGTAGAGTAGGGTGAATGGAAGACCTCCAAATTTTGGTCCTAGTGTCTGAGCTTCCCCCTAGTTAATTGCATTATATTTAAAGGATAATATGATACACATAAATAAATAGATATAATGTAATAAATATAATACATAATGTATGTAATGCATATCATATAATACAATAGCTATAATGTAGTGTAAATAAGTGAATGTTACTTATAGTCATTAGGCCACTGACTTGTTCCCTTTTGCCCATGTCCTTGACTTGAGATACAACCCTCTTTGGGGTTAGAGTTCTACCTTACTCTCTAGGACTCTTGGACCTGAACTTCTTGCTCTCGGTCCCAGCTCCCTAGCAGAGATTGGTACCTGCCAAGACCTTTCTGTTTCTGATGGCCATCTGTCTCCAGCTCTGCTTCTAGTCTGCTCCTGGATTCTTTGGAGGAACTCACAAACAGATATAACTATTTGGTCATGTCCTCTGGAGCTCATACTTATTAATTCCCCTTAGTGATAACTGATCTTAAACATGTTTTACCACTGACAGACCTTATGCAAAATTTGATATTTCTAACAATCTGAAGCAGTTTGCTGAGTGCAAAGAACACTGGATTTAGAGTTAGAAAGTCTGCTTTAAGTAGCACTTACCCTCTTGGGCTTAGTTTTCTCATCTGTAAAGTGGGGATGACAATTACCTATTTGATGGGTTTGTTGTTAGGATTAAATGAGATACTACATATAAAAGTTATTTGCAAAGGACTATAAAAATGTAATTTACTTTTCAGAATGGATAATTTACTGAGTGGAAGAAAACCATGATGGCAGCAATAAATAGGTACTTGAAGCATTATTGTCAGAGGTTCAAGTTTATTCTTCATTTTTTAGACAACACTTCTTCTTAGGCAGGGAACAGTAATGTTGATCCAAATTCAAATAACAAAACAACCTCACATTTTTCAAATTTAAGTTCTTAGGAAGCTATAGTTCTCAGGAAGCAGAAACTATTGAGTTTCTGCCTCCGTCCCCCCCTCATTATAATTATATTTGCCATCTAAATCTTGGGGACAGTGGTGGTAGATTTCCCTCCAACTAGGATATGCATTGAATTGTGTAGGAGGTATATTAAACAAACAAAAAATCTTAAGTGCTTATTTCAAGAAAAGGCTATGTGTAAGAATCAGATTGTTTTGGGCACTAAAATGTTTACTAGAAACAATTTAATTGCCCTAGGCAAATCCTAATTTGAAAGTTAAATGTGATGAGAAGAAAAAGAAAGTGGTCAGAAGAATGTAACCCTCTGAACTGGTGAATCTGTTTTTCATTGAAAGGGAATTAACACATTGCTATGGGAAGGCAGTATTCTTACCAAATATGCTGTTCTGTGTTTCTCAAACCCAGGGGATCTCCTATGGGATCTATCCTGTGACAGTACTCTATTTGAACAAGTAGTCAACAGATTTCAACACAATGGAAACTGAAAAAGCAGTATAAAAAGATCTGGAAAGGTTCTCACTATCCTGCCTTCTGAGATAAACGGTTTGTTATAAGGAAAAATATCTTGTTCCTATTTCTGAAGCTACAAATGAAACCATGTGGGTTTTCATTTAAATCCAGGGACTTTCTTAGCATGGAAAGACATGAAAGAATCGCCCAGGGTAAAAGTCATATTGTCACTGATTCATTGCAATTAGCTAATTTGACTAACTCCTTTCCTGCTGAAGGAAGAAAAGCTCCCTGTGAGCTGGAGAGGACCTGAGAGGTCATCTTTTTACAAATGAAGAATCTTAGGTAATTTTTGCAATTCAGAATAAAGAGGCTTGAATATTTATAATACCTCACTTTGAGGCATCATTCCTTGCTGTTCACATGCAAAGAGAATTGCTTTAGGTGTGTTTTGTCTGACTTATTGAGTCAACCATTTCTTGTATGTATAATTCTAATTATAGTAAAGAACAATGTCAATATTTAGTCATCTTTCTCCATTTGCAAGTAGAACTCTTAATCCTTACTTGAAAAAAAAAAAGCTTTCCCCTGCTCTGTTTGAAAATGTTAATATCCAATGTCTGTTTCTTTTCTGCAGTTACTTCCTGCAACATATTTCTAAACATCTGAATTTAAAATTATATCTTTGGGAAATGAAGATATCTCTTCCAAACAATGAAACTGACTCAGAAAAATAGCCCTGGCTCTAGCTGGAAAGCCCACTAGTTACAAAATCAGCCATAATGTGTACAACCTTGAAGTTTGGAACTGCCTGTGGAAGCTCATGCCATCAACCCCTCCAACTTAATCAAGTTCAAGTTTGTTGGCATCCCTGCTGGCTGTGTGACTTCAGTGAAGGCAGGCAAAGAAATGAAAGCAAGTGCTGGTAGCAGACAGCACTGTTCCCTATAATTCCCATCTTTTGAGATTCATGACTTTGAAGTCAAATATTTCATTCCAGGAAATGTTTAAAATTCAGAAGCTGCTGGTTGAAAGGCAACATTGGACCACTGTTTGCTATTAGCACCTCAGGGATAAGCAATTCATTCATTTTGGGTAACATTAGGAGACTTAAAGAACAGGAGGCCACTACTATAGTAGAACACCCACTGTGGGACTAAGGACAAAATTCTAATTACCACTCTGCTAATAACTAGCTGTGTGAGCAAATCACTCCCCGTCCCCAGCCTCTCTCTCCATATTGGTAGAATGAGAGGATTGTTCAGCTCTAAATTTCTACAACTCTACTAAGGCAGAGAAGGCAGAGTGAGGTAGAACCAGGTAAGGGAACAATGAGTCTTGTTGTCCCTGACGTTTCTGTCCCTGCAAAGCCAGAGAACTTGAAGGCCAAGTGCTGAAGGAGCTTTCCAATTCTTGTTCAGCTCTGTGATCCTAGCTTGAGTTGTTGTCTCAGGTGGACGGTGGCTCCTAATCAGGGAGCAATGGCCCAGTGGTCGGATTTGCCCCACTTTGAGCCCCACCTAGCTGGGCTTGTACTCACCTTAAATTTTTTTTTTTAGCATAGCTGTGAACCCACTGCTTAGTGACACTACTTCTCACTTGGAGCATGAGATAGCCCCAAACGACTCAATTTCTTCTGTCCTATTGAACTCTAAGTCTCCGATTTACTCCCTCCTCTCTTTTCAGAATTGGTCAAAATTGCCTTTTAAAGAGAATGCATCGAAGTTTACCAAGGCTGATTCTGATTCACTCAGGACCACTTTCAATGGTAGTGCCAGTTTATCTGACCTTCCCTCCCCCTTAAAAAATCACCTAGCCTCTTACAAAATCCAGTTATTGCATTCTTTCTGATTTTTGGAAATCATTAGGTAAATGTGAGTAGACATCTTTTCTCACAATTCGTGTCATGGTCAGAGAGAGGCCAGGGCTGTCATTCTTGTTTCCTTCTGTCCCTTCACTGATGTGCTCCATGGGAGAAAAGAAACACATCGGAATCTGTATTGGAATGGAGTAGCTCCTGATCAAAGCAGCAATAAGATAAAACAGATTTGCAGAGCTTGGAGAACTTTAGATCCAAGCTACCTCTGCTTTCAATTAAAAAGTAATAAGCAAACAAGGTAAATAATATGAATAAATGAAGAGGATCTATAAGAACGCTTCCAGAAATTTTCAATTAATATAAACATATATATATGCTTATTTTCTTTCTTCCTACCTCCCTCCTTCCCTCCCTTTCTCTCTCTTTCCTTTCACTTTCTCTTTCCTTCTTTGTTTCTTTCCTTCTTTGTTTGTTTGTTTCTTTCTTCTTTTCTTTGTTTCTTTCTTTCTTTTTCTTTCTTTCTCTCTCTCTCTCTTTCTTTCTCTTTCCTTTTTCTCTTGATGGAAACCAAGAGATAGAGGCTCTCTGAGTCTCTCACCAGAGCCTGTTTTTATTTATTTATTTTTAATTTTTCCAGGTTTATTGAGATATAATTGATGTAACTTACAACACTGAGTAAGTTTAAGGTATACAATGTATATGGTTTGATATATATATATATATATATATATATACATATTGTGAAATGATTACCACAATAAGGTTAACACATCCACCACTTCCCATAGTTACATATTTTGTGTGTGTGTGGTGATAACTTTTAAAATCTACTCTCTTAACTTTCTTTCTTTCTTTTTCTTTCTTTCTTTCTTCCTTTCATCTTTTCCTTCTTTTTACATAAACGAAATCACAGTATTCATCCACTTCTGCTTTCTTTTCTATGATTGTACAATATATTTCATTGTTTGGGTATGCTGTAGTTTATTGAACCAGTCCCCAGTTGAGTTGAACATTTTAACTCTTTTTGATTTGTTAGCTGGATACGTCAGAGAGCATAGATAAAGAGACCACACTTTTTAGAGAATTCTGCTTTATAAGATTAATTTGGGGTAGAAAGTGTCTTCTTCAGAGCAGAGACCACTTTTTGTGTTTCTTCATTAGTAGTAGGCATGGTCTCTGCAGGCAAAGCTCTCCTAATGCTGCCAAATCGACATGATACCTGATAGAGTCACTTGTGTTACCTGTGCGTGGCATTTGTTAATTGATGATAATTACTGTGTTTCATTTTAGAGGAAAGAAGTGAGTTACTGAGAGATTGAGCTGCAGGATGGTGGGAGTGGGCCAAGAGCCAACACTTGGCTGTTGAACTTGATCTTTATTCATTAAGTGTTTCTCATTATTTCAAGGACAGTTATTACCATTACCATTAAAATTGTTGGTTTCGAGCTAGCATGTATAAATCCAGATTCGAAGACTGATCTCCAGACACAAAAAAGTTTAAAACACAAGACATGAAAAGAGGTCCATGTTAAAAAGTCAGAAATGAACTATTATTATTATCATCAGTATTGTGATGTGAACTGAAGTGAAATGATAAAAAATTACATTGTCATTAATTTATATAACAAAAACAATTGAAAACAGTACCTCACAGGATTGTTCTTCAGCATAAGCACAAGGACAGTTTTATGCAGGATAATTCTCTATTCTTAAGTGCCTCTTCTGTAATTCCAGGAAGATGTGATTTGCAGTGCAGTGAGCAATGCCAATTACCTTGCTTCTCTTGTGGGCTGCGTGTCCTCACCATCCTT
Source organism: Physeter macrocephalus (assembly GCF_002837175.3). Classification (NCBI taxonomy): domain Eukaryota; kingdom Metazoa; phylum Chordata; class Mammalia; order Artiodactyla; family Physeteridae; genus Physeter; species Physeter macrocephalus. The sequence continues at coordinate 107,171,102 of NC_041215.1, forward strand.
CTCACTAAGACGTGCAGCAGACATCAATCACCGTTACTGCAAAGGCTGTCTGCAGCCTTAATTAGCAAATAACACACAGCAGAGCTTAGTGGCAGAGTAGACAATATTTTGCATTTAAAGAAATTGTTTGTGGTAAGAAGCAATCCCAAATAAATTGCACAATAGCTGTGTACTGGGAGCCCAGGACACTACAAGGTCTTAGGGAGCCAAAACCATTTGTCTGATAAAATTTCAAGAATCTAATTGAACATACCCTGCTTGCCTAAGCAATTTGCAATTATGTTTTTGAGTACAAATAGGAGTATTTTCAGGGTTATTCCTAATATTTTTATGGTAGCTTTCCAGGTTAATTTACCTTGCCATGGTTGCTTCATGCTGTTTCCTTGGCTGTTTATTTGGCACTTGATGTAATTAGCTGTTGATGGTTCCAGCACAATAAGAGATTACTACTGGATGGGAAAATACCACAACTTAGGTCTTATCATTGATTTTCTGCTTTGTTGTTTCATCATATCCTCAGGATTCATCTTGGCTATTACTGGGCAAGAGAGTGGTGGAAGTGATTCTGATTTAAGGAAAATAAAGGCATTTAAAACTGCAGCAGGGGCCTTCCCTGGTGGCGCAGTGGTTGAGAGTCCACCTGCCGATGCAGGGGACACGGGTTCGTGCCCCGGTTCGGAAGATCCCACATGCCGCGGAGCGGCTGGGCCCGTGAGCCATGGCCGCTGAGCCTGCGCGTCCGGAGCCTGTGCTCCGTAGCGGGAGAGGCCACAGCAGTTATTACCATTACCATTAAAATTGTTGGTTTCGAGCTAGCATGTATAAATCCAGATTCGAAGACTGATCTCCAGACACAAAAAAGTTTAAAACACAAGACATGAAAAGAGGACAGTTATTACCATTACCATTAAAATTGTTGGTTTCGAGCTAGCATGTATAAATCCAGATTCGAAGACTGATCTCCAGACACAAAAAAGTTTAAAACACAAGACATGAAAAGAGGACAGTTATTACCATTACCATTAAAATTGTTGGTTTCGAGCTAGCATGTATAAATCCAGATTCGAAGACTGATCTCCAGACACAAAAAAGTTTAAAACACAAGACATGAAAAGAGGTCCATGTTAAAAAGTCAGAAATGAACTATTATTATTATCATCAGTATTGTGATGTGAACTGAAGTGAAATGATAAAAAATTACATTGTCATTAATTTATATAACAAAAACAATTGAAAACAGTACCTCACAGGATTGTTCTTCAGCATAAGCACAAGGACAGTTTTATGCAGGATAATTCTCTATTCTTAAGTGCCTCTTCTGTAATTCCAGGAAGATGTGATTTGCAGTGCAGTGAGCAATGCCAATTACCTTGCTTCTCTTGTGGGCTGCGTGTCCTCACCATCCTTCTCACTAAGACGTGCAGCAGACATCAATCACCGTTACTGCAAAGGCTGTCTGCAGTCTTAATTAGCAAATAACACACAGCAGAGCTTAGTGGCAGAGTAGACAATATTTTGCATTTAAAGAAATTGTTTGTGGTAAGAAGCAATCCCAAATAAATTGCACAATAGCTGTGTACTGGGAGCCCAGGACACTACAAGGTCTTAGGGAGCCAAAACCATTTGTCTGATAAAATTTCAAGAATCTAATTGAACATACCCTGCTTGCCTAAGCAATTTGCAATTATGTTTTTGAGTACAAATAGGAGTATTTTCAGGGTTATTCCTAATATTTTTATGGTAGCTTTCCAGGTTAATTTACCTTGCCATGGTTGCTTCATGCTGTTTCCTTGGCTGTTTATTTGGCACTTGATGTAATTAGCTGTTGATGGTTCCAGCACAATAAGAGATTACTACTGGATGGGAAAATACCACAACTTAGGTCTTATCATTGATTTTCTGCTTTGTTGTTTCATCATATCCTCAGGATTCATCTTGGCTATTACTGGGCAAGAGAGTGGTGGAAGTGATTCTGATTTAAGGAAAATAAAGGCATTTAAAACTGCAGCAGGGGCCTTCCCTGGTGGCGCAGTGGTTGAGAGTCCACCTGCCGATGCAGGGGACACGGGTTCGTGCCCCGGTTCGGAAGATCCCACATGCCGCGGAGCGGCTGGGCCCGTGAGCCATGGCCGCTGAGCCTGCGCGTCCGGAGCCTGTGCTCCGTAGCGGGAGAGGCCACAGCAGTGAGAGGCCCGCGTACCGCAAAAAAAAAAAAAAAAAAGAAAAAAAATCCCAAATGATTTTTCTATATGCTTTTCATAGTTCTTTGGGGAAACATGCTAAGTGTGACCATACAGTAAATATGACTAAATACAAACATTCCAAGTCTTTTTTTCCTTCCCAGTAAGATTTTACATTTACTTGAATAATGCTGCTGTTGTTCAAAATAGGTTTAGAATAAGCTTCAGGGCCTTTAGCATTTTCTTTGAAATGTCCTTGGTCATGGAAAATCTTCATCTTTCAAAGATGGATGTGATTTCCAAAAACCACCAATGGTCATTTGGAGCCAGTTCTGGGTAATCAAGCTGGATAATTCCACTTGAGGTTAAAACAAAACAAAATGTGGTAATTATGTTAAATTCTGATAAAAGATTACAATAGATGTGGCATAGAAGGTGACTTTAAAAACAAATCAGTTCTAAAGCTCTAAAATAACTTTAGGCAATGCCAACATCATTGGAATTACATTGCCTTCCAAGGTGACTGCTTTAAAAATCTAACTTCAGATCCTTTTGTGAAAATTGAGTTTTGTAACTTACTGGTGACACTTCATGCCAATGTGTTCTGACTCAGAAGAAAATTCCAAGAACTCAGGGACTGTGCTTTCAACAGTTAAGGTACGTTTTTACTCAAGTGCTTAGTTTGATGCCAAACATTATGTGGCAACTGAACAAACAGTAGACAATGGGGATGACTGGCTTTGACATCAATGGTCTTGATAATTTAAGAACACTTGGCAAGACATTAGTGACCGTGGGCTGGCTGCTTCAGGATCGCTGGCATTGCCTTAGAATAGAAAGAGTAAAATTGCTACTTACTGGTAGTTTTTGTTTTTTTTTTCACTTTTTCATGGCAAGTTGTAAAACACACGCCTCACACTTGCTTTTAACAGAGCTTATGGAAATTGTGTCATGAAGCTGAAAAACAGCCACTGACAATGGATGAGTTTGGCACCCAGCAAACATGAAGTGGCTCATTTTGAGGAAAGAAAGTCACGAGAGGCCATGCTAATCATACCAATGACTATTAACCTCAGGGGAGGACTCAGAGTTTGTTGACCTGCAGAGTACAGTCAAGCCACAGGCAGTCTTCCATTCTCATTTATACCTTGGGAAGCATTTGTGCTTTTATTCCAAGGTATATTAATAGACCTCTCCATGCAAAAATTGTACTCTAAATATATATATATATAAAAAGAGAATTCTCTGTGGATTTTTTCCTTAGAGAGTTTACATGTTAACAGGAGAAATCAAGATAGGCAGAGATAATTTAAAAATGCAAAGTAGAAAGTGGTGTGAATTATTTGAGTGGTACAGATAAAGTGAGATTTTGGCTGGAGGAAAGAGGGTCAAGGCTTGTGGAGGAAGTAGCATTGGAACTGAGATTTGAGAGTGAGATCAGAGCAGAAACATCAAATGTGCAGAGGCAAAAATCCAGAGATGGTGTAGGGGAGGAGTGAGTTGTTCAGTTGGCTGGAATGTGGGACTGTGAAGAAAGAGGGCTTGCAAACAGGTAGGAGAAGTAGGTTGTAGGGAGTGGGGAAGAGTAAACAGATGAGTGATACTGTCTGAACTTTACTTCCTTAAAAATCTGGCAGCACTGTTTCAGGGAGAGATCTCTTTTCAGCTAATGTTCAACAATCCGCTCATGTCCAAACATTAGCTTGAGATGTTATCATCCATTATTAGATGTGAAACAAACTTGAGGTGTAAATGCGTCTTCAATTCTGTGGTTGTAGCGTTCCTGATTGACTTAGTAAATTAAACTTTTCACACATGAATGGTGTTGGCATTACACTGTCCACTAGCCAGGCATAAAAAAAAAAATTACTGTTGAGCTGGATGAAATGCTCTTGAAAATGCAGATTTGAGCATGAATTGCCTATTTTTTTTTTTCTATAAAATGATGAATCTGGAAAAATCCTTAGAGCAGAGGTAGGAATCTATCAGTTTACCTGTTTATAGCCCTTTGAGTAAGAATAGACCAGTGGAATGATTTGTTCAAATTTTCTTAAACCTCCGTGTGTGTGTCAGAGTGCAGGTTGGTGCAAGCTTCTTTTCAGTTCCCCAGGCTATAATAAACCCAACATCTGCTGTCCTCCTATTGGTGGATTTAAAGCCATGCATCTGGCATTGGAATGCTGGCCAGGATGTCAGACAGCTTGACCACGTTACTTTCCATTATCCTGCTTATTCTGTTATCAAACAAAACAAAAAACAGCCCCCAAACCTAAAACTTGTGATCTGTTCTCAGTTAACACCAAACCCAGAGTCGGTGAAGTGATCAGCAAAAACAGGAGTGTGGGCATCTTTACAACGCTGAGTCACCCTCAGAGGTGCATGCTTTCACTGAATTAACGTTGCAACGTTTTGAGTGTAGCTTTTAACAATACAGAGCTCTCATAACCGAGTGTGGGAGTAAGAACAGAACAAGCAAATTATAGGGAACTAGAGAAGGGATTCCACTACTGAGGAAGCAGACCAAGGGAACAGCTTTTGCATGAGATGTGAATTTGGTTCCCCACACATTCCAGTGTCCCTTCCAAATATAAAAAACTTTTTTTTCATATGGAACCAATGGCTGAAACTGTGGACTACACACACAATAAATTCAGTACAGCAAGAGTTCTGCATGTTGTGGTATTATTTAGAATGTTTCTTTCATAGTTTTCCTCAGAGATTAAGTGAGATTAAGTATGATCTTAGTTTAGTGTTGTTGACTGTAGATGACAAAGGACAGTGGAACATGTGAATAAAAGGTATCGATGAATGCTCAGGTTTACTTTCTCAACTAAACATACTTATTATGCGCCAGACTCTGTGCTAGACTCTGCAGGGTGTACAAAATTGAGGAAAGCACGGTGTTTTTCTCAAGGAGCGTATATAGAGTAGGGAACATAGGTAAATGTACAATTGACTAAATTACAAAGGAGTATGTGTTAGATGCCATAAGTGAGTTTACATGCAATACACCATGGTGGCTTGAAGCAGAAGAAGGTCCAGAAAAAGTTAAATGAGGGTCGTAAATGTGAATCTCCAAGAACCTGGGCTACTGGGGAGATGGTGGCCCCATTCATGGAAATATGGAAGTCCGGAGAAAGAGTAGGCTTGCCTATGAATATGCTGAGTTTCAGAGGTGGTTGGAAGCCAAGCTAGAGAGAATTTGAGAATAAGAATGTGGATGGACCTGCAGAGATAATAGTAGGAGTTGTGGAGGAGATAAGATCACCAAGAAAAACCACATCAGGAGAAACAAGAAGAGCACTGGGAACTTTCAGGGAAAATCTGGTTGTAGGAGACAGTAGAAAGAAGAGGAAGTGGTATTAAGGTACTGAAGGAATGATCTGGGCAATAGGAGGACCTGGAGAATGCAGTGTGATAAAATATGAGAGGATTTCAGGAAGAAGTTGAGCAACAGCAAGGATTGCAATCGAGGGCTCAAGGAGGATACAGACCAAGAAGAAATGGGGTTTTGTGATTAGATGGTGATTGATGCCTTTTAAGAGAGCAGTGTCAGTAGAATGGCGGGGACAGAAACCAGATTAATTATTAAAAATTTGCTGAAGTATACAAAACAAATTACACAAAGATCACAAATTTTCATGTTAGGACAACTACTATGCTCTTTAATGTAGGGAAATAATGCAATAGCCAGAGGAAATTATTTCACGATGGATTAAGCGTTAAAAAAATTACCATTTGGTGAGGTTATCTGAGTCTTTCTCACACATGCTAATGTAAACCCTTTGTTGAGATAATTGAGTGGCTTGTCTTCTGTATCATTCACACTTGTTAGTACTACCAATGGAAACTACATATAGTAAGGCACTGAAGTGGGGGATGTCTGGAATAGGTGATGGAAAATAGCAGAGATGATGCCACTTCAAAGGGCTTAGCATGTGAAGCCACTTGAGTCATTGATTTTTCCTTATCCTGGAGCGCTGATTTCTCCTCATTACTTCTGTGCTTCTCTTTGGGCCCCAAGCTTTTTTCTTTAATGGTGTTTTGAGTGGTTGCAGACTAAGCCATAGGACTATGGCTACATAATCATCTGGCAAACCTCCCTTTTGCTCCTTTCAGTTGAATTAACTAGCTGGCGATTATGGAAATAACAATAAGATTGCAACAACAATATCTTTCATTTCTATATTGCTTTCTACCTCTCAAACCCTATTTGCATACATGCTCCCATTTGACCTCTAATCAGTTCTACTAGGGATAAACAGAGATCTTTTGGATGGGAATAAAGGAACAGAGGGAATATATGATTTGTTTATTGACTGTTTTCAGCACCATTGTATCTCCTTTTTTTTTTTTTTTTTTTTTTTTTTTTTTTTTTGGTACGCGGGCCTCTCACTGTCGTGGCCTCTCCCGTTGCGGAGCACAGG
>NC_041215.1:107177791-107227187 GCF_002837175.3 Physeter macrocephalus
CGAACCCGTGTGCCCTGCATCGGCAGGCGGACTCTCAACCACTGCGCCACCAGGGAAGCCCTCTCCTTTTTTTTTTAAAGCGATTTATCTTCTCTAGTTAAATAGAAGATATGTAGCTAGACAATATTTCTGTATCATTATTATTATTATTATTTGCGATACATGGGCCTCCCACCGCTGCAGCCTCCCCCGTTGCGGAGCACAGGCTCCGGACGCGCAGGCTCAGCGGCCATGGCCCACGGGCCCAGCCGCTCCGCGGCATGTGGGATTCCCCCGGACCGGGGCACGAACCCGCGTCCCCCGCATCGGCTGTATCATTATTTTTAAAAAGCTTATGTGTTCTTAGAGATTGGATAGTTAGATATAATTCCTGACATCCGTAAGAGTAAAATATCCAATATTGATACTCTACGTAAAAGAATAATAAACGGAAACGTCATTGAAATAAAATTAGGTAATTATTTTTATTTATTGAAAGTAATGCTGAAAGTGGAAAAAACATACCCAACAATATAAAGGGTTAGGGTAAGGCAATCTGACTTTACCTTATTCCTAAAGAATCTTTCCCCCCTTTCAACCTATCCTTCTATAAAAGCTCTTACAGTTAATGGATACTAGTTAGAGGTATTTAGAGTTAAAGAAGGGGTATTCAGGGGATTGGGGTTACAAGGGGGAAGTTACAGAGAAGGAAAACCATTTATTCATGCATTCTTTCACTCATTTAACATTTATTGATATCCCTATGTGCCAGCTTTGGTGCTGGGTCTTGGATATAGAGTCACTTTGGTGAAGGACATAATATTCTTTTGAGAGGAAAAGTTCTCCTGAACGCCTTGAAACAAGCTGGTGTTGGAGAAGAGTTTGCTGATAGTCAGTGGCTCTAGGAGTGGAGGAGGAAAGGGAAGCCTGACAATGAACTTCCTGAACAATATGAGGAGTAGGCTGCCACAGCCAGCTTTTCTTTCCATCAGGGATCTTGCTGAACCTTAGGAAGAAAGGCTGGTTGCAGAAGGAGGATTGGAGAACTCTTGGATAAAGTTTTGACTTGAGGCTCTGCTGAGCTTCAGTAAGTGGTTGAGGAACTGTGCTCTGGTTATTCTGTACCAGTAAGACTTCACAATAGGTTTGAAGAGAGAAAGTCAAGAGCAGCTTCTAATTAGAAGCTATGAGAAATTTAAGAATGAATCAAGTTATCCTTTCTATCATATTCCTTTAATGAGTATCTCTGTATTTTCACAAAATCAAAATATGTCAGGACTGGAGGTCATGTTTCAACTAGTGTGTTGATTTAATTCCTACTTGGGAAAGAAAATTGCCACTTAGGTCATCAATCTCGGTTTCTGTGGAATCAGATTTTTTCCCCTCTCTCTGGGAGCTCTTATATAAGAATTGTCCAGGGTTAAATGAGGGGTGACAAGTTCATAGCCCAGAAGGAACATTGTGTCTATGGGTTATCAAAACATTGATCATCCGTCGGGTCACTTAGCAGGGATTCCCTGGAAAATCTTTGGCTTCTAATGAACAGTAGAAATATGTGAATGGGAAGACTAGATTTGGAAAGCTGTCTGTATGAGAAGAAAGTACAGTGATGACAGAACACAGATGTGTACCCTATGAGTTGGCAGAAGTGTGATTATGTTGACTGTGTCAACAGTTGACAGACTCTAGGACACAGTGTCTTTGAGCAACTGCTCTGAAGTTCGGTATTTTTTTTTTTTCTGGGAGAGGGAGGGGTATTTGTGTAGTGATTGCCTATTCCATACTGATAAGAAAGACATAGTCTCTATAGAGTTCACGACTTTGACTGGTTCCACTTTTGGCTGATGAAGGAAGCCAGAATGGCCAGTTCTACTGGCAGTTATCTGAGCCGGTCTGCACAGGTCTCTGATCGCTGTGAGGTTCCACAGGCAGGAAGGAACGAGAAATACTGGTTTCTACCAACAGTTGGAGTCCTAAGGACTGATGTGACTAACTGATGGTAACAGCAGCTTCATATCCTTTCTGGGAAGAGGCAGGATTTGTAAATAAATGGAAAACAAACACAAGTGTCTCAAAACAAATTTGTGGCTTTCGTTTGGTGTGGTGGGTGTATTCAACCTGGCATAAGAGAGAAAGCTGGAGTCTATATATATGCAATCACTATTCAACATTGTCTCAAAGAATCATCTACAGTGCTGAAAACTTGTAATAATCATGTGATTAATAGAATGATTATTATAGTGCTCTGCAAATGAGAATATGGAATGACAGTGAATGGGGAAGGGTATTAGGCATTTTAATAAAACAGAATAAGAGCATGCTAATAATAGTCATTAGAGTATTAAATACTCATTGCATATGTTTCCAAATTCTGTTTTTAATTGTAAATAATCCAGCATTAATTATAATATTATTTCTTCATCTTTTTGCCTCTGCTCAAAACTAAAAATTCTCTCTATATAAGAGCCAAGTCTCTTTACAATTAATCTCCCTTTCTTTAAAAACAAATAGAAGCAGCAACAGCTGAGTAAAATACATTTTTTACATTTCAAGCAGTCCTCATTTAAAATATGTATACAAAATGTACATCTTTGTGGATTTTTTTTGTTTGTTTTCTTACCGTTTTTTGGAATTATAAACACGTTGATAGCCCTGGGGCCTGAAGCTGGTGCTATTTATTTCCCAGACTGATAACAGCCGAGGTTGTAGTTCCATGCGTGGCACCCTGATTCTGGGATTAGAAATACAAAAGCTGATCTGTGGGGAGAAGGAGAGTTTTTTGGAGGCACGTGCAGCTACTGTGGGCCAGCACATTGGCCGGTCTGACAGCGGCACTGATGTCCCCCTCTCAGCCTTTCACGTCGGGACAAAGAGAAGCAAATGCTGCCACAAAGCCCTTCTCATTCTTAACTGCACATATAGAAGGGAAAAGCCAGAGGTTCTGATGGTCATTTCCATCCCAGGAGGTTTTTTTCCTGGATCACTGGTTATCAGGATCTGGGGTAATCATGAATTAACCCCTGGAAGGCACCAGATACCTACTTTATTTTAAACATAAGTAAGTAAGCTCCTCTTAAAGATTTCTGCTCCACCCCTCCCCTTTCTATGGTATAGGAGCATGGAGATTTAAGTGAGTGAGTTTTCTCTTTGTGTGCTTTCTAGAAAGTCTTTTCCATTTTTAGAATTGACTCCCATATAAATAAAAATTAAACATATTTTTGCTATTTCCAATACTTTTAATACCATCTATTTTCTTTACTATAAACATTCAAATTTATTACTTTTTTTACTATTCAATGGCTTTTATTTTATTAATTTATTTTTATACAGTTCTTTTTTTTGAATTTTATTTTATACAGCAGGTTCTTATTAGTTATCTATTTTATACATATTAGTGTATACATGTCAATCCCAATCTCCCAATTCATCCCACCACCACCCCCACCCCCCTCTTTCCCCCTTTGGTGTCCATACGTTTGTTCTCTACATCTGTGTCTCTATTTCTGCCTTGCAAACTGGTTTATCTGTACCATTTTTCTAGATTCCACATACATGCGTTGACATACGATATTTGTTTTTCTCTTTCTGACTTACTTCACTCTGCATGACAATCTCTAGGTCCACCCATGTCTCTACAAATGACCCAGTTTCATTCCTTTTTATGACTGAGTAATATTCCATTGTATATATGTACCACATCTTCTTTATCCATTCGTCTGTTGATGGGCATTTAGGTTGCTTCCATGTCCTGGCTATCATGAATAGTGCAGCAATGAACATTGGGGTGCCTGTATTTTTTTTTTTTTTTTTGCGGTACGCGGGCCTCTCACTGCTGTGGCCTCTCCCGTCACAGAGCACAGGCTCCGGACGCACAGGCCCAGCGGCTATGGCTCACGGGCCCAGCCGCTCCGCGGCATGTGGGATCTTCCGAACCGGGCCACGAACCCACGTCTCCTGCATCAACAGGCGGACTCTCAACCACTGCGCCACCAGGGAAGCCTGCCTGTATATTTTGAATTGTGGTTTTCTCCGAGTATATGCCCAGTAGTGGGATTGCTGGGTCATATGGTAGTTCTATTTTTTTTAAGGAACCTCCATACTTTTCTCCACAGTGGCTGTATCAATTTACATTCCCACCAACAGTGCAAGAGGGTTCCCTTTTCTCCACACCCTCTCCAGCATTTGTTGTTTGTAGATTTTCTGATGATGCCCATTCTAACTGGTGTGAGGTGATACCTCATGGTAGTTTTGATTTGCATTTCTCTAATAAATACCATCTATTATTTTAATTGGCCTAGTCATTTTAGAATTTAAAACAGTAAATGCTCAATTAAGCTTGCATAAGGGATGTCTGGCTCTTGGGAAACTAGAAAAAAGAGGCAAGTTAAAATCCATGTAGATTTATTCCAATCACTCAGAGACTAGCTTATGTCATATTCCTTATACTTACCTTATCTGGTGTTTCATAAAGCTGTCAACTAACCTTCATATCATCTAGATGTCTTATTTTGGCTTACCAAATTTCAGACTTGGGTCTGTGAATACTCGCAAATATTTTCTTTAAAAATTCACTGGTAGTCTTAAAGTACGTCAATAATCACGTAATAGTCCTTATTTATAACTAGAAAGCTGGAATCATCCAGTGGTGGAAGCCAATGACTGGGAAGCAACTCAGCCAAGGCTCTTTCCCTGGTCTTGCTAGCGCCGGGCCAGAGGAATACAGATTGCAAATTTCCTCTGGGTAGCGTCACAAAAAAGTAGGGAGGATTTGCAAGCTGTGCCAGGAGGTGCTAGTTAAGTGGAGATATTAAACATAGTAACAGTTTAAGTAATTATGATAAGAACAAGCTTTTAGAGAACAACTAAATCTTTACAGCCTCCAATAGGACATTTGATGTGTTTCCTAACGTGTGCATTCCCCTTTTGAAGAGGGGGATGGATCTCTGCCTGGGATGACCTCCTCCCTGAATTTCAGAAGTGCTAAAATAACAAGCAACGTCTGGCTGGGTGATTTTCCACATTTGCCCTGTTTAAAGGAAGAAGCTTGTTCTACCGTAAACAGTTATGGGAACTGTTTGCTTTGGATGGGCTTGGTCCTCATGGGCTGAGGAGGGCCTTCTTACTCGGTTTCCTTGCCAAGGTAGAAATTTGATGCCAAAGGCTTCCTAGTCATGTAGAGGCATTCTCTAATTTGAATAAGACTGGTCTGAAGAAAGTGTGTTGGGGAGCCCAGGGTACACAGTAATAGTGGCTTGAAAAAATAGTCACTTGAAATGGTAGCTTGTGCTAACCTAGCTTGGAGCAGAATTCATTGTCATATCTTGGACAGAATATTTCTTGGATCTGTTTGTGCTCCACCAACGATTAGGGAGGGCTCTATCCTGAGACTATACTGTCCATCTATGGATGCCTTTGGAATGCTTATGCTCCCTTACCTCTATTAATCGTAGAGGATAAGCATTCTGGGTAACTTACAGTCCATGGCCTCCAAATGGGTATACGAAGGTGAGCTGGGTGCGGCTGCTAGAAGCCAGTTTTACATTCCAGTCATTCCATTACTTGCTGTACTCAGAGTGGATGATCCCTGTAGAGTTGTGGTTCTAAGCACTGCCTTGAGTTTGAACCTGACTCTACCATTTTTTTTGCCATGTGATCTTGGACAAATTGCCTAAGTTTGCCATGCCTCTTTCTTTGCCTCTGTAAAGTAGGGATTGTCATGAAGTCTCAATAAATTAATATATGTGAAACCCTTGGCATATACCCCAGCATGGAGTAAGTGCTCAATAAACACGAGCTACTATTACTTTCTCCCTCTCTTAAAATTACAGGTGATACCTACTGACCTCTGAGTCACGGTCTAGCTTGATGGCTATGGTTGGAAAGGGAATTATAGGAGAGTGAGAAGTGTATGAATCTGCCATCTGTTTACCTTAATGCCTATGTGTACCCACATCCATGCCCCAGAACAAAATCGGACCCACTGAGTGCTCATACATTTATGAAGATTTCTTTCAGAAGTGATCTTTCTGGCTTTTGTGCTATCAGGCAGATCAATTCTCTTTTTAATATTGGTCTGTCCTTTCGATGGTTGAATTCAAGCCATGCTTATTATAGCTTATTTTACCCAGCAGTTGTGGCGTGCCAAGACTGTTGACAGTGATTATGGGGACAGTCATTTCTGCACACAAATCACGGCTGAACAATTCCATGTCTTCTCTCAGGTGTGGGGCAGAGCATCTGAAATACCACATAGCAAGTAGGAGGTGGGGCACTGACAAGTAGCACATTACTGTACAACCATTTCCTGTGCCCCAGCCTCCTCTGACCTCAGCTGCTTTTTTAAGCCACTGATCCACAGCTCCTGTTATGGGCCACATCCCCACACCTCCCCCACATAGCTCCACCAGCCACTCCCCAGCTTGCATCCTGGCTGCTGTCTCTTGCACAGCCTTACAGATCACATTAACCGAATTCAGTGTCCCCTTTGTCAAGGGGAGTGTTACTTTGTCTCTTTGTTACTCCCTTTGTCAAGGCCCCTGCAGTCCCTGGTGTTTGTGTGTTTAATATGCCCAGCACGTATTCATTTGTTCACTCATTTCTTTACTCATCCGTCCATCCATCTGTCAGGCATTTATTAAGGCCCACTATGAACCAGGCATTGCACTAGGCACTGAAGATGCAGAGATGACCCAAGTTCTCTATGGCAGGGACCATATCTTAGTCTCTAGAGGGGAAGAGAAAGAAGCACAGACGGATCATGACAAAGGTAGCAAAGTGATGTGGGATGATGGTTAGAAACGTGAACTTTGAGCCTGAGTGCTTGGGTTCAAATTCTTCTTCTGCCACTTCCTATCTGTGTGCCCTTGGACAAGTTACTTAATTTCTCCACGTGTACTTGTAAAATGGGGAGCGTCTTTGTACCTACCTCATAAGGTTGTTGTAGGAGTTAATGTCTATAAAATTTGTAAAAGAGTGCCTGAAATATAGTAAGTGCTATCTAGTGTTAAATAAATAAGTGCAACCATAGAGATATACCCAGGGTATATGTGTAAGAGTGGCTAGTCCCACTGCAAGATCAAAATTTTGTTTCCACTCAGCTCTGTCCCAGGCTGAGGACCTCTTCCAACTCAGGAGAGTAGAAAAAAAAAGCCAGGTCAGAGTCTGGCTGTTGGGCATTAGGGCCGCTTAGCGCAGGCCAGCCTGTCCTGATCTCGGACTTTATTTCCAGAAATGAGCCTTTCACCCCATTCTTTGGACCAAACTGCTATCTTGTATCTTCGTCGTAGTGGCTGAGTCTTTGTCCTATTTTCCTGCATCCTTAGCCTCTGCCTGACTTTCTGGTCAAGGCTTCAGCTCTTCCAGAGCAGAGGTTCTGCCTTGATCTTGCCAGTCTGCCCTTGAACACTGTTCTCCAAGCAGGAGTCCAGACACCAGCAGCCAGACCTTTTTGCTGCCTGGATCTCTGAACATGACCGGCTCCAGGATTCCCCATTGCTATGCTTCACTCACCCCTCTCGTTTTATTCTCCTGACTCCATGCCCTGCCCATGCAGCTGGTTTCTCCCAAGTGCCTGTTTCCCAAGCTTCTGCCTGGCCTTCAAAGGCAGGTATTTAGTCTCAGTTCTTATCATCTTACATAAGGGCTGTTCTGCCACCACTTCATCTTTTTACTGACAGAAAGAAGGTGGTGAGGAAAAAAGGCTGAGTCAGATATTCTCTAGGCTGCTCATGAAGTGACCTACACAGTTTAGTTGCTGGTTGAAAGGGATTTGGGGCGGTGAATGTATTAGGGGGTAGCTGTAATAAATAACTGTGCACAAGCAAAGGTCTGCTTACGAGGGGGTGGCTGTGTATAAAGTTTGCTACTTGGGGACTTTCTCCTCTTGAGGCCCAAATTAAGGAAATTTCTTCACTACTGTAATTTATCCCCCTGAATAACTAGTCTTGCTCAATACTAGTCATAAAACATTGTCCCACAACTCTTCAGTTAATGAAGTCATAATATTGTAGTTCTGGTTTGTGACTTCAGTTCTTTCTACTTAGCTTTCAATCTTAGTGTTTGCATGCAGGTTAAACATTTCAGGAAGCCATGGGTTTCCCCTCTGTTTTCTCCCCCCATCATTCCTATTTTTGCTTCCTCAGAGTTTTCTAAAACTTGAATATAGTTTAGATGTTAGCCCAACAAATTTCTCTTTCCATGGATTCACTTCTGTTGAACATGCCACTTTCTTTTTGAGTAAGAAAAGGCAATCATCTCCATTAAGATAATAACCTCAAAACTCCATTGCTGACGAGGGTGTCGTGAAAGTGAGGCAACCGTGGAAGGGAAATAAAGGCCATAGCATAATCCCCTGCTTTTAGCGATGTAACCTCATTTTCATTAGGCCCCATGTAGCTGCCTAATTTCCATTAGGCACCTGCTGATTTCTTTTACCCCTTTGCACACAAGACAATCTTATTTTCCCTTCAGCTCTATTGGGTACTTAGGTCTGATTGAAAACTTAATTGTAAGTGCTCGAAGTCATCTGCAGAGTATTTCTCATTTGTGAATTATTCTATTATCTATTCTTTATGGTATGCATTTATTTTCTTGATTGAAATAATTTTCATTTGAAATAGCATCTGACGTTTGCAAGGGTTTTAAAGCACATTCACATATGTTATCTCATTAATTCTCACAACAGCCCTGTGAAGTAGGCAGAACTGTTGTTATTCTTATTCTGTAGATGAGGAAATAATGGTGCAGAGAAAGATTGCAGGAGGATAATGTAAAAACTGCACTGGGGGAAAAAAGCCCATTGGAGCGGGAGCCGGAAAGATCCAGCACTGCTTGCAGCTCTGGCACTGTTGATTACTAACTGTGTGCCTCTAGGCAAGCCATTTAATCTCCCCAGGCTTCACTTTCCTCATCTGAAAAGTGAGGGACTTAGATTTGATGCTCTACATGCTTTCTTCTGATTCTAAGTCTGGATGACATTTGTTTAAACAGGTACAGTTGGCCTGGCCTCTGTATCCACGGGTTCTGCATCCGCAGATTCAACCAACTGCAGATGGAAAATATTGGGACAAAAATTCCAGAAAATTTCCAAAAGCAAAACTTGAATTTGTTGTTGCTGGCAACTATTTATATAGTATTTATAGCTATTTACATAGCATTGACATTGTGTTAGGTATTAAAAGCAATCTAGAGATGATTCAAAGTATATTGGAGGATGTGCATAAGTTAAATGCAAATACTACATCATTTTATATAAGGGTGTTAAGGGACTTAAGCATCTTTGGATTTTGGTATCCACGAAAGTCCTGGAACCAATCCCCTGCGGATATTGAGGGATGACTGTATGCATATTTACCTCCCCTACTCAACCTCTGACAGGTGAGGAGTATGAACACACACACATACACACACACACACAGCCCAAGGACTACTTTGGACCCACAAGTTGAAGTCAAGCAGTCCCGAAGTAAGGGGTGTTGCTAGCTGTAAGAACAAGGGAATTGGGGATATAGGAAGAGATGATTAGTTCTTGAAAAGGTGTAATATTCATCCCAGGTAGAGTGAGGTGGCAAGTCCTAGCTGGTTCGGTTCAGTGCAAATTTGGAGGAATTAGAGAATGGGAGAGGTTGGAAAGTATCTCCTTTCAGGGAGAAGCAGACCAGACATCAATTACAAATTTTCATCTTATGATGGTTAATAGAAACATGGTAACCATTACAAAATGTTAAAGACTTTTTTGGAGCAGTGTTAGGGTCACAGCAAAGTTGAGAGGAAGGTACAGAGATTTCTCATACACCTCCAGCCCCCCACATTCATAGCCATCCCAGTTATCAACATAACCATTAGAATTCTGGAAAAAAGCCCTCAAAGTGTAACTACTTCTACAAATGCAAAGCTGTGAAATGCTTTTTAGAAACAATGGATTACTTAATCTTTGCATAAGAATCTTACCGTAATATTTTGGGAAAGGGGGACTGCTCTCTTCCTCTCATTGTGTTAGGTACAATGTTATGGCACTAATACTTAGTCAGAAAAGGGTGTGACCACAAGAGTACCTGTTTTGCAACACATAATCTTGAAGGATTTCAATTCTAGTGCTTCAATGATGCAGTATGTGTGTGTGTGTGTGTGTGTGTGTGTGATTATATTTTTAATAGCTTAGATGCTTTTTCTGATTATATAATGCAACTCATTGGTATCTGCTAGAGCTATCATAGTCTTTTGATCACCGGTAATCACTGACAGAAGCATGGCATCATCGCTGGAATACTTATTAGCTGATGCCAAAATGAGGTTAGTTCAGGGTGGGCAGGGAGCCTGCCTATGTTATTCACCCTCGTCACCTGAGTGTCCAGCAATAGTAGACCCTCAACAAAATTGTGGGTGAGTAAGGCATCTTCCTCCTAAGACTATAATAACAATGATTGTAATCATCAACGGTGGAAACGGCTGCATGATGCTACAAGGTGAGCAAAATAGGAAGCAGCCTCTCTGGGTGAGGTTAAGCTTCCAGGGCTTCATGCAGTACCTTCCTTGACGATATTTAGTCAATATCAATTTTTAGGTCTGAGATCACAAGGCAGTGGAGTGTCCCTGATTTTTGAAGAGTGGCTTTTTCTGCAGCTGCGTGGGTAAGAATTTCTACTTCTGCTGAAAAATCTGAAAAGCGAATAGCTCATGTGGAAGTTGTCAAGGACACTATGTGCATCCTGATCACTCTTAGAGCCTGGAAATAGAAACTTGTGTAAAATTACTAAATGGGACGTTCCTGTGGGCTCATGTTGAAACACCAAAGCAGAGCACAGTTGGAGACAAGTACCTCCACATTCCATCAAGAGGAGCTAGATCAACACCAGGGCTTGCTAAGAGGTGCCCCAAACTGCTTCTATGACGTGTGGTCCCTAACCCAATTCCAACAAGAGAGTTCTTGGGAGAATTGTTTTTAATAAAAACTTTATTGACATATAATTCATATATCATCAAATTCACCCTTTCAAAGTGTACAATTCAATGTTTTTTGGTATATTCACGGAGTTGTGTAACAATCACAACTATCTAACTTTTGAATATTTTTTTATCACCCGCCCCAAAGAAACCCGTACTCATTAGCAGTCACACCCAGTCTGTTCTTCTCCTGGCCCCTGGCAAACACTCAACTGCTTTCTGTTGCTATGAATTTGCCTATTCTGGACATTTCATTTAAATGGATTCATACAGTGTGTGGCATTTTGTGTCTGGCTTCTTTAACTCAGCATAATGTTTACAAGGTTCTTCCCTGTTGTAGTATGAATCAGAACTTCACTCCTTTTACGGCTGAATAACGTTCCATTGTATGTCTATACCACATTTTGTTTATCTATTCATCTGCTGATGGACATATGGGTTATTTCCACTTTGGGGCTATTGTGCATAATGCTGCACATTATGAACATTAACATACATGTTTTATGTGGTCTTGGGAGAAATTGACCTCTGTTTCTCTGAGCTTGCGAGCACAGAGTATGGCGTCTGTTCCTTGCCTGGTCATGAGGCTTGGGCATAATGCTGTTATGAACATTAACATACATGTTTTATGTGGTCTTGGGAGAAATTGACCTCTGTTTCTCTGAGCTTGCGAGCACAGAGTATGGCGTCTGTTCCTTGCCTGGTCATGAGGCTTGGCTGGAGCTGCCCCCTTAACAAAGAGGAGAGAGGAGGTTGTAGTGGGAGTGAGCTACAATTCCATAATAAGCAGGGTAATGATTGGGTCTTACAAGGATTAGTGTGGACACTACAGGAGGTGTAACCATCTTAAAGAGACCCTGCCCAGGAATACAGTCTTTGTAGGATTACTGTCTGAGCAAGAGCTTAGGGAGACTTGTGAATGGTCAGCAGGAGAATATAGTGTCCACTTGAGGGAACAGGGAAGTGTGGGAGATCCCCAGTGGGGACTGAGGGGTTTTCTGAAGAACACAGGAAAGTTCCGCATTTACGTGAGGGAGAGAGTTGGCTGGCTTTTGAGCATCTGTCTCACAGAGGACATCAGTGGTCAAATAAAATGGCATCAGCCAAATAACAAAACACTTTTTGCTTCTTTACTTCTCCTTTCTCCTCCACGCCTCAAATGGGAAGGAACATCAAATAAGACTGGGGTGTGGTTGGAGGAAGGACTGTCCCCCCCCGCCCCCTTTTCCCTGTTGCAGGTACTGAGACCTATGACGACCTGACCTAGACTATAGGGGAGGAAGATTTGAAGAAGAGAAAAGAGTGAAGTTTGGATATTAGAGAAAATTGAACCTGTATAATGCCTTGAAACAAGACTGCTACAAAAGTAAAAAGCCACTGGAGAAGTTATATCATTTGCTCAAGTTATTGTCTGGGGTCAGGAAAAGATCTGCCAGAGCAGGTTTGAAGCACAAGAATGGGAGAAAAATTAAGTAATTTCCTGATTGCACTCTACGGAGTCCAGCCTGATTAATAAACATGTTTTTGTCAGAGTACATTTCTCTCTGGGTTTGGTCTGCTTAGGGCTTCTTTGAACTCCAGGACTGTGCTGGAGGTGCTTTGCTGTCATGGGTGGTGGTCACCACTAGTGGGGCTGTTAATCAAAGGGCCTTGCCTTCCGTATCACAAAGGTAGGTGCATGAACAGGCTGACAATTAGAATTGTCAATTGACAATAATCATAGCCCACGGTTCTTGGCATACATCACTATTGGTCTGTTATTTTTTATTTATTTATTTTAAAATTTATTTATTTATTTATTTTTGGCTGTGTTGGGTCTTCGTTTCTGTGCGTGGGCTTTATTCTAGTTGCGGCGAGTGGGGGCCACTCTTCATCGCGGTGCGTGGGCCTTCACCGTCGCGGCCTCTCTTGTTGCGGAGCACGGGCTCCAGACGCACAGGCTCAGTAGTTGTGGCTCACGGGCCTAGTTGCTCCGCGGCATGTGGGATCCTCCTAGACCAGGGCTCGAACCTGTGTCCCCTGCATTAGCAGGCAGATTCTCAACCACTGTGCCACCAGGGAAGCCCTATTTGTGTTATTAATATAAATAAATGGCATTGTATTATTGACTTCACTAAGTTTCTTCCTTTTTTGTTATTTTCAGCTCAGTACTGTGCTTTTAAGCTCTAATTGCCTTACTGTCTGAAACTCACTGACCTGACTTAGTTAGGGGTCCCAGGTTGACTCAATCTCCCTGTTTCCATGAACAATGTTGTCGTTGACATCTTCACACACGTCTGGGGATATACCCAGGAGTGGAATTGCTGAAATTAACTACTGGATGTTTCAGTTACCACATAAACCACATAAATTATCTTTTTTGCTTAAGCCACTTGACAATGGGTTGTGTCACTTGCAACCGAAGAACTCCTACCTAATCCTTGCTTGTTGGAGGTAAGGGACACCTTGTCTCATCTGCCTGGCTGCCTCTAATTCCCTTCAAATAGGCCAAGGATAAAGTAGCATTTTTAAAAAAAATTTATTTGTTTATTTATTTATGGCTGTGTTGGGTCTTCGTTTCTGTGCAAGGGCTTTCTCCAGTTGTGGCAAGCGGGGGTCACTCTTCATTGCGGTGCGTGGGCCTCTCACTATCGCGGCCTCTCTTGTTGTGGAGCACAGGCTCCAGACGCTCAGGCTCAGTAATGGTGGCTCACGGGCCCAGTTGCTCCACGGCATGTGGGATCTTCCCAGACCAGGGCTCGAACCCGTGTCCCCTGCATTGGCAGGCAGATTCTCAACCACTGCGCCACCAGGGAAGCCCGAAGCCCTAAAGTAGCATTTTTGATGTCTCTTCAAGACTCTCCTGCTTTCAGACTCAGTAACTGGCTTCTCCTTTGAAAAACGTCTCATCACTTCTGTTTCACATGATGGATAATGTGAATCTGTAGGTGTTGTTTATTGGAAAAATATTTTAATTAAAAAAATTCATGTTAAATGCTCAGAACATAGAAAAATGTTTTCAAACTTTGGAACTGCAATTATGTTTGCAGCTCTCTAGAAACGGAAATGTCTCTTAATGCTAAAAATACTTTACTAGATCAATCATCTTAATAATAAAATCTTATTAAAACAATCTTTTCTCACCACAGGAATGCCAGTTATGAGACCTTGATTAGGGAGATTTCCTTCTGTGGTACATAGATCTTTCTCCAAGTGTTTTTGTTTACTGAACATTTTGGGACTTCTCAGAAGTCTTTTGGTTATATACACTGCTGCAGAAACCCCCATTCAAGACGCCAAGGTCAGTTGAAGTAGCTGGAGAATAATGGAACGGCATTCTATTCCTTGACCATGAGCTGATACCAATGAGACGAAAATCAACAGAAATAAATTCTATGGGCATAAATATAGAGCTATTCATTGATGTTAACCCTAACATTCGATGAATTTGGGAAAGGGTAGACCTGATTTGACAGCTTCGTGTGAAAAAGACATAGAGGCGTTAGGTGTCCTTAACTTAATGTGTAGCAACGGTCCAAAGAGGCTGTTAGAAGCACTGATACAATCTCGGCAGCAGTCACTGAAGTGTTGTACTGTGCTCAACTCGGGAGAAAGGCGGAAGCACTCCCTTCTTCTTTTCTGGTTTTATGAACTTTGGGGTATTATTCTGAGTGCCAAGCTTAAAGGACACAGTGACAAATGGGAAGCTCCTAGATGAGGACAGTTGGCAAGGAGAGAAATCTAGAAACTATCACAGCAGCAAAGACTAAGGAAATACCAGCTGTCTTCAAATATTTGAAGGGCTTGCATGTGAATAACAGTAACCCCTTACATTATATATGGCACCTCACAATCTTCATAGCTCTTTCATTTTTATTACTTAACATGATTCTTACATTGGCCTGTGAAGTAGACGAGGCTGATATTGCTCTCATTTTGTAAATGAGGAAAACGAGGGTCAAAGAGGTAAACTTCACTTTCTCAAAACAGAAGAGCAGTTGAATGGAGATTCTGGGACTAGAAGGCAGGTTTCTTGACTTGTGTTTAGTGCTCTTTCAATTACCTTAAGCAACAGAAAACTTAAGACTTCCACATTCTGTGCTCTTGTGGAAGGCAAACCTAGGACCAATGGGTCAGCTGAACCAGAAGGCAGTAAATGCAACATAAAGAAGTTTTTAAGAAAAAACCAGGAAGTTCTTTCCAACAGTGGAAGATGTGGCCCCTGAAAGTCGTGGTGAACTCTGTCATGGATACTCTTCCAGTGGAGATTTGATAAAAGTCCTTCAGGGATATTGTAGAAAGAATTCCTGAATGGGCAAAGACATTGGACAATCTTCGTCATTTCCATAACTGTTATTTTATTTGTATTGGACTGAGAAGGAAATAAACAAAGAAATATTTTGGCAACCTGCTATGTTTTCATCTGTCAGTTTGCTACCTAGAGCTGAGAGAGGTCTGAAAAGAAAATTCCATTTGAAAAAATATGATTCAGGCTGGTCCAGCTAAACGACTCACTGATATGTTTATGTCAGTCTTATTTCTGTTTATCCAACGACCATGGGCACATCAGCGCTGATGTCTCTTACTCTTCAGCCATTTCCCTTAAAACCAGTTACACACGGAGACGAAAGAATAAGAGAATAATCATGAAAAATCAGGCTCTGGGAACCGAGTTGCTGGGCTGAGGGCCAGCGCCACGTCACCTCAGAGGCTCACGAAATCTGATGTTTATGCAGCGTAAAGTATCTTTATTTTTACTGTGTGTCTGAAGCTTATGACATGATGGAGGTTAGTAACTATGGAGACTGGCGATTTATTTACCACTGAGGTGGGTCAGCTCTGACAGAACCAGAACAGGCCTCCTCATGTAAGCAGAGTGTCTGCTCATCCTTTCCTAAGGGGATCTGCCGAAAAAAGATGGATTAACGCAACTGAGGAATCTGAGGAAATCTTTTAAATGAAGGCACTTAAGAGCAAAAGGGAGAAAGAAAGGACTTGAAGAAGTACAGGACTGATGTTCTCTCTCACTTCCGTGTCTCTGCGTGTCCACTTTTCTCCTTCTGGAATGCCTTGCCCTGTCGGGAATAGTGACCTTCTCCCAGCTTACCCTACCAGCCCGAAGCCCACCTTCTACACAAAGGCTTCCAGATAAAACTAACCAATATTTACTACTCCCTTTTCTGGCTATGTCAGGTAGTTTCTGTGCTATGCCTATTTGCCATGGGTTACATTGGACTGAACATGTTTATTATTGTTCCCAGGTTGTCCCTCATGTTTCACGTGTATTTTGTGTTCTTCTCAAGGAGTTGTGTGTGGGAGACATCCAGCCCATGTTCTTTTCTCCATGCCAAAGGGGTGCCTTTTCAGAGTCTCACATCAAATGTACCCGTGGTGGTCCTGATTGGCCCCTAAGTACCACCCTGGGGTTCTCCATATCTCTCCAATGAGTCGTATACCCCTTGAGGGCAGGGGTCTGTTAGATCTACTTCTGCAATCCCAGTAGGCCCTGGCCTTAGATAAATGCTCTTTCGCTTGATTTAAACAGAGAAACAGAAGGAGGCCTTAACTCAGGAAGTGAAGTACAGGAAAGATGGTCTACAAAACAGAGAGAAGGAAAAGAAAGTGGAAGCAAGAGTTTGCAAATGCGGAGATCATTTCTTTTTTTTTTTGCGGTACGCGGACCTCTCACTGTTGTGGCCTCTCCCGTTGCGGGGCACAGGCTCAGGACACGCAGGCTCAGCAGCCATGACTCACGGGCCCAGCCGCTCCGCGGCATGGGGGATCCTCTCGGACCGGGGCACGAACCCGCGTCCCCTGCATCGGCAGGCAGACTCTCAACCACTGCGCCACCAGGGGAGCCGGAGACCACTTCTTGATCCTGCTGTTTTCCTTGTGCTTTGAGGGCAGATGGATTTTCCAGGCATTTCTGGCTCCGGATCTCTGGTTCTGTCCAAGGGCTAACGAATGCACAAATGAGGGCTCCTGCAGGCTGAGGTGCTAGGCTTGCCCGGGTTCTGTTAGCCGAGTCTAGGTCCTGCTGGTTGTCAGGGCAGGGCTGGGGTCTGAGTAACGAGGCCAGGGTGCAGCCCTGATTTGGAGCTCAAAAGGGAAGCAAACTCCGTTGCTGCAGAGAGATGACCTGACATATTTCACTGGCTCCTGTGGGACAACCCCAGGAAAAACCTTCCCACGCCCAACAACATGGCTCTTCACTTTCAGGATGCAGTAGCCCTTTGCCATCACTCAGGCAGCTGTGTCTTCTGCCAGCCAGGTTTTCCCGTGGGGCTTACCTCAGAGTCAGGCCTGGTGGATCCCTTCACATTTAATTTCGCTCTTTTCAGAATCAATGTCAATTGTGCACATGACTTAAGAAGAAATCACAGACTGCTCCATTGCTTCTTCCCCAGACTTCCCCTGCCTCAAACCCCAAACCAAAAATGCCATCAACTCACCATGCTTGAGGAAGCGAGAGAACACCGAGGAGGGACTGCAGTCACATACTAGTTGCGAAAAGAAAAAAGGGGAAAAAAATCATCAAAAATATGGAAATTTAGAAGTTGCTTTATTATTTTTAGGCAGTAAGAAAACTAGAATCATTTACTATATGCAAGATTCATTAGCTGGGATGGGTTTCAGATGATCAGAGGACGTAGAAAGGACTGTCGTTGTTCTGAGGAATAATAGAGTCCCTTCCCTCCCCGACATAAGCACAGAACTCATTAGCTAATGTCTTTTACAACTGGGTAGAAGAAACACAAATAAAAACCATGGTTGATGCAGCATGAACAGCCTAGATTTTTACTGACCGGTAAAACAAAGCACACGTGAAACCTCTAGCCTCATATAGACCCTTTTAAAAAAAAAAATGCCCTAATATCCATACACAATAAAAATGAAGAGTCTTGAAGTAGATGTGGCAAAAACTGTCTAATGTCTAATGTCATTAGCAACAACTCAAGACTTTGGCTTTGTGGTATGGGATGGCAAAGGGGTTCTTTCGGTTTCATAGCTTTCCTCTTTGTAGATCTGGACAAACTAGACCTCTGAGACCTTGGACAAATCATCAGTGTCTCTAAATTTCAGTTACATACCTGTGAAATGGGAATTAAAGTGATATCATATGGGGTTACTGTGAAGATTAAATGAAGATGGTCATGTAAAACAGGAGTTTAGTGCAGTGCCTGGAATATAGAGCTTAATAAACATTTGCTGTCACTATGGTTTAGGCACAATGGTTAAGCACATAGACTCCAGTGCTAGCATGTCTGGCTTTGGATCCTGCCTTTACTACTTAATGGCTGTGCAGTCTTTGGCAAGTTACTCAGCCTCTCTGCTCCTGTTTTCTCAACTGTAAAATGGGGAAAAGATTACCAACTTGTTGGGAGATTGTGAGGGTTAAATGAAGTAAGCCCTTGGAACACTGCCAGGCACACAGTGAGCACCATATAAACTGTTAATAATTTTCATTATTTTGTAAAGAGAACTTTGTTGACTAGATGCTTCTCCTATCTGTTCCTCACTCCTTACCTCCAATCTTGGAATTCTCAGACTGTATAGCTCATCTTCTCTTTTTAAATTTGAGCTACTAGGAAAGCCTCAATTCCCCAGATCTGTGGGGCACCATCTCCTGCCTCCCAGGGGCCTGGGCAGGAACACATCAGTGGCGAGAAAGTGGTGGACCCAGAAACCTTAGCTGTGCAAGAGCACTGAGAGCTCTTGCCTGCCCTCCCTCTCCCGGGCTCAGCCCTGGGGGCTCAGGGATGGCCCCAAGGATCTGGGGGACCAGTTGAAATTGGAGTGCTTCAGCAGACCCCAGGTTCTTGAGAAAGACCCAGAGACTCAGAGAAGACTCCAGACTCCAGAGCAGAACAGAACTCTCAGCTCTGTCTGCTAACCAGCCTGACCTTAGGTGAATTTTGCAGTCCCGGGAAATCCAAGGCTTAGGAAGGTCACCCAGGTCTGGATGAACTGAAGACTTCCAGTCTGGAATTTCATCCAGGGCTAGAGAGACTTTAGCTATCTCCTGGCCGTGTTAGCAGGGTGATAGTGTCTAGATTTCTTAGCTAAATTGCATCATCAACATACAGCTTCTCTTTGCTGTTTCTTTCACACAGAAATCTAATCTTAAAAATCTCTGATCTTTCTGTTCATGGTCTGTAGGAAAGCCAGCACTAGCCAGGAGGGAGAACCCAGTGTGAGAAAACAAGTCAGTTCCAGGCAGCACTGTAAATGTGCAGGAACGATCCTTCTGATCCTTAATGAGAATTTAAGTGTCAGCCAATGTGCTTTATATGCTGTATCTCTTTGAACGCTTAAAAGAGCCCCAGGAGGTCGGTACCATAATTATCCCCATTTTATAAATGAGGGCTTAGGGGTTCAGAGAGGTTACAAAGGGTCACACTGATGCTGGTGTGATTGAGTCTGGAATCAAACCCCATTCTGTTTGATTTCAAAGCCTGTGCAACTTGATGAGTTTCTAGTCTTCCCACTCTGACTCTCTTCTTTTGCAGGTATCTTCTATTTCTTATCCTATCCTTTTCAAAACCTCCAACAGAAAAGGAATTTGCCATAGACATCTAAGTCTTTGTGTGAATTTAAATCAGCATGTCACAATTCCAGTAGAAAGTCTCATTTTAAGATCCTACACCAATTCTAAAATAGAAGACTTTATTTCATTGAAGACATTAGGGCATTATCCAGTATTTTGGGAGCACTACTCCTAAAATAATATAATTCTCACTCTAAGCCTGGCCTTGATAATAATAATAGCAACAGCAATTGTAATAATGATGATTGCAGCAACCATCTGAATGGCATGTGCTAGGCTCTAGTGTGCCACGCCTTTTATGTAAATCATTTCATTTAATCCTCACCATAAGCCTTACAGTGGGTGTAATTATAATGAGCAATTTATAAATGGAGAAACTGAGGCTCAGAGAGGTGAAGTAATTTGCTTAGCTCATGCAGCTAGTAAGGTTAAAGAGTTGGGATTTGACCCTCTGTGCATGTGTCTTCAGAGACTGGGGGTGGACTCACTCTGTGCCATACTGGAGAAAGCTACGCTTTGAGGGGACCCTTTTGAAACAGGTCAGAGGTCTTCTTTACCTTTCTTTCTTTCTGTATCTTAACCTGCCCTTCTTGCACAGATGGCCATATACAGGAGATTAGGTGTCAGCAGATGCCTTGACTGAGTTTCCATCTCATGGAATGATTCTGTTTCTGGCCTCTCAGTGCAAGGACTGCCGAGTCCTTTGATCACTTGAGCGTTCGCTTTGCCAGCTTCTACACTGTTAATTCTATACCTTGTCTCAGTGGGGTGATGTTCCCAGGCTTCTTTTCTAGCTACATGGCTGATTCATTCTAAGTGACTTTTCTGAGGAGAAATTAGATTAAGGGTTGTCTTTTGCATGTGCTCAACTAAATGACCCCGAAATGGAGTTGAAACAGCTCATGATTCCGGGGATTTTATAGGGTAATCAGTCTTCCCTGTTTTAGGTGAAGCCCCCAAGACCAATACTCAAAATACACTTAAAATAATTATTCATGCTCTCCTGGAAGGAATCAAAGTTTGTAAAATATAAGAGAAGGCTGAAGACAATGCTTAGTATTTCACTGCCTCTTGTGATGTTCTCTGTGTGTTCTGTTGAAAGGCACAAGAGAAAGTCCGTAGTTTGCTCATTTGCCGTACTGCTCATAGCCTCTACATTTGATTCTATATGTTCAATTCTGCTGTAGAAGGCAAGAAAGCAAATGGGAAGGATAAAGCTCACAAGAAATATTGAATATGCATAGAAAGTAAGCTAGCAACTTATGAGATATTGGTGGAACTCCTAGGATGTTATATACAGATGATGAGTAAGGAAATAGCTTGCGAGACAAGCAGAATTCATAAGATGTGTTACATACAGATAGTAAGTTAGCAGTCTTTAAAACATGTTAAAGAAAGATAGAATAAATAAAATATCTATGGGAAAAGACAAGCATGTTGCTTACAGATAGAAAGGGCTGAATAGGTCAGGTCATGATCATGCCACCTCTGGGCAGACAGCTATGTCATCCCCAAGTTGGCCACCCATTGGTGATACCCATTCTGGTCCCACATGTCCTCTGCCCAAGAAATGAACATAAACCCCATAGCTTCTCATCAGTTATTGGGAAGCTATAGCTGTAGCCAGGTGAACTTGCCCCTGTGTTTCTCTGAGATAGTAAGTGTGTGTCACCAGCCCAGGGCACCTTCTGTCTATGGTCCCCCTTGCTGCATCCGAATCTCTGGTCCTCATAATCACACCATCCATGGGGAAGTCTGAAAAGAGAGAGAGAGAGAAAGAGAGATAGAGAGAGAGAGAGAGAGAGAGAGAGGGAGAGAGGAGATATGAGTGTGGTCCTTCCATTAACTTGCACCTTTCTCTAAGTGTATTCACTTACCCCATCTCTTTCCCTTTGCTTCTAATGGTGTATTTTAATTGGTTTACTAAAACACGCAATATGAGCATATTCAATTTTGAGTCTTTGAACCTTTCTGTTCTGTGGCCTCAGGCATGATTTACCTGGGACTGTTCTCAGAGGCTCCCTTTGCATCAAGGTGAATTCTCACATGACATTCATGTTAGACTGTTTCCATTTGGATCTATTCACTTGCATCGTCTGTTTCCTTGGATAAGACTCCAACAGTGGATACTTTTACTCCCTCAGAGGACCTAGGAAAGAGCTGTGCCAACAGGGTTTGGAATGGAGGCACAACTAATTCTGGAGAGTTCCAATGTGTGCTGAAAAAGATAGCAATCAAATAAATGTGTTATATCACATCCTGAATATGGTCTCAGGCCCTCTGCCAGGTAGTCAGTGAACATTTTTTATGAGTTTGATTTTTTTCTGTTAGGAAAATTACTGAAGTTCTGAATTAAACAGAGCAGCACAAGAGGGGCAGCATCATTCATTCAGAACACAGGTGGGAGAAAGGCAGAACGATGGTTTGTAAAAATGGGTCCATAAATAATGAATGATTTTAATAACTCTGAGTGACTTGGATGCTCACATTGAGTGACCTTCTCAATATATTATTTATGCCTTTGGTGTTTTTTTCTAATATAACATATTTTTTTCCTCTGGTCACAGTATTTTCTTGTCCACTTACTGTGTTTTAAACCACACACTTCTTGCCACTATCGGTCACATAGCTCTAAAGTGAAATATAGATTATAAAAGGAAACACTTCCCACACATTTATGAAATGGTTTCCAGCTGGTCTTAAAAATGTCTTCGATTCCCTCTGGATGTAAGAGTTTATCTGCTAATGCTTAGCATTCGGGAGTTTCCCTGCTCAGTTTCAAAAGTGGGAACATGGAGATAAAGTCAGTGTTTTAAGAGATTAGTATTTGAGAAACATAAAATTGGGTGAAATAAATATTGCACATGTATAAGAAGAAAGTTTCAATCATTATGTAGTGAAATTATACCTACCCCCCAAACAAACAAACATAAAATAACAACAACAAAATTCTCACTATGTCAGAGGATACAAGGCTTGGCCACTTTTTGATCAGGAGGAATGAAGTTGTGTACCAGGAGGGTTAAGGTTTAGGTGTGTGTGATGAAATCCCAAGTGGTATGTCATTCCTGCAGAGGACCTCAGGTCACTGGGTGGCATCCCTGTGGGAAATTATCTGACAAAGAGAAAAGGACCTAGGCCCACACCAGATGCACCACTGTGTTAGTGGCTCTGAAGGCTTTCTGTGCAGCTAACTGGCCTTGGAGATGACTCCTTGGGGCCTTGCTAATAGGAAGGGAGTTAGGGAGTCCCTACTTCCAGGCAACTTTAAGGAACAGGGAGATCTCTGTGCCTGAATTTATAGGGTTAGATAGATATTCCTTTTCCTTCCTTTTACACAACTTGCTCTTACTGCCTAGGTTTATATCAGTCACAGCGTTCATTTAAGGCACTCCAGCTTTGGACTTCAACAAGACAAAGAGTGGCATCTACCCAAGACATAGTGGAGAAATCGCCCTCAGAATGATAAAGGATTGAGGTGTAAAGTAACAAAGTCCAGAGAAACTCTCCAAGCTATAACTTTGCTTCTAAAAGTCCTCTGACTTGGATGCATCCTTCAATCAAAGTTCTATTTTTCCTTCATTTTAGCTATCTCTGGCTAAAATGGGTGGGGTGAGCCTCCTCTGTTTTCTATTAAGGGGCAAAGCAGCAAGATTTATGTCAGGAAGTCTTGCTGGAAAGAATGGAGTGGGTTCCCAGAGCCACCCAGTTCCATAGTAATAATATTTGAATTGAAAATCAGGGTAGCACTTCCCGAACAGGATTCCCCAGAACACTAGTTGCTTGAAATGATGACTTTTTAATTTATTTTTAAATTTTTTAAAATGTTAATACAGTTCAAATCAGCGTGCCTGGTTCATTTCAGCTCCTTCACTGGCAAACCTGGGGGCAGGGGCTGCTTCAGCTTCTCTGCCTTCTTTTTGTCTGTGATGACCAAGGTGTAAAGGTATCTGCTGCATCGAACTTAAACTCCACATTATCCTTATTTTTCTTGGCGTCACTTGGCGTCCTTTTGCCTGGCTGTAAGCAGAAAGTCCTTGATTTCTTCAGTTTTACGAGGCATGATGACGCGGATTGGAGAGCGCGGCCGGAACAGCGAGCGGCAAGAAGCTGAACTGCTGAATTTTGTTTTGTTTTGTATTTTTAACCGCTGTTTATGGTCAAAAAAAAAAAAAAAAAAGTGGAAAATCCTGGGTTGAATACATTTCAAGGAATTACTTTTTCTGCAAGGCATTAAACATATTTAATGTGTTAATAGGAATTGCATGTCTTGGAATTAATGGTTCACAGGACACAGTTTTCAAACGCTGAACAAGGGAGAGGACCGGGGGAGAAGTGGCCCAGGCTAGGCTGCATGACTGTGGCGGGGCAGGGACTTCTTGATTGCTAGTGGTTAAGCAGTGCCCTTGGGTACCCCAAGTTGGGCCTGGGGTATAGATGAATTGGGGGGATTGGGGGCCCTTTGGGGTAAGAAACATTCTCACTACTCTTGCTAGGGAGCAAAACCGACATGCTCTCTCCCAGGGAGAGTGGTATGGAATGGTACAGCTCTCTGTGTTTTCATCAGGTTCAGCTTCCTTCTCCAAGTCGGTCGTTCTTTCTCCAGTTATAGTATTATAAAAATGTATATATTATAGAATTGCCATATTTTATTTTGGCTCCTAATTTAAGTTATTTCAAGGGTAGTACATACAGTCCTGGGTACTTGGATGTAAAATCTATGGCATAAGTTCATTGAGAAGCTCTCTTCTAACATTGCCACCCATGTGGCATCCCTTTCAGCATGACCCCAGGGAGACAGTTCTGCACTAGGTTCCTGAGATGAACGCACGTGCACATTTGATCTATTGCGTTACCTCCCAGACTAAGCTCACTATCCTGCTGCCAGTCACTACAACGTTCTCAAATATGAGTCAAGTGTGCTTGACTCATATTAGGAGCCGGGGCCTTGTACTCTGAACTTCAGGGAGCACAAACCAACCTTTTAATTTTTATTATTTTTTTCAATTTTATTACCTCTTATTTTCTTCCAGTTTCATTGAGATATAATTGACATACAGTTCTGTATAAGTTTAAGGTGTATAGCATAATGATTTGAATTATATACATCATGGTATGATTACAATAAGTTTAGTGAACACAGTCATCTCATAGAGATACAAAATTAAAGAAATAGAAAAAAAATTTTTCCTGGTGATGAGAACTCTTAGGATTTATTCTCTTAACAACTTTCATATGTAACACACAGCAGTGTTAACTGTGTTTATCATGTTGTACATTACATCCCTAGTGCTTATTTATCTTATAACTGGAAGTTTGTACCTTTTGACTGCCTTCATGCAGTTCCCCCTCCCCCAACTCCCACCTCTGGTAACCACAAATCTGTTCTTTTTCTATGAGTTTGTTTGTTTGTTTTTGAAGTATAATTGACCTACAACACTATGTTAGTTCCTCTTATATGACATAATGATTTGATGTCTCTGTACATTTCAAAATGATCAATCATGATAAGTCTAGTTACCATCTGTCATCATACAAATATGTTACATAATTATTGACTATATTCCCCACACTGTACTTTTCATACCTGTGACTCATTTATATTGAACTGGAAGTTTGTACCTCTTATCTCCCTCATTTATTTCTCTCCTTTCTCCATTCCCCTCCCCTCTGGCAACCATCTGTTTGACTCTATCTGTTTTGTTATGTTTCGTGGAAAGCTAAAAGCATTTCCCCTAAGATCAGCAACAAGACAAGGAT
This sequence comes from Physeter macrocephalus, assembly GCF_002837175.3. Lineage (NCBI taxonomy): Eukaryota > Metazoa > Chordata > Mammalia > Artiodactyla > Physeteridae > Physeter > Physeter macrocephalus. The sequence goes on from NC_041215.1 coordinate 107,202,999, forward strand.
GCCCACTCTCACCACTTTTATTCAACACAGTATTGGAGTCCTTCCTAGCCACAGTAATTAGACAAGAAAAACAAATAAAAGGAATCCAAATTGCAAAGGAAGAATTAAAACTGTTACTGTTTGCAGATGACATGATATTGCACATAGGAAATCCTAAAGATGCCACCAAAAACTACTAGAACTCATCAATGAATTTGGTAAAGTTGTAGGATACAAAATTAATATACAGAAACCTAACAATGCTAACAATGAACTATCAGAAAGAGGAATGAACAAAACAATCACATTGACAATTGCATCAAAAATAACAAAATACCTAGGAATAAATCTAACTGAGGGGGGAAAAGACCTGTACTTGGAAAACTATAAGACACTGATGAAAGAAATTGAAGACAACACAAAAAGATGGAGAGATATACTGTGCTTATGGATTGGAAGAATTAATATTAACTGATGTTGTTAAAATGACCATGCTACCCAAAGCAATCTACAGATTCAATGCAATCCTTATAAAATACCAAGGGCTTTTTGCATAGAAGTAGAATAATTTTAAAATTTGTATGGAAATGTAAAAGACACTGAATAGCCAAAACAATCTTGAGAAAGAAGAACAGAGCTGAAGGAATCATATTCCCTGACTTCAGACTATACTACAAAGCTACAGTAATCAAAACAGTATGGTACCAGCACAAAAACAGACACATAGCTCAATGGAACAGAATAGAAAACCCAGAGATGAACCCACACGTATATGGGCAATTATTCTATGACAAAGGCAGCAAGAATATAAAATGGGGAAAACACAACCTTTTCAATAAATGGTGTTTGGAAACTGGACAGATACATGCAAAAGAATCAAACAGGACTACTTTCTCACACCACGTACAAAAATAAACTCAAAATAGATTAAAGACCTAAGTGTAATACTTGAAACCATAAAACTTCTAGAAGAAAACATGCTCTTTGACATGGGCCTTAGCAATATTTTTTTGAATATGTTTCCTCAGGCAAAGGAAACAAAAACAAAAATAAACAAACAGCACTACATCAAACTAAAAAGCTTTTGCACAGTGAAGGAAATTATCAACAAAATGAAGAGGTTGCCTACTGAATGGGGGAAGACATTTGCAAATGATGTATTTGATGAGGGGTTAATATCCAAAATATACAAAAAACTCATACAACTCAACATCAAAAAAAAACCCAGACAACCCAGCTGAAAAATGAGCAGAGGCTCTGAATAGACATTTTTCCAAAGAAGACATACAGGTGGACAACAGGCACATGAAAAGATGTTCAATATCACTAATAACCAAGGAAATGTAAATCAAAACCACAATAAGCTATCACCTCACGCCTCTCAGAATGGCTATCATCAAAAAGACAGCAAATAACAAGTGTTGGTGAGGATGTGGAGAAAAGGAAACTCTTGTGCACTGCTGGTGGGAATGTAAATTGATGTAGTCACTATGGAAAACAGTATGGAAATTCCTCAAAAAATTAAAAATAGGACTACTATACAATCCAGCAACTCCACTCCTGGGTTTTATCTGAAGAAAATGAAAACACGAATTAGAAAAGATGTATGCACCCCTATGTTCACTGTAGCATTATTTACAATAGCTGATACATAGAAGCAACCTAAGTGCCTATCAATGGATGAATGAATAAAGAAGATGTAGTATATGTATACAGTGGAATATTACTATCCATAAAAAAAGAGTAAAATCTTCCCATTTGCAACAACATGGATGGACCTAGAGAGTATTAAGCTAAATGAAATAAGTCAGACAGAGTAAGACAAATAATGTATGGTTTCAATTATATGTGGAACATAAAAAATAAGACAAATGAACAAACATAGCTAAACATACCAAGCTTTTAATTTTTATTTAAAAATAAATAATGATTTAGAAAAGGAAGATGGGAGAATGGGGGTGCCACAACAATGTTCCAGAGAAGCAGGGGTACAGGTCAGTCCATTCCACTTTCTCTGTCTGAGGTAGGGTCTCTGAGACCCAGATGAAAGGGGAGAAGGTAGCTATATGGACTGAATTTGCTTCTGGACATTTTCTAGAACCTGTCTGGTAGTCCTTGGTTAATTCAGCTGAGTGCCACACTTCATCAGGGTTAGGGATCCAGACCCTGTGTACTGAATAAGGGATGGCCTCTGAGAGCAGTTCTCAACCAGAGCATCCATCACTACAATTGTTCTGGGGCCCTACTCCTTCCATACCATGCTTTTTAAATGGTCCCTTTGAATCCCCTTCTGGGGTTTGAGGGGAAGGGGAAGCACCACCTCCTCCTTTGGTGTGGAAGAGGGACCCACAGCACAATTTCCTCCCCAAGATGGTCTTTACCCAAACCCTCCTCCCCACTCTCTCTCAGCCCTTTAATATCTCCAATGTGAGTCAAGAATTTAAAAGAGTTACGTAACCAGTTTTTACTTAAATCCTTAAAAATAATTTGCATATGGACTCATACTTCCTTTGGAATGCAGCAACACTTGTATCTCTGTGCCTCAGTTGAAGCTTCAGTTTTAATTCCTGTTACAAAGAAGCTTGTATGCATATCTTTCAATTTCTCTCTCTCTTTAAAAAAAAATTTTGGGGGGAGAGTTATTTTCTCTCTCTCTTATTTTATAAATTTATTTATTTATTTTTGGGCTTCATTGGGTCTTTGTTGCTGTGTGCGGGCTTTCTCTAGCTGTGGCGAGCGGGGGCTACTCTTTGTTGCAGTGCACAGGCTTCTCATTGAGGTGGCTTCTTTTGTTGTGGAGCATGGGCTTCAGTAGGGCCCACAGGCTTCAGTAGTTGTGGCACGCGGGCTCAGTAGTTGTGGCGCACAGGCTTTGTTGCTCCGCGGCATGTGGGATCTTCCCAGACCACAGCTCGAACCCATGTCCCCTGCATTGGCAGGCAGATTCTTAACCACTGCACCACCAGGGAAGTCCCTCAATTTCTCTTAAATGGTAATTTACCTTAGGATGGTTCTCCAGAAGGGAAATCATTGGTTCAAAGAATTTGGAAAGAGTATTTTCATTCTAAACATGTGGTTGTTTTTCTCAACCTTGAGACTGAAGGGGAATTACTAGGTTGACTTGGGGGGTGAAACAGGTTGTTATATGTAAGCTAGACCCTGTGTTAAGTGGTGCCAGGGTGCATACTGGAATTTTCCTAAGAACCTATAATTTGCTTACCTGTGTAGTGCCAATAGTTTGAGTTTCTTCACACCACATTTCTTCTAAACAACTCCCAGTGCCGGAACAGTTCCAAATGCACAGGTCCATGTTTTCAATGGAAATAGGAGAATCTTAGATGTCAATGATGAGTGGAGATTTAAATAATGATAATTATATTTAAATAGCACTGAGCATTTGCCAGGCCTTAGCTACATTAACATATGTTAATTTCTTTAGACCTCACATCAACTCTATGAAGAGACACTATTATTCCCATTTCACAGAATAAGAGGCTGAGGTACAGAGGGGTTAAGTAACTGACTCAGCTAGTAAGTGGCACAGCTGAAAGTTGTGCATGCCATCGGCTGCACAGTGTGTCTAACCATTGCACTCTTAAACTAAGCAAAGCGCTATCTGTTGCAATGGTCCTCAGAGGTTTTGTCACACTCCCATGAAGAAGACTGGAAACATTCTCAGAACTAACCTAGTTTCCAGGGGTGACAGGCCTGAATGTGCAAAAAGAGGATGGTAGTTGGGTTGGGTGGGTACTTGGTGGTATCTGGCTTTGTTTCTCTTCCCTTTGATGGTGAAGTAGGGCCCACAGCACAGCTGAGCTTAGTGCATAATAGGTGCTCAGTCAAGGGTCATTGTATGACTGGATGAATGATACAGTCCACATAGATAATGACACAAATGCCTGCTCTCTGCATTTATGTCTTCTGTCTCATTATTATCTCTGATTGTCATAGCAATATAAACTAGATATATGATTGTCCCTGTATTATAAGTGAGGAAGCTCAAGTTTAGAGTAATTAAGGGAGTTATTTTGTCTAAGGCCATGCAGCTAGTCAACCACAGATGCAGGTTCCAGACCACATCAGTCACCTCTTTTATTCACTTAATGTTTGCCACTTATCTCCTATGACCTGTTACAAGAGTAATATTAAGTATTAGCTTATGTCTGTCCCCTTAAGATAGTCCATTGAGAAGACCCAACTAGTTTATCCCCATTTAGATTCCTCAAATTCAGTCTTGCTAGTAAAATATTTCCTTGTGTCTCCAAACTGATTGTTCATATCCTTTTCATTAAAATTAAACCAGAATAATTTCTCAGTAATTCAGAACACAATTGGCTTTGTTAGAAAATCCCTAATTGCATTTTTCTCAGATGACATCTTTTTGAATTAATTATTCCATTCTCTTATATCCTTTTTCTGCACACAAGCCCAGGAGATCTGTGGGCAACCTGGGAAGACCTTTCTTCATATGTCTTTTGAGGATGAGGCTGTCCTACCTCCAGTATTACAAGAACAGATCTGGAGTCAGGGCACCTAAATCCAGGTGCTACCCTGCCCCTCACTAGAGTGGGAAAGCATTTTAACTGCTCTTGACTTCAATTTTCTCCGACATGAAATGACGAGGTGTGACAGGTCAAGGAAGTGTTAGGTGTGTCCAGGGCAGGCATCACTAATCTCTCCAAGAATTCCTCCTTGCTGACTCTCAATGCAGTTCCCCAGTCAGGTGCTATGGATCCACTGGAGGTGGCATCTAAGTTCATGAAAGTTAGTTGCTGCCTTTGGTAAATAAAATGGCATTGTGTGCAAAGTGGTACTGGTCAGGACTTAGGCTGTGGAAGCTGGGCTGCCAGGTTACACACAGGTTCAGCATCCTTGGAGGTGGGGATGTTGAAATGGACAGTCTCAGAAGACTCAGCTTTATGGGGTTGATTCCCTGAACTGCAACTAGTGGGAGAGGAGGGGAATGTGGCAGAGGGAAGGGGGAAGGGAATTCATGTTTATTAAGTCTCATCAGGCACTTCACATGCATTTAATTTTCATGATAATCCTGCAAAGGAAGCACCATTATCCTCATTTTATAAATGATATGTCAACTTGCCTGTAACATGATGTGAATTTCCATAGGAATGCAGATTTTTCTTCCTGAATTGCAAAACTAGACAATGAGTACATAGAAAGTCAAATAATACAGAGAAATAAAAAGGCAAGTCAATAAGCAATGTAGCCTTCATAGCTGCCTTTGCCTCCTAGACAATATTTTCTCATACCTTTCCTGTCTCCTCTGTTTGATCTTGGCTCAGGGCCTATCTGAATCATCATTTGACAGGATTCAAAGTGCTATTTCTAACCTTCACCAGTAAAAATATTCAAATTGCATGCTTTCAAGAGTAATTCACTTCATATTGTCTCTCTACGGGGAGGCAGTTCTGATGATCTGGAAATGTTGCATTGAAAATCAAAACCACGGATTCTGGCTCTGATCCTTGCTACTGACAAACTATGGGACCTTGGGCAAGATACTCAACCCCTCGAGTGTCCTACCTCTAAACAGGGGTAATGATACCTGCACTGCTTGCCTTACAGGATTGATGCACGGGGTAACTGAGATGGCGAATGTGAAGGGGCTACACAATGCTATGCTGATGGCAAGGACCTCTGTTCTTGAGGCAGAGTAACTCAGAACTACCTACTTTATGTCATGCCTCAGACAGCGTGGACTTGAAACAGGTGCACAAACCTTTATCTGAAACTTTATGGCCAAATGTGTGTCAAAATGAAGCAGCATTTTTCTGATTTTAGAAAGGAAAAATAGTGCCCATCTGGCATATTACTTAACCCTACTGAGGTCTAAGGCAGCACCCTATAATGTCACACATGGACTTTTTTTTTTTTTTAGCAAGACATGACTATTCATATTAGAAGGGATAAATATAGATCATAAATAGCTTCATTTTCATTTACGTCCATATAGTAGGCTGAATAATGACCACCCAAAGATATCATGTCCTAATTCATGGAACCTGTAAATGTTACCTGGTAGTAAAAAGGATATTTGTAGACATGACTGAGTTAAGGATTTTGACATGTGAGATTAACCTGGATTATCTGGGTGGGCCCTAAATGCCATCAAATGTGTCCTTATAAGAGGAAGGCACAGGGAGATCTGATACACATGGAAGAGAAGGTGATGTGACCATGAAGGCAGAAGTTGGAGTGATGCAGTCATAAGTCAAGGAATGCTGGCAGCCACCAGAAGCTGGAAGAGGCAAGGAACAAATTTTCCCCTAGAGCCTCAGGAGGGAGTGTGGCCTTGCTGACACCTTGATTTTGGCTCAGTGAAACTAATTTTGGACTCTAGCCTCTGGAACTATGAGAGAATACATTTCTATTGTTTTAAGCCACCAAGTTTGTGGTAATTTGTTACAGCAGCCATAGGAAACTAATTCAGTCAGGTTTTGCTGCCAAATGAGTTATGAAAAGAATTCTGAGTTGTCAGTTTTTTGCCTTTGGGAATTGTGAATAGGTGGTTGACCTGTATGTAACACTGGTACCCAAGTATCTTTCAAAGTGGTTGTTAGGCTGTCTTGTTCATTCACAGCTGGTCAGAATGGTGGGGAGGGGCCTGGACTTTCTGTTAGCATTGCGCACTGTGCAGCAAGATGGACATTGAGGTATGTTGGGATAGCGGGGAAGGGTGAGCCTATCCAATAGCAAAGTTTGAGCTGCGGGGGGCAAAGGTGTTTTACCTAAGGAGCACAGTAATGTCTAGCCACGAATCAGGCAAATGGCTGGTCCCTTCAAGGGATTCAATTAGTAGCAGGGTATCCCACAAGTATGTGATTCTCAAAAGCCCAGGTACCAGGCACAGGTAAGGGAATCTGGGTATCAGGTAGCGGTTGAGGTTCAGGTCAAGGGCTAGGGAGGGCATCAGTGGACATAGGTTACTATAAGAGAAACTGAAGAAATAGGGACTGATGCAGCAGCTCAGTTGTATCAACGTGTGTGTGTGTGTGTGTGTGTGTGTGTGTGTGTGTGTGTGAGACATTGTCTAGGGTACTTGAATGAGAAAGGCTCTTTATTAGGGAACATCTTGAGGTGGGTGGGAACGATGACTTGGAAAGAATATGAGCTCTGCCAGTGTTCTGAGCGAGATTAGCAGTAAGGAAAACTCAAGTGAACCCCACAGGGTATGACTTGGGGTGCAAAGCAGGAACCTGAATTAACACTGATGCACTCATCACAGGCCAGAATGGCAGGGAGTCTTGATCAGTACTCAGCCCAAGGAGAGGGGTGCTGCTCCAGAGTACTTATTTCTTCATGCCAAGCTGACTAGGAAACTGGGGTAAGTAGAACATGAAGGCGCAAAAGAGTGGGCCCAGCAATAGAGAGCCACCGAAGGGAAATCTGTGAGATTGGGACACACACACACACACACACACACACACACACACACGCACACACCGTGGGGGGAAGTGGGGAGGCAGAGAGGACGGCTGCTGAAGCTGTCAACATCTTTGTCTTCTTTTGTTTGTTTAAAAATCAACTTCCTCATGATAAAATAGTCCTTGTATCATCACATGACTGTGTCTATGATGGAATTACTTAAAATCTCCATTTTAAAACTCATTAAGTTTATCTGAAGCCTATTTAAAAAGTTATGATCTAATATAAACGGCCAACACAGAGCCCAGTTAAGTAAACTATGGGTATCTATGCAACCAAACTTTTTATGGTCATTAATATTACGTTTACAAAGAGTTTCTAAAGTCCTGGGAAAATATTTATGCTATAATGCTGTGTGAAAAAGGCAGGATACAAGATTGCTTACAGAGTACAAAGAAACAAACAAATAAAAACTATGCATGAAAAACTAGCAGGAAATCCACTGAAATGTTAATGCAATAATAGCTTCTAGATAATGGGGTTAAGAGTATTATTAAAAAATCATCTTTCTAGTTTTCTATGTTCCTAATTATCTGTGCATCACTTTTTCTTTTAGTTATTTTACTTTTTTATATATTATATTACTTTTGCAATGGGGAGGACCCAATAAACTCTCCTTTCTGAAAGTGCCTACACCTAACCTTCTTGAATTTAATCCAAAGAATTTTGTGTTTTAAAGGGCAACAATATCTACAAAGAAAAATGTTATTGCATTAATATTTCCAATTGTATGAACTCTAGATATAGAAGGTAAAAAATAAATAGCTCCTCCCCATCCCTACCCAATAAACCGAACAAGAAACGGACTTATTTTTTTTTCTTTTCTCATAAAACCAACTGGCAAGGGCTTCCCTGGTGGCGCAGTGGTTGAGAGTCCGCCTGCCGATGCAGGGGACGCGGGTTCGTGCCCCGGTCCGGGAAGATCCCACATGCCGCGGAGCGGCTGGGCCCGTGAGCCATGGCCACTGAGCTTGCGCGTCCGGAGCCTGTGCTCCGCAACGGGAGAAGCCACAACAGTGAGAGGCCCGCATACCACAAAAAAAAAAAAAAAAAAAAAAAAACCAACTGGCAAGAAACTTCAGGCTGTGGAAAAGCACTTGGAGAAGATCATATTATGGTACAACATGACTTGAACTTGCCATTTACACACTTTTGCTGCAGGAAGAGGCTGCTTTCAGAGGTGCGTGTGGAACAGGAGAGACTGCCTCCTGCAGATTTCCTCTAGGAAGCGAATCCTTCAAGGCTCTTCTCAGGTGTTATCTCATTCAGATGTCTCCCTTAACCTTGAGCTGGAGTAAGTGTCCTCCCTGTACACGCCTCTAGCACTGTCTGTATCACGTGACATCATTTCACCAATGAGGCTGCATAAGCGTCTCAGAGCGGCAGAAACTGTGTTTCACTTGTGCTGGTCTTCACAACACCTAGCAGAGCCCCTGGCAGACGGTAGGTGCTGAATAAATATTTGTTAAATGAGCTGAGCAATTCGCCTAAAGTGTGAGAGAAGCTGTATGAGCTTCCTAGGGTTGCCATGACAAAGTAGAGCAAACTGGGTGGCTCAAAGCAACAGCAATTTATTCTCTCACAATCCTGGAAGCCGGAAGTCTGAAATCAAGATGTCAGTAAGGCTGGTTTCTTCTGGGAGGCTTTGAGGAAGGGTCTGTTCTATGCTTCTCTCCTGCCTTCTGGTGGTTGCTGGCAATTCTGGGCATCCCTTGACTGGCATCTATACCATACAGTCTCCGCTTCTGTCTTTACAATGGTGCTCTCAATCTGTGTGTGTCTCTTCTGTGTGTCTGTGTCCCTGTGTCCAAATTTCCTTCTTCTTATAAGGATATCATTCATATTGGATTTGGTATGACCCTAATTCAGTATGAACTCATCTTAACGTGATTACATCTGCAAAGACCCTATTTCCAAATAAGTCATACTGAGAGGTACCAAGGTTAGAACTTGAATATATCTTTTTGCGGGGACACAATTCAACCCACAACAGAAACTATAGGGGATTTGAAACCGGGTGATGTGGCAATAACCTGCCCGTGTACCCAACATAATACAACAACTGGGCGGAGAGGGTACCTGAGTCACTGCCAGCCATAGGTAGCCAGGAGCTGAGGGTCTGGGTCAGTGCAACTGGGCAGGAACAAGGAGAACCAAGCAGGTGGGCGCTAAGAACAAGAAAGTAAGAAAATGTTTCAGAAATAGGGCGATGTTGCCAGCCGTGGGGAGAGAGGAATTTGGGGTTAGCGAAGGAGAAGAGTAATTTGCTGATGTCTGTCAAATGACTCCCATCTTGTCCCGTGCAGTTTATCACTTGCATATCTGGTTGTCTTTGGCTCATGGTATCTACTTAGCATCTGACCCCAGATCCACATCAGAGAGTCTGGCATGAAAAGAAGTAGGTAGGAAAAAAGGCAAGCATTTTTCTCCTAGGAGTCATAAAAGAAAAAAATGTGTTGGCTCTATGTTCTGTGAGAAACACACTGAGTTACACCGTACAGTCGTCCTAATCATGTATTTTTCTGACACGTAAAGCCCATAAGAACTGGTAGCATATTTGGCAGAGACTAAATACTCCTAAGAGGATATACATGAAATTTTATATGCAACGTCTAGCTCTGGTGTTTGAAGAGCAAAAGATGACATGTTATCGCTTCTCTTTGAAACTAGAACTTTAAAAAATGTTTATTATTCATGGTAAAGAGCAATTAATAATAACAAAATTGGAAATTATCTCAGTAAATGAATACCCCAAAGTGGAATGGTTGCCTCAAGCTATTCCTTTGGGAGAGTCATTTTTCCTGAAGTCACAAATCAACTGTTCACTGTTGAACCTGAGAAGAATGTGAGACAGAATTTTTACATTTCCATGATAAGACACTTCAACCCCCTTTTATGTTTGTGACCCCCTACTATCCACTTCTTGACCAAGAATATCCAAACTTATGGAGATTTTCAGACTTGAATATCAGAAGGGGAAAAGAAAAATTAATGAGCTGAAATGTTCTTGCTTTGATTAGGACTACATCATTTGCATTTAGTTTAATTGAAGTAGCTACATTACAAGTTGAGGAGAAATATGAGGAGGAGGTGACATGTGGAATGCTGAACTAAAAGAAGGGGGAGACCTGGGCTGTAGATCTATCAAAATCCCGGGAAAGACTGTTTACTTCCCAGATTTCCAAACAGGAGACTGGGATTTGCAAGGGCAAAAAAGATGAGACCTGGGTCTTGTCAAGTGCAGCCGTGGTTTTCATGCATGCTTTGGGTCTGTTTCGATAACGAAGCATATCTTTTGTAACTCAGGCATAAAGGAAATATTTGTCTAACCAAAGGAGCTATCCTAGATTGTGAGATGAGCTCTGAGCATTCTAGCCTCAAAGATAATTAAGACTCAAGAAGTTTTCTTCTTGAGCAAGAGTTCAAGAAAAGTTTATACTGACTTCACAACTGGCTCCAACCAAAAGTTTCAGCACCCTTCTATTTGAGGTACTAACTTACTTGACCCATAGTTTGTACGTGCAACTGGCTAAGGAGACAGGGGCAACGTGAAAACATAGTTCAAAATTTGGCTTTGAACTATGCCTGGTGTGCTAAAATATTTAGTTCTTCAAAACTTGGCATTTAGAGAAGAGGGTGGATTTAAATAGAGGATGACCAGCTGGCTAATTGCATGTTGCCAACATCTTCCTCTGGCTATTTACTGGATGGGTCTTGTTTATGTCAAAAGCTGACTCTGTCCTTTCTCCTCTCCCATGGCCAAAAAATGGAATGTCATGCATTTTACTCAACATGAAATGTTCCGGTGAAACCGAAGGCAACAAAGCCTGCTTCAGTCTCTTGGTGGGCCAGACAAGGCAGGTGGTAGGACAGAACTGGGGAGAGGTTTTAGGACAGGCTGAAAATGGCAAACAACTAAGATTCCAGTTTATCTTCTTCTACATCTGCTTTTAGAGAAGATAATTTCTTCTCCTTAGGATATTGTCAAGCCAAAAGCTATTGATGGTACATTCAAGGCTAGGTTTTTCGGTGTGAACTGACTTCTTAAAGCCCCATCAATCTGGCTGAGCCCTGTGGATAAAGTGAGGGCTGAGGTTAGCAGAGTTTAAAGTGTAAAGTGGGGGTGGCCTCTCCTCATTGCATGATTGAAAAAAAAGAGCCTCCAGGGACCTCTGCAGTATATTGCACAGAGAAGGAATGAAGTATAAAACTGATAGAAACTTGAAGAAAATGATGTACAGAGGTAGAAAGGAAATGAGGGTATGTGTGAGGGTCACATGCTGAGTGTATCACCTAAGTCCATCCATAAGAGGCCCATCAAAGAGGCAGACTCTGGCTGGAATTGCAAACTCAAATGCTTCTAGGAAGGCTCTGGTGGATAATATAAATGTTAGAGATTGTTAGACTATAGGGAATGGTGGGAACTGTGTCAAACTGCAACACACTTATCTGCTATAAAGGTATTAAAAATTTTTTTTAAAAAAAACACCATGCTGACCAAACAAAATCTTTCTGTGAGCTGCATTTAACTCAAGGGGCATCAATTTGTGACTGCTATCTAGTGAGAACTAAACTTTGAGGGTCTGAAATTTCGGGCTGTATTTATTTGTTGAAAGTGTCTGGTGAAACTGCTTTACATAAGGGAAAGCTATTGTCTAAACTTCCTGTCATGATGTAAAATTCCTTTTTTTCCCCTGTTCTTTTTCTCTTGTCATAAAATGAAGACCACATCCTTGGAAGGAAGATATTCATTTTGGAAATTGTCAGGGGGGCTGCCCTTCACTTCCTCAATGAAGAGCTAGGGGTAAACACTCAGCGAATGCCTGTCACTCCACCCTAACCTCAGGGGTTATCAGCCCACTACTCTGGGCCTCTCCTTAATTCCAGGCACTCTGCTCCATGCTATGTCCTCTCCAAACCCCAGTGGCACCATAAAGGAAGCAAGCCATCATAACAGTGAGTTTTAAGTCAGTTTTGTGAATAGGGACGGAAGTTTTTGTTGATTAGAAGGAGAGATTACTTTGTTGCTTTGTGTAAATAAATCAAAATAAATTCTTCTTAAAGTGGGTGCCCCTATGGGGAGAAGCTTGAATGGATAAGATTTACAGTTGGGATAATAATATTTAGTCAAGGATACAACTATGACTTTCCATCCTCTAGGGCCCTAGAGACCTCTCACCTGAGAATTTCTCTCTAAACTCTTCATTAGGGATATTATTTAAAAGTAGCTTCAATACATGGTATATATTCCTTGAGCACATCTGAGGCTAACCATTATGGTAGCTCTATGCTACTGGCCTTAGCTTACCCCTCTTACTGTTGCTGAGTTTCCCAGCATGCACTGTGCTCAAACTGGAGTTTCTGTGCAATCCTTTCCTCTGGTTAGACCATAGCTGTCTGCCGGAGCAAAAATAACACTAGCAAATAGTTTCTAACCACTTATTGTGTACCAAGTAGTTGTATATGAAAAGTGAAATAGAAACATGTATCAGACGGGTGATACAAAGAAAAGGGCCATCAGTCTAGCTGGAGCAGAGAGTTGGAAAAGCAGATCAGAGCCAGGCTATACACAGTGTTTCTGGCTAGTCTGACAAATTCAGACCTTTTCCTGATGTAGGGAGCCCGTGAAAGTTTTTGAGCAGAGATGCAAAATGATGGAAGAGACTTACTATAAAGCTTCACTTGGCAGGCATGTGTAAGGTGGTTCAGAGGAGGGAGAAACTAGAGGCTTGGCAATCAATGTCATTAGTAAATCCAAGCATTAGACCATCTAGAGACTTACAGTGACAAAGAGATACCTAGTTATAATGGTAAATAGCCAACATTAACAGTGTGCTCTCATATGCCAACTACTGTTGTATGTGCTTTATGAGCATTATTTAATTTAATATTTGCAACAGCATTCTTAAATATCACTCATTTTCAGAAAAGGAAACTGAGTCTCAGAGCAATAAAGACACTTTCTAAGCATTACCTGGCTAGGAAGTATCAGAGCTGGGAGACAAACCTAGGTGGTCTGGATTCAGGGCCTTCACCTTCGACCATGCTTCCTTAACTTGCATCTGAGCATCTCTGCCCCTGGCCTTCCCTTGCCACTGTGGTGAGGCTGGGACTCAGCTTAGGACCACTGTTATCACTCTACCTCATTGTCTATTATGTTTGTACACAGGCCTCTACCTTAGATGACATGCTTGCCCAGGTGGTGATTTCAAGACACTCAAAACACTTGCTAATGCTTGCATCTAATTCAAAGGAGTCTTGTGAGCAAAGAAGGGGAAGATGAGGCACAAATACCATAAAAATATCACCCAGGACTGCCCATCACATTCTAGCAGAGGAAGGAAGAAAATTCAGGACTTTCTGCCCTGCTGCTTTCAATTAGATGTTAATGATGTTACATGCCTGGCCTCGTTGGTCTTGGTTCAGTGGATTTTGGATGCATTTACTTCCAAAATGGGCGATTTGGAACTTACCTGATAGTAAATTGTTTAGTGTTTTACTGGTTCCTCCAGTCACTATCAGATGAGGAGAATTTACTGTGAACTTAAACTGACTACATGTTTTTCTCAAAGCTACTCTGCAAGATTCCCAAACATTTTGAGCCTGTAGACAATCTAGGCCAATACAGCCCTTTAAGAACAAAACCAAGAATAGATGTTTGCCATTTAAATTTCTTTTAACACTATTCGTACAAATTTTAAGTCAGGTGCAGATTCGACCAGAAGGTGGCCTAATTAGATCATGTTTAAATTGATAATTCCATATAGGTTGCATAGAACAATTTATATTTTTTTCTCATTGCAAAACTTTCTTGTATAGAGACATCCAGGAACACAGAGAACATTAATTTTGTCTTGGGTTCTGGACTTATATATTTACTCTTTCTTTACACTATTTAATAACAAACATACTGTGTTCAAGGAATTCTATTGTAGCAAAATAGACAATACCTTAATTGCAGACATAAACTTTTACAGGTTATTGTCATGGTATCATACAATGGAGGAAGTTAACACACAGGTATTTGATAAGACATCAGTTTCAGAGGACCTGCATATAACTTAATCCATGTGATGCAGTTTTATAGCTAGGTTGGATTCTCAATGCTGAATTGCATCATGAATAAGTTGTTTACTGTTTTAACAGGATGCCCTCTGGTCGGGTGTAGCTACACTCTACTGCATCAGCAGATCAGCCTATTGATTAACTGTTAAGTCGATTTTTAAGTTTAAACTTTGGCCAGGCAGTGATTGAAATGAATTTATTTTTGCAACCAAGCAGATTACAGAGGCAAGAAGGCTTGGAAGGACTATTGAGAAATCTTGAAACTATTTTCTTTAGGAAGTTAAACAAATGTCTTTATTCCATAAGATAAACATCTAAATCTGCACAGTAGAGGTTCTCTAATTGTTGGCATTTAAATGAGCATGAATAAACTTGTCAGTTTTCTGTAAATATATGTTACTGAGATATATAAGTTTAAGGCTATTAGAAAACTCGTGAAACTTGTTTGAAAAAGTTAAAGTAATTCTTATTTGACTTCGTATGGGTCCAGTTTTAGTCAGAATTGTTAATAAAAAGTAGGACTTTTTTTTTTAACAGTAGAAAAAGTTCATCAAATCCTTGAGGAAATGTTTAACATTTGGGTCATTTTTCCTAATAATATTGGGTTTGTAGAACTGATATAGATCGAGAACTAAGAATTCTATTTCTGCTTAAGAGCTTTAAAAATTGATTTCAGAGAATCAATTTTTAAAAGCCAACCTTCCCCAAATCCAGATTTCTTATTAAATTTTACTTTACATTATTTTACTGTACTTTAAAAAAATATTTTGCCCAGAGAACTGAGATTTTTTTTTTCTATTAAATAATAAAATTTCTTAAAATGGATTTGGGGTAGATGACATGTTAAAAAATTTAAAAACCATGTAATAGGCAAACATCTTCTTGTAATAAAAGATTTGGATGGTATTGTTTGAAAGACTCCCCCCACCCACCTCCTCAGATTATTTCCAGCTGTAGTTCTGTGCATGGTTTCTAGGTGTTTACATACGCATACAACTACATTGGCACATATAGACTTCTGAGTTTTCCCCTTACATTTCTATCCCACTTTCACCAAATTCAATTTGTCAATAAAGCAGTACCAGACTTAAAAGGACAAATAAGGGCTTCCCTGGTGGCGCAGTGGTTGAGAGTCCGCCTGCCGATGCAGGGGACACGGGTTCGTGCCCCGGTCCGGGAGGATCCCACACGCCGCGGAGCGGCTGGCCCCGTGAGCCATGGCCGCTGAGCCTGCGCGTCCGGAGCCTGTGCTCCGCAACGGGAGAGGCCACAACAGTGAGAGGCCCGCGTACTGCAAAAAAAAAAAAAAAAAGAACAAATAATATTTATCTCCTCCAGTTAGTTAGTAGTAAATTAACAGTTCAAACAACTGATTAAACACATGCGTCTCATTAGGGAAGCTTTTCTCTGACCCTATTACTCCGGTCTACATTTGGGTAATTCTTTGTTAGTGACCAGGGGAACGTAGGAAATGAGCTACACTCTGCCTGGACCGTTAAACAACTTGTTTCTATCCCATGTTACTACTTTTATGATCAGAAAGAACGGGGCACCTGAAAACCTTACAGATTTTGATGCCCTTCTTGTCTGTCTTGTTCTCTCTTTTACTTTTCCCCTTTTTCTGTCAGTTAGGCACCCATGATTTTTGTTGATTTTTGAGATAAACCATACATGTATTTGACAAGTGGAGTCACACTCGCCTAGTGGGTTACACCCAAATGCCAGTGAGCACTGATTTCCTGGCATTGTGGCACAGGGAATTCTATAGTCAGAGAGACCCAGGTTTGAATCTGGCACTCACTTGCTCTGCGGCCAGAGCAAATTACTTAATCTAGTTAACCTCAGGATCCTCTTTAATAAAATGAGGGTAATAAGATCTGCCTTACATATGGCCGTTGTGAGGAAATAATGAAATAATGTATGCAAAATTTCCTAGCACAATCGCTCAATAAGCGGTGGGTTATTATCACAGTAGTGTCAGCATTTGCCTTGCAGATGATGAGGGAGATATGGAAAAGCTCCTAAATCTTTTTGTTTTTGTTTTTGTTCCTGGAGAGTTTTTGCCCATACTGTTTCCTAAGCTCTAAACACTTTCTCTTTTCCTCATCTGACCTAGACCTTCAAGTCTAGGCTTCAAACTAACTCCACAGTGAGGCTTTCTCAGGCCAGCCTGTTTAAATTAGACTCCCCTTCCCATTTATTTATTTCTTTTTATGAATAGACTTTGATTTCTGAATAGTTTTAGATTTAAAGAAAAATTGAGCAAGATAGTACGAAGAGTTCTTAGATAGCCCCTGTGCCATTTCCCCTAGTTTTAACATCTTACATTAGGGAGCTACATTTGTTTCAATTAATGAACAAATATTGATATATTGATATTAACTGAAGTCCATATTTTCTTCAGATTTCCTTAGTTTTTATCTCATGTCCTTTTTCTGTTCCAGGGTCCCATCTAACTCTCAGTAAATCTTGATCAATGGCTCAGCTTCTGGGAAGGCATTTCCTGAATTTGCAAAATCTTTTTTGGAGAAGTGGAGAAAGGAGGGATCAAATGTAAAGTGAGCCAGACAATTCACTGGGCAAGATATTTTGAATTAGATAAAGCTCAAAGGGGTAGGTACCAAAAGTTCACAGGACCAAATCAAAACGCTGCCATGCAAGATGGGGAAAAGTGGACTTCAACTCAACGTGGTGGCCCCAGTAGAAATAGTCAAATGAGCGCTGTTTATTTATAAAGCCAATAAGATAGTGGGATGCAGGGAAGGCAAAGGGCAGGAAGTGGCCTGTGAGCTTCTCCCAGCACTGGTCTGACCCCAACTGTGGCCACTTTGCATCTCCCCTTTAACGAGGATGTGGGGAACTGGCAGAACTCCAAAGAAGAGCAAAAATGTAATTAAGGCTTGGGAAATAAGGGCTGAGAGGAAAGGCCACAGAGCTGTGGGGTTATTTAGCTTAGAGAATAAAGGTCTAACAGATTTGAAGGGTCATTATATGAAAGACATCAGTTGTTTCCCATCTCCACAAATAACAGGAGAAGAGGAAAGAAGCTTACACTGAACTTTAGAAGGTTTTGGGCTGTTAGAATTTTACCGAGGAAGCTGTCAAAGCTCATGCTGGCATCGGAAAAGAAAAAGGATTTATGTACAACTATGGGGATACAACTCATTCACATTTACCTTCAAAGGAAGAAGAAAGGTGGTATTCAGATACTGGCTTTTGGATTATTTTGAAAACAAACCAGTTACCCTTGGCTTATATCATATAGTTGTTTACCATTTAAATTCAGTTATTAACAAAAGGTTACGTTGAAGTTACAGATGTAAATTAGATAGATTCACAATTTCTTGAGACAAGGCCCTGCCCCATTCGAGTGGGCTAACACCAACTAAAATGCTTGCAGGCTATATTATTTACCACGTCTTGGAAGAAACTATATTTGGTTGTGACTTTTAGGAACAGTCTGACAAACCCCAGTGCTGGTGTCCAAAATACTGCAGAGTAAGACTGCAATGAAGGGTTCTCTGCCTCTCATTTATGCCCTTTGGATGGCGATAGGGAAGTTGGGCCCTGCAAGTATTATGAGGAGTCTCAACTCAGAATGTGATGGGTCCAAGTTAGAGGGATAGGAGTACATTCAGTAAATACCTGGTCCGTGGATGCTGCTTGCTGTCTTCCAATGTGTTAATAGGTGGCCGGTGGCTGACTTCAGTTTGGATGCTTCCTCTGCTGTTAAATGAAGCTACACTCAAAATGGCTTTACTCCTTGTATTACTTTTCTCTTTTCCTTTTTTACAAATAAATTTATTTATTTATTATTTATTTATTTATTTATTTATTTATCTTTGGCTGCATTGGATCTCCATCGCTGCGCGCGGGCTTTCTCTAGTTGTGGCGAGCCGGGGCTACTCTTCGTTGCGGTGTGTGGGCTTCTCGTTGTGGTGGCTTCTCTTGTTGTGAAGCATGGGCTCTAGGCGCATGGGATTCAGTAGTTGTGGCAGGCGGGCTCAGTAGCTGTGGCGCATGGGCTTAGTTGCTCCGCGGCATGTGGGATCTTCCTGGACCAGGGCTCGAACCCATGTCCCCTGCATTGGCAGACGGATTCTTAACCACTGCGCCACCAGGGAAGTCCCACTTTTCTCTTTTCCATCTACCATTCTTTCTATTATCACTTCTATTATCAATTTTCAATTACACCAGTAATACAGACCAATATTTTTTGGGATTTTTCCATGTTAGTGTATATATGATCTGCTGCCTTTGTTTTAACTACTGCTTTTTTATTTTTTGGTATAGATGTATTGTCACTTTTTTGCTATTGTTTAAAAATATTTAAGATTAAGGATAATGGTGGAAGTGAGAATAATTGTTATCTCTGAAGGGGTAGTGGCTGGAGGTGGCATGTGAGAATGTTCTGGGGCCTGTATATGTTTTATATCTGGCTATGAGTGCTGATTACATTGGTGTATACATGTATAAAAATTGTGTACTTTTACATGCTTTATTGTGTGTAAATTATACCTTGATTTTTAAAAGTTTAAAAAAGTGATTAAAGTCATTATACTTTAAATATATGATAAAGTATTGCATCACATTTCTAAAGATATAGGACAGGGATATAGAAAAGGAGAGCTGGAAAGGAACAGAGCTAACATTTATTAAGTACCTTTTTTCTTGTAAGCATATGATATAATTTCTCATTTAATTATCAACAACTCTACTAAGTGGGTAGTATTATTATTACATTTTTGTAGGTGAGGAAACAGACTCAAAATCAATTGCTCAAATTCACACATACTTGGTAAGTACCAGAGTTGGGATTTGAACTGAGATCATTAAGAACTCTAAAGGTCTGAATGTAATTCTGAAAAGAGAGGCTGTAAAGTTGAAGGTGAGCTCAGAGGCTGAGTGAATTGCCCAAGTCTTTGCCATGGGCCAGTGACACATCCGTTTGTCTCCTAGCCCACTGCTCTTTAGTGCAACAAATGATTTCCTCTCTGTTTCATTTGCAGTGTTTAACAAAGTTGTGGAAGAAAATACTTTAGGTGAGGATTTACTGATGGAGAAACTTCTAGAAATTTCCTACTGTCAAAGATGCAAATATTTAAAATTTATGAAAGAGTGAACCAAACTACTTGAGCATCTGAGAACTTTCTTTTCACTTTGGTCTGGGGAAGCTTGCAAATTATATGCCTTTGAAGAAAATGATTTGATTTATAACCTCAGAAATGTATATGAAAGCTAAGGATTTTCCTTGTTTTGGAACTGTGATATATCATTTATTTAAAGGTATTTAAAGGTAGTAAGAATAGTTTAAATGATGAAGAAGAGAATCTGAGACAATTTAGAAAAATTTATATAAAAGTATAAATCGCATAAACCTCTATATCATTTTAGTTATAGAGACTGGCACTCCTTTTCTGTCTCTTTCCTCTCAATTTAATTCATTAGAAGTCTTTAAAGCTCCTTTTTCTATACTTTTCATTATTAAAAACATTTTTTTCCTTCATTCTTTTCCTCTTGATAATTTTTTTCCACTTCTTGTTACTGAGTTATGTTTCCATTACATCTCAGCACATGGCATGATGTTGTTTACATCAAATCCACCTAACTGTATTTTAGAGATTGTTAATTGTGCTCTTTTAGTAATGACAGGAATGTAGCAAGAACACATACTCCTCATATCATCAGTTTACTCCCATAATTGGAATAAATTCTTTCTGATGTGTTATGTATTGAGAATCGTACAACTTTTAAACCCTCAAGAGCACATTTGCTAGAGCCGTAAATAATAGAATCTTAGAATAACCATGGAAGAGGACTAATTTTGCACAGGAGAAAACAAAAGCCCAAGTGCAAATTGGTTTCTCTCATCAGCCAGTAATCTGAGTCATATAACCTAAAGTAAATGATGTCCTTTCTTTTTTTTTTTTTTTTTTTTTTGCGGTACGCGGGCCTCTCACTGTTGTGGCCTCTCCTGCCGCGGAGCACAGGCTCCGGACGCGCAGGCCCAGCGGCCATGGCTCACGGGCCCAGCCGCTCCGCGGCATGTGGGATCTTCCTGGACCGGGGCACGAACCCGTGTCCCCTGCATCGGCAGGCGGACTCCCAACCACTGCGCCACCAGGGAAGCCCCTGTCCTTTCTTTATAGTACTGATTAAATGAATCTGTAATGCTTGCTCCCTTAGTTGATTTGGTTTTGGAGGTGTATATTATAATACATGCAAAGTTGGGAATGCTTTTGGATCCAAAAGCATTTATAAACATAGTTTATAAACATAGAATCACTGGTAAAGATAGAACAAGTACGGGTACAGCATATTTCTTCCAGCTATTTGGGCTCTTCAGCATGAAGCCAGGTTATAAGTCAGCAGAATCAGCTTAGAAAGGCCCTCAAAGTCAGCGATATTTTATTCCTTGTTGCCTCTAGAGTAGCCATAAATAAAAGACATAGACCTACGTTTTCTCTGCTAGAATATACATTATATGCTAAATGAAATCTTTGGCTCTTTTTGACGGTCTCTCTGCATTAAAGAACAACAGAGCCAAGTCCAACTGCATGACCACTGTCTTTGACATGATTGTAGTTTTCTGATGATGCCAAATCCACAAAGCATGTTCAAGTCTATGATCTGAGAGAGAAAAGGTTTTGTTCAAGGTGAGTTATGATTACTTTCGTAGAAATATATTTCAAAATGTAATTTCTGGAATGTGTTATTTTATGATATGTAAGTCTAGAAGGAGATATAGTCCCCCTTCCCCCAATAAGGTCATTTTCTCGTTTTTCTTTACTGATTGCAAAAATAATAGATTGATGGAGAAAATCTAAGCAATATGGAAAAGTATTAAAAAATAGAGTCATCCTGGGCTTCCCTGGTGGCGCAGTGGTTGAGAGTCCGCCTGCCAATGCAGGGGACATGGGTTCGTGTCCTGGTCAGGGAAGATCCCACATGGGGCGGAGCGGCTGGGCCTGTGAGCCATGGCCGCTGAGCCTGCGCGTCCGGAGCCTGTGCTCCGCAACGGGAGAGGCCACAACAGCGAGAGGCCCGCGTACTGTGGAAAAAAAAAAAAAAAGAAGTCATCCTAATACCCAAGAAATGTTAACATTTTGGTAAACATTCCTCCTGACATCTCTCTATGCATTTATTTTGTCCATCTACGTTTGTGTGTGTGTATTTATGTAAATGATATAATATTCTTTTGTACTTTGTTTTTTACTCAACAATCTGTCATGGAGATTCTCTTTCCTTTAATAAGTGTTAAATTCCTTTTAACATCTATGTAGCCGCCCCATGTATAGATATACGAGAATTTAACTAATCCCCAAGTGATGGATAGTAGGTTGTTTCTAATTATGATTATAATAAGCAAGGGCTGAGTTAACATTTGATACATGTATCTTTTTAAAAATTTTTATTGGTGTGTAGTTGATTTACAATGATGTGTTAGTTTCAGGTGTACAGCAAAGTGAATCGGTTATACACATACATATAACCACTGTTTTTTAGATTCTTTTTCCATGTAGGCCATTACAGAGTATTGAGTAGAGTTCCCTGTGCTGTACAGTAGGTCCTTATTAGTTATCTATTTTGTATATAGTAGTGCTTATACATGTGGAATTACCAGTAAAATGGATAAATTCCTATAAGTCTGATCCATGTCACTCATTTGCTGTCCAAAAACTTCTTTTTACATTTTACCAATTTTCATTGCTACTGACAACATTGGAGAATATGGTACCAGATCCTTCAGTTCACTGACTTGCAAGTCTTCAAATATTCAATATTAATATACATGAATTTTGGCAAACACATGTCATTCTTACTGAGTAGATTAAAACAGCTGTGACATTAAGGATTAGTAGGCAAAACGAGTCTTTCCGACTGTTTGCCAAGCTGTCAGAAAAAAGTGCTTCTTCCTCCACACTCTTACATACAATCCTTTGTATATACCTCTAATGCAACATATCTGATTTTCACTTATATTCTTAGGTGTCTTTCCAATTAAAATGTTAGCTCCCTGAAGGCAGGAACTGTACTGCAACCCTGCAAGGATCTTGTAAGCTGTGTCTGTCCCTCAGTAAACTTTGCAGATGGATAGATAAACACAAAACTTTGTTTGCTTCTTCCCTCATTTAGCAGCTTCCACCTCCTTCTTTTCCTTTGGCTTTTGAGATATAAGAGTAATATTTGCTCAGGGCAAACAGACTTGGAGCTTGGGAGGCAGCATTGTGTAATGGATGTTAAATAGGCCTAGTTTAACTTTTGGCTTTCTGATTTTGTTAGCTCTATGACCCTGGGCAAATTGCCTAATTTCCTTCTCTGTAGAATGAAGGTAATTGGTTTGACTTCAGAAAGTACAGATTAAAGGGATCATGTTTTAAAGCCTTTAGCATGGTGCCTAGTGTAACACTTGATAAATAGTAGCTGTATTATTTTCTCAAAGGAACAGATATACTCAAAAACAAAGCAAAACAAAACCTACCCTTTGAACAAAATATGATATCACTGGCTATTTCTGCCTTCTACTCTTGTGGACACATCAACTTCTGTATTGGAGGCAACCAGAAGCTAAAATGTTAATAGAAATTAGGTCTGAGACTCTTAACAAAATCAATGTGAAACATGTCTGTAGATAAAAATTAAGTTTTTGGTTTTCAAAACTGATAGAGGTGCTCAGTTTATTGAAATAGGGGAAGACTAGGATTGGGCCAGATAGGAGTAACCGTAGAGTATTTTATTAGGTTAAAAAATAACTTTAGGGCTTCCCTGGTGGCGCAGTGGTTGAGAGTCTGCCTGCCGATGCAGGGGACACGGGTTCGTGCCCCGGTCCGGGAAGATCCCACATGCCGCGGAGCGTGTAGGCCCCGTGAGCCATGGCCTCTGAGCCTGCGCGTCCGGAGCCTGTGCTCTGCAACGGGAGAGGCCACAACAGTGAGAGGCCCGCATACTGCAAAAAAAACCCCCCAAAACAAACAAAACAAAACAAAAAAAACTTTAGGCAGTCTCTAGTCTAAAGCATTATACAATTCCAGAGAATTTTTAAAAAATGTGAAAGTTGAACTATCGTGATCTTTGTTCTTTCCTAACTAGCAACTGACCTTTCGTAATGACAAACTTCTTTAACCCTTTTTGCACTAGGACCATTATTGGTTTTCACCATGCTTGCCTTACTGAACTTGAGCATATGTACCTGAGCTTATTTTCCATGTAACAGTTGGGTCTTAAAAATGTGGGAACATCTTGTGGACCTGCTCATTAAAGTGTCAACCAGGATTCTGCATTTGCTGCTAGAGATGGCTCAGAAAAATTCAGCATCACCCGTGTGTCATGTTTTCAATACTTTCTTCCCTCCACACAAATTTCTTGTATATTAAGCTGGTTATAAGCAGTGAGTGCTCTTCTAAAAATCTGTGGCACCAAATGTGGCAACATCTTCTGCACATAATAAGTGTTTGCAAATTTCGGTCAAAGATAGCTCTCTTTGAAAGGCAGAATTAAAAAGAAAAAAACGTGGGGCTTCCCTGGTGGTGCAGTGGTTGCGCGTCCGCCTGCCGGTGCAGGGGAACCGGGTTCGCGCCCCGGTCTGGGAGGATCCCACATGCCGCGGAGCGGCTGGGCCCGTGAGCCATGGCCGCTGAGCCTGCGCGTCCGGAGCCTGTGCTCCGCAACGGGAGAGGCCACGGCAGAGGGAGGCCCGCATAC
>NC_041215.1:107227197-107241699 GCF_002837175.3 Physeter macrocephalus
GCCCGCATACCATAAAAAAAAAAAAAAAAAAAAAAAAAAAAAAAAAAGAAAAAAAGGTGAGCAAAATATATACTTCATGAGACCAACTGAATATCCTCGTCTATGGAAGCAAAGACACACTTCTTCTCCTTCCTCTAAGGAAGCCAGATCCTGATTACTTTTCTGTTTAAGACTCAGCAGAAACACAATGCTTCATTTTATAGAGGCTTATTACAACCCAATGACAGCACTGTAATTTCCTTCAGGGTGAAGTGCTTCACTTGGCTTTAGGCCAGTTAAGCTCCATGTCATTTAGCACTTCTGTAACTTCTGACACAGGCAAATACCTTCACAGTAAGTGCACTCTGTATTCCTTTAGGAAGCCTTGTTTTAAAACGTTGTTTTAACAGTAACTCATTTGAAGCAGCAGTCAGATTTTGCATGTGACCAGATTTCATTTCCCAGATGCGGGCATTCAGATAGTCCATTAACCATTGCAAGTGATGGTACCACCCACTTCTTCTGAGGCCAAAGTAGTCATAAAGTCAGTTTGGCATGCAGAGGGCCTTTTGGTTCTTTTGGTTCTTTTGTCAAAGGAAACCTGTAATTGTAAAATTCCTCCTTGGTTTCATCGTTCACATAGACCTAAATAATGTTCCCTTGTCTTTTTCTGGTTATGTGCTATGTGGTCAGTCTTAGTTTTTTCAGAAGCCTCCTACCCCACCCCCCATGCCTGTCACTTGTTATCACTGTGGACTTTTGCCCCAGGAGACTGTGTCTCTACATAAAAGTTGTGTAATCGTTACTTCCTGAATAGGACCTATCTAAGTGCTTACACATAATACTCATCTCCCACATGGACAGGCACGGTGGCTGCTTGGTGAGGGGAGGGGACATACCAGAGGGGTGAGGGGAGGAATCCTCAGAAGCAAGCACAGCTGTGGAGCAGATCTTTGATCCAACAGCAACGCTGAGTCCAGCCAATTAGAGACATGGCATTCTGCTTTAGCAACCAACATGACATGACAAGCATGCTGCGACTACTTCCAAAGACTTCCCTCCTTTTGGCTTAGACCGGGGTGGTGGGGGGATGAGGATAGATAATGGGAAGACTAAGGGGAAAAACAAAGTATTAGTTTCTTTCCCCATTTATTGACTATAAACACAAACATTGACTAGGTGCTCTTTATGGGGCCAGGCACTGTGCTCAGTGTTTTACATGCAATCTCTTTCTTAGTTCTCACAATACCATCAAGCAGGTAAGTTTCAATCTTCATTTAGCGGTGAAGGAAACTGAGTCTTCGGAGAGGCTGAGAAAGTTGCCCAAGGTCACACAGTAAGAGGCAAAGCTGGGACAGTATCCTGCTATGAGGCCAAGCCTATGCTCTTAACCAATGTGCTACACTGCCTGTCTGTGTTAGAACATCTTTCTTCGTTTCTCCCCAGCATAGTGGAAGCTAAGTAGATGATAAGAAACCTGCTAGATGGTGGATGTCTGGAGGGACTAGCTCTTTGTCATAATATTAATATTATATTGTTATAGTCAAGTATGCTAAATTGTTATGTTTATCTGAAACAACTAAGAAACTTAAATCGGCTTGAGCAAATGTAATTCAAGCTGTTTGATCTCTAAAATGGGGTTATAATGATCCCTGTCTGTTGGCCTCTGTCTGTCTGTCTCTGGTTTTCTGAAGTGAGCTTTTGTTTTGTAGGAACAGTTGTTACGGGGCAATACCAGCTGCAGGGTAACAATTCCTGACATTATCTCCTCCAGCTCTCTAACTTCTCTCCCCACAACCTCCGGCCCTGGCAAGTGCTATTATTTTGAATGGATATTGCCAGGGACAGGAAGCTGTCACATTTATTTCTCTGATACAATTTATTGAAGCAAAAGCTTCTCCAAAAGAGGCCCCAGCAGTGTATCTGGTTCAGATACAAACCTTCAGGGGAGAAAAAGTCTGCCAATACAATTTAGCTGGAAGCTAGAGAGACAGAAGGAGGAGGAACACTTCTGGGAGTTTAGAGCACTCTGATGTTCATAACCTCCTATTTTTGGTGCCCTCAGGGGTAGTTGCATCTCAAAGCATAAACTGGAGAAAAGAGAACTTCCGACATCTTGTGATGTCCTCTGATGGAGATGTTAGATTTAGGGTTGGTCTAATCTACTTTGACTACTCATTTCTGAAAATGGCCTCTGGGATGCAGAACCCATCCTTAAATTAAGGCTTCCCCTTATTCCAGATTTCCTGTGAGGGAGTATGTTCAGATAACCAAAACCAGATAATCATACGGATAACCAAAATCTGTGTGAATTCCCCAGGTCTTCCACAAAAGTGTAAAGCTTTCTGTTATATTGGAGGTTCTCAGTCTTCTGTGTTTGTAACATAGTTTCAAGTGCTGGAATTTTTGGCAACACAAATGAAGGACTTCAAAGAATCAAAGCTACACCACCATCCCCATTAGGATAAAACAATATCTCACAGTGTTCATAAAAATAACTACAGCAGGGCACAGCTTGTGTGCTTGCCTTTCTGTGCTATGTCTAGGTTCAAGGACAGCTGTTTACTGCCCTTACCTTGATGTCTAATATGTTCGTGGAAAAAACTGTTTACATGTTTCAGAAAACATACAATCTTTGTTGCTGGTTTGCTGTTACTCTTTGCAGGATGAATCTTGGCCTCTCAGTAACAGTACTCACTAGCAGCAAAGATAATTTTTTTTTTTTTGCAAAATTTGGTGAAGGTTCAAATTCTGGGGTGCCATAGCATACTGTTTAAAAACCACTGCCCTATATACTTGAAAAGTAAATCATGATAAAATAGCAGAATGAAAAAACAGAACTGCATCTGAGGGAGCTTGCTCAAATGGTGCTACACTGGCATCTGAAAGCAGACCTTTGCCTTCTCTGGGTGGGGTGACAATGCTTTTCATGTTAGTGACACTCCGGGCTGGTAGCTTGGTAGAGTCTGGATAATGAGTCAAGAATTTCAATGGGTTCTCATAGTTTGATGATTTAGAGATGGATACATGAAAAACAATATTAAATATGTATACTTAAAAGTTGTCACTTGTTTGGTATTAAAGGATCAGGTTGACAAGTCCCTGGCATGCATTTAGAGAAGCTTGTGGTATTATCACTCCACGTTCAAATCACCCAAGTGATTCAAAGGAGATTGGCCAAGTTTATTTCATTCATATGCACATTAATTTAGAAATTTGGCTGGGAAACTTTCTTTCCCTTTGTCTTAAAGCAAATATCTGAAGTTGATCCCTTTTAAATACCACAGAATTTATTCCTCAACTTTCATAGTATCATAGCCAAATGTAATTCTGAGTAGTTTTGAGAAATGGGCCAGAAAGAGAAGGGATGAATAAAACCCAACACATTTCAGAGTTAGGCTGTGCCTAGTGCTCATATGCAGTGTGGCTGGGCCAATACCTGGTTCAAACAATCGTTGATGGTCTGCTATGTACTGAGTCTAAATTCTAGGCTCTGGCGATAAAACAGTGAATAAGACAGATCAGTTTCCACTGTTTTTCCTGGGAGGGGAAAATAATAAAGTACACAAATAAATATATGATATGGCAGAAAGGGAGGAACAGAGAGTCATGGGGTGGGAAGGGAGCTACCAGTGCTAATGCACAATGGGTAGTTAGGGAAGGACTTCTGATAAGGTGACATTTGAACAGAGAACTGGTGAGCCACGTGGGTATCTGTGGCAACTGAATTCCAGGCTGAAGAACATCAAAGGCAATGAACCCGAGGTGGCAGCGTGATTGGCAAGCTCAAGACCAACAAGAAGACCATTGTGACCGTATCAGAGTGAGCCAGGATGGCACTGGTAGGTGGTAAGATGGAGGGTGAGGGGAGAATCATATTGGTTCTTATAGATCAATGTAAGACTTTGTCTTTTATTCTGAGTGAGAGGAATGCACTGAAGAGTTTTGAGCAGAGGAGTGACATGATCAGGCTTATATTTTGGCTGCTGTGTGGGAGACATGGTGGCAGGGAGAGTGGGTAGGAGGCTATTTTGATAATCCAGGTGAGAAATGATGGTGGCTTGGACCAGGATGGTAGTGGTGGCAGCGGTGAGAAGTGGTCAGAATCGATGTATTTTAAAGATAGAGTTGACCTGATTTGCTGCTGGGTTGAATGTGGAGTGTGAAAGAAAGAGAGGAGACAAAGATGACTCCAAGGTATTTTCCACTTGGTGCCCAGGGAAATGGCCCTTCCCTTGGTAATTTTTCTAGATGTGAACTGTGGGTGGGACCGTGGGGACAGGAATGAGGTCACAAGGAAGCAGGATGTGCTCAAATGGGGATTTAGGTGGCTTGTTTCTCAGTGCATAATTATAAACAGCTTTGGTTCAATCTATCCATTTGGTACCCAGAGTTTGTAATGATATTTGGGAAACCTTAAACCCAAACCAAAGTATTTTCCCCTGGAATCCTGAAGGCAGTTCTAGTTACTCCTCCTCAAGGATGAGAGAAGTGTAGAGAGGAGGGTATAGAGAGAACACTCTGTCTAAACAGCTGGAGGGCAGGCTGAGAAGTTTGAAATCTTTTCTCTGGAAGAGTGAGGGCCAGTTTGAAATTTGCAAAATTATGAAGAGCATGGGGGAAAAAAAAAACAGTTTTTTTTTCACCTTTCAACATTAGAATTTGCCTGGCTAAGCTTACAGAGGTGATATTTAAGCAGTGAAAAGGAATTGTTATTTTGCACATCAGAGAATAAATATATACAACTATAGACTTCAAGGATGACATATTGATAGATCGAAAATATAAATAGAGTTGAAAAGGGTTGAGAAAATTCAGGGATGGTGTATGTATAATAAATTATTATGCTAACTAGGGATTCAGTTGTACCTTACCAAAATTTTTTGAGTGGGTATTTGTGTATATTATTATACTAACTGCTATATGAGAT
The DNA here is from genome assembly GCF_002837175.3 of Physeter macrocephalus. Lineage (NCBI taxonomy): Eukaryota > Metazoa > Chordata > Mammalia > Artiodactyla > Physeteridae > Physeter > Physeter macrocephalus. The sequence continues at coordinate 107,232,107 of NC_041215.1, forward strand.
ATAGTAATAATAAAATACAATCCCTATGCTAAGAGTTTGTAATCAATAGGCATGATGACATGTGAATGAGTACCAAAATTCAAACTCCTTTATAGGGCACTATGGTAGATTGATTGCATTAATGGCCTGTTCCAGTTTCCAGTCTTTGCCCTGTATCTTTGTAATTCTGTCCAATTAGACTCTGGGTACATCCATGTGACTTGCTCTGGTCCATGGAATGTTAGCAAATACGATGGCAAGCAGAGGCTTGAAAAACATGTGTGATTTCTCTTGCCCCCTTGCATGACTGGGTGTATTCTCTTTTTCATCTCTGCTTTGTTGTGAACATGCCCAGGCTAACCTACTGCAGATGTGTGAGAAACAACTAGAGAAGAGCCAAGGCCATATTAAACCAGCTGACAGCCAGCCAACTCCAAACATGTGAGAACGCTCAGCCAAGATCAGCGGAAGAGCCTCCCCAGTGCACACTTCTGACTGCTGACCTGTGAGTGACACCAGGTGAGACCAGGAGAGCCACCCAGCTGAACTGTAGGCTCATGAGCAATCATAAATGGCTATTGTTTTAAGTCACAGAGTTTGGGGATGATTTGTTATGCAGCATCACTGTGGCAATAGATAACTGATACAGGCAGTCAAGGTTCTTTGCAGTGTGACCCCTGCCTACCTCTTTAGTTTCATGTCCCACCACCACTTTATGTCCCTTCAGGCAACTGATTTACCTGAATTCCTAAAATGAGATATGGTCTCTCATGCCTTTTTACATGCTATTATCTATTTCTGAAAAGCACATGTCCATCTCTTCCTGGACAACTATCCTTCCGTCAGTGCTCAGATCAGCTGCTCCTGTGGAAAGTCATCCTGATGCCCCAGGCTGGGTAACGTGCTCCTTCCCTGTGCCAGTGGGAGCATCTCTAGCACAGGACACACATACACATGATTACAATTTAGTATGTTAAGTGTGTTCTCTCCCTCATAAGCAGAGTGTCTTGAAGGCAAGGATGGTATTCTCTATATCCTGAGTGCAGTGTTTGGCACAAAATAGAATTTCCACACACACTGGTAAGCTTATTAAAAACATCTCTTTACCTTAATGTAACAGAGTTCTGAGTCCCATAAAGAAAGGAAGAATACTAAGAAAACAGAGAAGACTTCGTAAAAGAGGCAGAAATTGAAATGCTCCTTAGATTTAATGGATGGAGAGGGTTTGGGAGGTGGAGAACGTTTCAGGCAGAAGTTACAGCCATGAACAATGGCAAAGTGGTACTCTGGTTGTTGAATTGTCCAGCATCATTATATTGGAGGAGTCATAAGCTGTTGTGAGGAGACAGGGTCATTTTGTGGGGACTTGAATAGCATGTTAAGATATTTGCTTCATTTTGTAAGGGAGTGATGCCATAAGAACCATATTTTGATGGGTTGCTTTGGAAGCAGCATATAGAATATATTGGGCATATAGAACTACAGTCCTGCAGCCTGTGGAACAAAAACCACATTCACAGAAAGATAGACAAAATGAAAAGGCAGAGGACTATATACCAGATGAAGGAACAAGATAAAACCCCAGAAAAACAACTAGATGAAGTGGAGGTAGGCAATCTTCCAGAAAAAGAATTCAGAATGATGATAGTGAAGATGATCCAGGACTTCGGTAAAAGAATGGAGGCAAAGATCAAGAAGATGCAAGAAATGTTTAACAAAGACCTAGAAGAATGAAAGAACAAACACTCAGAAGAATTAAAGAACAAACAAACATAGATGAATCATACAATAACTGAAATGAAAAATACACTAGGAGGAATCAATAGCAGAATAACTGAGGCAGAAGAATGGATAAGGGACCTGGAAGACAGAATGGTGGAATTCACTGCCGCAGAACAGAATAAAGAAACATACATATCGATAATTACCTTAGATGTAAATGGATTAAATGCTCTAACCAAAAGACACAGGCTCACTGAATGGATACCAGCTTATTTCTCAGCAGAAACTCTATAAACCAGAAGGGAGTGGCGATATATTTAAAGTGATGAAAGGGAAGAACTTACAACCAAGATTACTCTACCCAGCAAGGATCTCACTCAGATTCAACAGAGAAATCAAAAGCTTTACAGACAAGCAAAAGGTAAGAGAATTCAGCACCACCAAACCAGCTCTACAGCAAATGCTAAAGGAACTTCCCTAGGCAGGAAACACAAGAGAAGAAAAGGACCTACAAAAACAAACCCAAAACAATTAAGAACATGGTAATAGAAACATACACAATAATAGTGGGGGACTTTAACACCTCACTTACACCAATGGACAGATCATCCAGACAGAAAATTAATATAGAAACACAAGCTTTAAATAACACAATAGACCAGATAGATTTAATCGATATTTATAGGACATTCCATCCAAAACCAGCAGATTACACTTTCTTCTCAAGTGCACACTGAACATTTTCCAGGATAGATCACATCTTGGGTCACAAATCAAGCCTTGGTAAATTTAAGAAAATTGAAATCATATCAAGCATCTTTTCTGGCATCAATGCTGTGAGATTAGAAATAAATTACAGGGGGAAAAAATGTGAAAAACATGAACACGTGGAGGCTAAACAATACATTACTAAATAACCAAAGGATCACTGAAGAAATCAAAGATGAAATAAAAAAATACCTAGAGACAAATGACAATGTAAACACGATGACCCAAAACCTATGGGATGCAGCAAAAGCAGTTCTAAGAGAGAAGTCTATAGCAGTACAATCTTACCTCAAGAAACAAGAAAAATCTCAAATAAACAGTCTAACCTTCCTAAAGGAACTAGAGAAAGAAGAACAAGCAAGTTAAGATAACCCACTTTTTTGTATAACCAAGAGAGTCAAACTGCTGAGGTAAAACAAAAGTGCATGTTTTTTTAAAGGGTAGGAAACCAAGCAGATTTATTTATCAAATGCCTATTTATCCAGCTTTGCTTATGTCTCCAAAATTTGAGGGTAATGGGCATGGGTAATAATTTTGGTGTAATGTTAGACACAATCTTTATATGCTCTTTAGCCGATCATTCCTTCATTTCACTTTAGTATTTTGCAAAACAGAAAAACATTTTCACAGGTAGTTTCAAAAATAGACCCATAACTTTGTATGTAAATACTTAACTTGCTTATATAATTAAGCAAACACACATGAAAATATTTGTGCTAAAGTGGTAGAAATTTGTAGATAATTTTAAAGTTTATTCATCAAAATTCCCTTCAATGTATTTGATGCTTTTTTAAAAAATAAATTTATTTGTTTTGGCTGCATTGGGTCTTCGTTGCTGTGCGTGGGCTTTCTCTAGTTGTGGCGAGCGGGGGCTACTCGTTGTTGGGGTGCACGGGCTTCCCATTGCGGTGGTTTCTCTTGTTGCGGAGCACGGACTCTAGGTCTGCGGGCTTCAGTAGTTGTGGCTTGCGGGCTCAGTAGTTGTGGCTTGTGGGCTCTAGAGTGCAGGCTCAGTAGTTGTGGCGCTTGGGCTTAGTTGCTCCATGGCGTGTGGGATCTTCCCAGACCAGGGCTCGAACCCATGTCCTCTGCATTGGCAGGCGGATTCTTAAACACTGCGCCACCAGGGAAGCCCTGATTAATGCTTTTATAACCAAAAAAAAAAAATGTCAAGAATTGATCTTTGAAAGAAGTCTTTATATAAGGAGTGGTTGTGGTGGGGTTTCTCATTGCTATGTTGGTTTGGTTTACAGTTGTTCCAATATTCTGAGTCTGTTCTTAGAAAATCTTTTATTAGAATATTTGGGTGACTTTGTTTTCACTGGGGGTGCCAGGATATGGAGGGAAAAAAGACTAAGGGCAAACAAGGCTGTTGCAGGTGGGTGGACATTCTCTCGAATTGCTTTCATGTCGTTTGGCAGGAAGTGAACTGGCCACCCCCATCCCACCCCTCACCTCCTTTACTTCTGCCCTCGCACAGACTGTTGATGATGTTCTGTAAGGACAGGCTGGGGAGTTGAGGGGTCCCTCAGAAGGAGGGCCGCTTTGATCTCTGCTGGACCTCCAAGCAACCCTGATCTCTTGGGTCATGTCTCTTTTTGAGGATTCTCAGTTTGTGATGGTGTCTGAACAAGGAAGAAACGCTGTATCTGCACTTTTGACTGTGGGGTGTTTGACTGCCTGTCCCAGTTCAGATTCCAACATACGCTATTGACGAGGGCACCTTACAAGTCTGAACTTTGGCTTGGGCAACTGAGAATGAAAGCATTTTTCTTTTGAACCATTTGTGCTTTATAAAATACCTCAAGGGAAACGATTTTAATTCTGGAGCCCTAATAAAGAACATAGGAAAATGTTCTTTGATGGTTTCTTTGATGGAGAAAAATCTTGATGTATAAAGCAGATGACACAAGTAACCCTGTCTCCCTAAATACTGTTACTTAACCTGTATTTAATACTTTTAGAATTCTTTTCAGAGAAAGCATAATGTAAGCAAAAATAGGCGAGAAGGGAAAATGATAGTTTTTCCCCATTACAGTTTATAGGCACTAAGATATGGAAATTCTCCCTGGAGTGTCTATAATTCTTAATAAAAGTTCCAAGAAAATCTACTTTTAAAAAGTGCACACAAAGCTAAAGAGAAGAATTCCACTTTCTAGGAATTCTCAGGGGCAGACATCTTAATGGAGTGTCACTTAATTGTCAAAGAAAAAATTGGCGTGTCACTCAAATTTAGTTCTCCTGCTCCTATTTTCTTTAAGTCTTTCTTTCTAAGAACTGATACGGAAACTAGGAGGGAGCTTCCATTTTCTTTTCTGACAATTCCCAGGCTGAGTCTTTGTTTCTTCCTTTTGTCCCTTCTCTCTTCTGCAGGCAACTAAGGGTACTAATTCATTTCTCTCTGTCCCCATGTACAGGGAGGAAAGACCGAGTTACAAACCACATATTTCCATCCTCTGACCGGATATGATAGATAATAATCTCAAATCCTGGTGGCTTAGTTTTAGACTTGAAGTTCTGATGGCTTTGGGGGATTCGTTCTTGATATTTTGAATTTATTGTATGTAACTGTTTATGAATATATGCTGTCACACATATCTATTTGAGTCCATTTCTCCCCCTTAAATACTGTAGTGAATCTCCATCATCCTCAGATAAAGCCCAAGGTCTTTTGAATGCCTGGAATCTCCTTTCCCTCATTCTTTGTCTGGTTGACCCTTCCTCTCTTTAATGGGTTCAACTCAGCATTCAATTACAGGAAACATCTTGGGTTTCAGGATGTGTACAGGCACCCCATCTCTGCTCCTGTATCACTTATCATATTATAATAAATTCATTCACTGATTCATTGGTTCAAAAAATATTTATTGAGCACTTACTCTTATTGGCTTAGCTCTGTAAGCCCCACCAGGTTAGGGTTGTTTGTTATAAATAGACTTTGATAAATATTTGTTCAACTGAAATGGATATATATTATTTTTAGTTTAAAAAAAGGCTTAACTCATTACTCATGAATGAACTTGCCATTAGAGAGGCAATGTGACGTGGTTAAATAAAAAAGACCTCCCCCCCATTCCCCGGAGTCAAAAGCAGAATAGCTAGAGGTGGTGGCTAAGAGCCTAGATTTCAGAGTCAAACTGTGTCCAGATTGTGGCTCTTCTGCTTGCTGGCTTTGTGACATCAGGTCAATTGGCCAGTCTCCTTGTGTCTCACATGTGAGATGGAAGTCACAACAATACCTGGTCCACAGGGTTATTGAGAGGATTAAATGAGAAAGGTACAGTGAGGTACAATTAAATGAGAAAGGAGTGCATTGTAAACTCCATAGTGTCATATTTATTTATTTATTCAGATTATTAGTTTGGTCAATTGCATCCTTGATTTTGCTTCTCGAGCTTTAATGTATATACAAATCACTTGGGGATTTTGTTAAAGTACAGGTTCTGATTCAGTAGGTCTGGGGTGGGGCCCAAGACTCTGCATTTCTAACATGCTCCTAGAGATGCCCTAGTCCAGCGGTCCTCAACTTTTTGGCACCAGGGATCGGTTTGGAAGACAATTTTTCCACAGAACGGGGTCAGGGGGTGGTTTCGGGATGATTCAAGCGCATTACATTTATTGTGCACTTTATTTCTATTATAATTACACTGTAATATATAATGAAATAATTATACAACTCACCATAATGCAGAATCAGTGGGAGCCCTGAGCTTGTTTTCACTTGCCACTCACTGATAGGGTTTTGATATGAGTCTGCAAGCAGTTGATTTATTATGGTCTCTGTGCAGTCAAACCTCTCTGCTAATGATAATCTGTATTTGCAGCCACTCCCCAGCGCTAGCATCACTGCCTCAGCTCCACCTCAGATCATCAGGCATTAGATTCTCATAAGGAGCACGCAACCTAGATCCCTCACATGTGCAGCTCACAGTAGGGTTCGCACTCCTGTGAGAATCTAATGCCACCGCTGATCTGACAGGAGGAGGAGCTCAGGCGGTAATGCGAGCGATGGGGAGCGGCTGTAAATACAGATGAAGCTTCGGGCTCCCTCACCGGCCACTCACCTCCTGCTGTGCAGCCTGGTTCCTAACAGGCCGCGTACCCTGATCCCTGGCCCAGGGGTTGGGGACCCCTGCCCTAGTCCACAGACCACATTTTGGTCTAGTCTAGAGAGGTGGTTCTCAAACTTTATTGTGCACCAGAATCTTCTGGATGACTTGTTAAAACGACTGCTGGGTCTCACCTGCAGAGTTTCTGCTTCAGCAGGTCTTAGGTTGGGCCCGATAATTTACATTTCTAACCAGCTCGCAGGTGACGCAGGTGCTGCTGATCTGGGAACTTCACACTTTGAGAACCACCGATCCAGAAAACAGAAGATTGTTTTACTTGGAGAGTAAATTACTTTGCTATGCTACAGAAAACAGGAATTGGAGACTTGAGACTTAGATTCTGACTCTTAGATTTTAGTTCTGGTACCTAAACACATTTAGCATTATTTTTAAACAATAATTGACACTAATGTGTCCTTATGGCTTTGTGTTGTCTAAGGCCTGCTACAGCTGTAGCTGTAATAATCTAATCCTAACCTAGGACCCCTGGCAAGGATTTCCCTGAGGGCCAGTGAGATTTTGGCTCTTGATCAGTTGTCCTCTTTCTCAGATGAAGGTGGAAATGAGAGGAAAATATTTCAGTAAGGTTCTCATTAGGCATTGTGAACACTGGCCCATGTTTTGATAGCCTTTGCCATGGGAAATTAATCACTCAGATAATGGATTCTCTTCATGGGCTTAACGGGAGGGTTGGTACATTTGGAGGACACACATGGTTTAAATGATTCTCCAGGGAATTATTCCTAGCAAATCATTAAAAAAGAGGTGGGGTTCATCATACCTGGGTGTTGAATTTTGTCAAAAGCTTTTTTTTTACAGACACCCTTTCTATTTATTTGTCAGACTAAGCCAGATTGTACATATATCTAAAAGTTTTCCTTCTTCCTCTATGCTTGCCATGGATGAATGATGGGCAGAGTGTAATTCTCCCACTCTATTGACAGAGTTGGCCATGTGACTTGCCTTTGTCCAGTGGCAAGTTAAAAGATGTGATGGGAACACAGGCTTTAACTCACTTGCGTGGTTTGGCTTGACCTCCTGTGTTCCTGTCATCTACATTTTTACCTAGATTTCCACTCTGGGGAATTGATCCTACAGAAATACACATGTACACAAAAATTATACAAAATGATGGTCATCGTAGAATTGATTGTAAAGGCAAAAAATTGGGAGGAACCTAATGGAAGAATGGGTAAATAAGTTATAGTATATTCTTACTGTGAAATTTTATGCAGTATGTCTTTAAAGGGAAAGATGTGATTGGTATATAAAATAGGAAAAGCAAATTGCAGAACTCTGTATAATACTATTTTTGTAATAACAAAAATTATAATTGTGCATATGCAAAGATGCATATTTGCATCTTTATTATATACATATAGAAAAAAACCAAAAAGTATCTCTGGGTACTGCAGTTGGGAGAAGTAGAGAAAAGGAAACTGCTGCTGACAGTTTTTTAAATGTCATATATAAAACATGTATAAGATAAAAAATTTAATGAGTGAAAGATACAAAACGAAAGTGAGAGCTTCTTTCCTTCTCTTAACACCAGCTCCCATCCCACTGATAATAGTTTCCTGTAACTCATTCCAGAAAATGTTTTAATGCATATATTCATAATATATGCATCTATTTATTTGTTCTAATAAACATGTTACACATTGTATTGCTACTTGTTCTTTTGCTTTTGATGACACAGAACTACCTTATTCTTTTCACAGAGGCATCCTTATTCCATCATATGGATTTACAGTAATTTAGTTAACATGTCCCCTTCTTTTTTTTTTAACAGATCTTTATTGGAGTATAATTGCTTCACAATATTGCATTAGTTTCTGTTGCACAACAAAGCGAATCAGCCATATGCATACACGTCCCCATATCCCCTGCTCTTGAGCCTCCCTCCCATCCTCTCTATCCCACCCCTCTAGGTCATTGCAAAGCACCGAGCCAATCTCTCTGTGCTATGCTGCTGCTTCCCACCAGCCAACTATTTTACATTCGGTAGTGTATATATGTTGATGCTACTCTCACTTCGCCCCAGCTTCGCCCTACTGCGCCATGTCCTCATGTCCATTCTCTATGTCTACCTCTTTATTCCTGCCCTGCAACTAGGTTCATCAGTACCTTTTTTTTTTTTTTTTAGATTCCATATATATGTGTTAGCTTACAGTATTTGTTTTTCTCTTTCTGACTTACTTCACTCTGTATGACAAACTCTAGGTTCATCCACCTCACTAAAAATAACTCAATTTAGTTTCTTTTTATGGCTGAGTAATATTCCATTGTATATATGTGCCACATCTTCTTTATCCATTCATCTGTCAATGGACATTTAGGTTGGTTCCATGTCCTGGCTACTGTAAATAGTGCTGCAATGAACATTGTGGTACATGACTCTTTTAGAATTATGGTTTTCTCAGGATATACTCCCAGTGGTGGGATTGCTGGGTCAAATAGTAGTTCTATTTTTAGTTTTTTGAGGAACCTCCATACTGTTTTCCATAGTGGTTGTATCAATTTACATTCCTGCCAACAGTGCAGGAGGGTTCCCTTTTCACCACACACTTTCCAGCATTTATTGTTTGTAGATTTTTTGATAATGGCCATTCTGACTGGTGTGAGGTGATACCTCATTGTAGTTATGGTTTGCATTTCTCTAATAATTAGTGATGTTGAACATCTTTTCTTCTGCCTCTTGGCCATGTGTATGTCTTCCTTGGTGAAATGTCTATTTAGGTCTTCCACTCATTTTTTAACTGGATTATTTGTTTTTTGATATTGAGCTCCATGAGCTCTTTGTATATTTTGGAGATTAATCTTTTGTCTGTTGTTTCATTTGCAAATATTTTCTCCCATTCTGGGGGTTGTCTTTTCGTCTTGTTTATGGTTTCCTTTGCTGTGCAAAAGCTTTAAAGTTTAATTAAGTCCCATTTGTTTATTTTTGTTTTTATTTTCGTTACTCTAGGAGGTGGGTCAGAAAAGATCTTGCTGTGGTTTATGTCAAAGAGTGTT
>NC_041215.1:107241783-107262258 GCF_002837175.3 Physeter macrocephalus
TGGTATATTTCTCCATCTGTTTATGTCATCTTTGATTTCTTTCATCAGTGTTTTATAATTTTCTGAGTACAAGTCTTTCACCTCCTTAGGCAGGTTTATTCCTAGGTATTTTATTCTTTTTGTTGCAGTGGTAAATGGGAATGTTTCCTTAATTTCTCTTTCTGATTTTTTTGTTGTTGGTATATAGGAATGCCAGATATTTCTGTGCATTAATTTTGTATCCTGCAACTTTACCAAATTCATTGATTAGTTCTACTAGTTTTCTGGTGGCATCTTTAGGATTTTCTATGTATAGTATCATGTCATCTGCAAACAGTGACAGTTTTACTTCTTCTTTTCCAGTTTGTATTCCTTTTATTTGTTTTTCTTCTCTGACTGCTGTGTCTAGGACTTCCAAAACTATGTTGAATTATAGTGGCGAGAGTGGACCTCCTTGTCTTATTCCTGATTTTAGTGGAAATGCTTTCAGTTTTTCACTATTGAGTATGATGCTTGCTGTGGGTTTGTCATACATTGCCTTTATTATGTTGAGGTAGGTTCCCTCTATGCCCATTTTCTGGAGAGTTTTTATCATAAATCGGTGTTGAATTTTGTCAGAAGCTTTTTCTGCATCTATTGAGATGATCACATGATTTTTATTCCTTAATTTGTTAATGTGGTGTATCACATTGATTGATTTGCATATATTGAAGAATCCTTGCATCCCTGAGATAAATTCTACTTGATCATGGTGTATGATCCTTTTAATGTGTTGTTAGATGCTGTTTGCTAGTATTTTGTTCAGGAATTTTGCATTTATGTTCATCAGTGATATTGATCTATAATTTTCTTTTTTTGTGATATCTTTGTCTGGTTTTGGTATCAGGGTGATGGTGGCTTCGTAGAATGAATTTGGGAGTGTTTCTCCCTCTGCAATTTTTTGGAAGAGTTTGAGAAGGATCGGTGTTCTCTCTTCTCTAAATGTTTGATAGAATTAGCCTGTGAAGCCATCTGGTCCTGGACTTTTGTTTGTTGGAAGATTTTAAATTATGGTTTCAATTTCATTACTTGTGATAGGTTTGTTGAAGCAATTATACTTCAATAACGATCTATTAAAAAAAAAGAAGTGGGGGTACTGGTCAAACTTGTTTCTAGTTAAGGCAAAAATTAGAAAGATGCAATATCAAAATAAACTGAACTAAATCATTCTATATTTGTTGGTAGTATAGATCTTTTGAGTGGAGAGAACTTTGGTTGCATGTTCTGGAAGATCAATTATCCTCTTTTGTCAGCCTGGTACTGTTAGGCCAAGCAACCTCTTTAGTTTAAAGGGGAAAAATAAAATGCCCACAAAACGAAATCATGCTTCCTTATCCTGAAAAATGGACCAACTATCTATAGTCCATATTTATTGTCCCTTCTTTTATACAGAATAAAGTGAGGTCAAAAGAGTGATTCTTGTCCCCAAGATGCTTATAACGTTAAGAGAAATGAGGATTTATAGAAACACTTGTACTAGAAGTAGACTAGAATAACTGATATATTAACCATACTACCAATATGAAGAGGAATACAGAGGAAACAATGACACATTCTGCTTGAGGAAGTTGGGGAAGGCTTAAGGAGGATGTAGTATGTGAACTGAAACTTTAAAAAATAAAAGCAGTTCATTAGATGGAGGCCTGTTGAGGAGCTTATAGCTACATACTTAATACACTGAGCCTAGAAATAAAGTTTCCACTTACTGTGCCTTGCAAACATTGTAAGAGTTATTTTCCTCATGTCAGTGATGTATGATGCAGAAAAATAGATGTGAATATTACCAAAGGAAATGTGTGTTACATTTTGTTATGTGAAAGGTCAGTTGTTTCCTAGATATTTTTTAGATTTCTGTGCCCTGATTGCCGCAAGAGCCAATGAAGTTTTGGTTGTTGACCAGATGATTGGTTTTTTGTTTTGTTTGTTGGTTTTTTTCTGTTCACACAAGTGTAAAATAGAGTTCAAGGCTGTCTATAGTTTAAAGACTGATAACTTCCTAAGACACACTTCAACTTTGGAAGACATAATAGTAAATTAGTTCTTTACATCTTGTAGAGCCCTATAGATTATCTATTTTTTCAGATTTTCAAAAATTTTATTCTATTTAATTTTATTTTTTTAAATTTTTATTTATTTATTTATTCATTTTTTTTTTTTTGCTGTACGTGGGCCTCTCACTGCTGTGGCCTCTCCCATTGCGGAGCACGGGCTCCGGATGCGCAGGCTCAGCGGCCATGGCTCACAGGCCTAGCTGCTCCGCGGCATGTGGGATCTTCCCGGACCAGGGCACGAACCCGTGTCCCCTGCATCGGCAGGCGTACCCTCAACCACTGCGCCACCAGGGAAGCCCTTAATTTTATTTTTAAAGGTTATTTATAGTAAGAAAGTTGGGCAAGATTAAAAAAAAAAGAAAGAATGGTCTGTTTAGATCTGACTTTAAATTAGATGGGAATATAACTTGTTCTTTGCTGTCAGTACCATCATACTTGTTTTGGGACCCCACTAGATTCTCATTTCCTTGACCGTTTTATTTCCTCAACTGATACATTCGTCCCTATCAGCAGTCTTCTGGTATCATTTCCTTATTTGCCTCCCTAGACTTTGTAACTGATCCTTTTGACCATGCTCACTTTTGGATCACTATAGAATCAATTGGAGTTGGCCTTACCGTCCTTCTCTTGTAAAGCTCAGCTATATATTGCATAGTTCTGCAACATTTCATGTGAGCGTTCATAATGGAGAGAAGGTAAATGTTAGCTTAGTCTGCAGCTCCAGCTCTTACAAACGTCTCAAGCCACTTGCCATTTATCTTTTGCTACCATCACCCTATGGAGACTTTTGCTGCTATTAGCAGCTCCATAGTGTTATAGTTCAGTGGTCCTCAACCTTTTTGGCACCAGGGACCAGTTTCAGGGAAGACAATTTTTCCATGGATGGTGGGGTGGGGGATGGTTCAGGTGGTAATGAGAGTGATGGGGAGCGATGGGGAGCGGCAGATGAAGCTTCGCTGGCTTGCCTGCCACTCACCTCCTGCTGTGAGGCCCAGTTTCTAACAGGGCGGACTGGTACCAGTCTGCGGCTCGGGCGTTGGGGACCCCTGTTATAGTTAATGAATTAATCCTATCCTACATGACTTGCAGAAAGCTTTGACTTTGTTGACCCCTGATTCCTTAAAGTAATCTCTTCCCTTGACTTCCAAAGCACCACAGTTTTCTTACTACCCACATTGAGTCTCCTTTTCAGTCTCCTTCTAGGACTTCATATGCTCACCCCTTTCCCATTATCAAGGGGACTCAGCACTCAGTCTTATGTCTTTTCCCACTCTATGTATCTTCCCATGGTGTTTCCATTAAAATCTCTGCTTCAAATGCATTTTATAACCTTATGACTCCCAAATTTATTGCCATTTTTGAAACATTAGCTGATATATCTCAGTATTTCCTGTTCCCCATTGGTTTACCACTCAACAAAAATAAAAACAAAACCCAAAATACAAAGTAGCAGATTTTTCTAGGCTCACAAGTCTTGGGAGGAAGTGACAAGACTTCAATGAGGAAATAGCTGCATGGTGTATCTAGGCAGACATGGTTTGGACACTTGAATCAATGTTCCCCTGATTTGTCTCCAAAATAATTGTGTGGGACTACAAAACTGTGAGATACTGGCATGAGGAGGAACCTTAGAGATATTCTTTCATCTATTTTATAGGTGAATAGTAAGTGGCAGAGATAGTACTAGAACCCAAATCATCCAGAGATGCTCTACCTGCTGCCATCTCAGGACCTAATAAGGTGGTACTCTTCCCCTAAATCTGAGTTAGTTTAAGGATATCAAGAGAAATCCCTGTTTCTATATAGACAGAATAATAACTAATAGGTGATCCCAGGAGATTTCAGTTATATTAGTTGTTACAATTGGTTTATAATAATATAACATCTCATATCTTGAAACTTTAATAACTATATATATATATATATATGTGTGCGAAAAAGACACTAGTAAGAGAAACTTTGAAACTTTTTACTCTAATCATATGCCTACTTTTAGCCAGTATTTATGAAGGCCAACATTATTCCTCTTCAGTAACTGTATTTCCCTATTTTCTCCAAGGGTCATGTGAAAGACTGTGTATAATTCAGAAGAGATATTTCTACATTGAGAAAAAAATACCTCCTATTTAAATCAATTCAAGTCTCTTCCTGACATCTAGGCTGTATCTAGGACACATCTGGACATTTGGAAACATCCAAATTTGACTGAGTTTTCTAGTTTTCAACAGAATATTTAGTAAATAAAAGAATGAGGAACTTATACTAATCTTTTTTTTTTCAAAGGCAAGAGCATGTCAGCGGAGCCTATATCACTATAGCGCAGCCGTTATTTCTTGTCATACCTCAGACTTGCCCCACATTAGTGGAGGAGGCTGACATTCAACGGGTGTGGTTTTTGAGGTTGCCACATGGCCTTGCCATGACTTAAAATATCTGTCTCTGGTTGCCAGATGGCCTGGGGAAGCACCAAACACAAGCCTCATTGACCTTAGAGCTTGGTGTCTTAGGACTGAAAGCTCTTTCAGGATACCTTTTAAGTTTCTGTTTTTAAATATCTGGAGCATTTCAAGCCTTAAACCAAGATCTGGCTCCTCTTGTCCTCCTAACTTTAGTGAAAGCAGAGGGTAAGAATTGATTTGGGGCACAGAAAGTGAATGCTGACATTTCAGCATTCCCCTGAGAACACATTATTAGTCATTAACTACTTTCCAGAAGAAAGTCTTTCTTCTTCAGCCTAAATCCTTTGGAAATTATGTGAATAAGAGATGTGGAGAAACCTCATGGGGAACCTATTCTGAGAGTCTGCAATATGTACCTTAAGATACCTGGCAGGGGTGGAGGAAGTATCCTCATATATACTCTTCAGGTCCAATTCCCCATTGTGTGTAGATGCATAAAATGCAATTTACTTCCAGTTATTGAATGATAATGTCTTGAAAATGAGAAAAACAACCATCTTGAAGGAAAAGTCAAAGAGCATTATTTAGGGAGGGGAATTACTTTTCCTACTTATAGAATGGAAAAATGAGATAAATTGGTTTGAAAAGAGAAAAATAAATATATTGCAAGGAAGATTTTATTTATCAAACATTTATTGAGTACCTGCTACATGCCTGAGATAGTTCTAGGCTCTGGATATATAATAGTCAGTGGACTAGGCCTCATGGGCTTCCCACTCTAGTGGAAGGGATGGCAGGAGACCTAACCCAGGGTGTGTGTGTTTGTGTGTGTGTGTGAAGAGGAATCAAAGGACATTCCCCTAAAGAGGTGATGTTTAAGCTAAGACCTGAAAGAGGTTAGATGGACAAAGTCCTCAGTTTAGTTCGGCTTCATTTTCAATGATCCTGTTACAAAACAAGACAAAAATTCAGTTCTAGATCTTTTATTTTTCCTACCCTTTGATGGTTGCCTGCCAGAGATACAGTTCTAATTTCAACAGGAGATAATTGGATTGCTATCTCTTTTTCTAACCCTTGCATAGACATTTATTATTTCTTATATTCCCCTTGGCAACCACAAGTCTGTTTTCTATGAGGGATGATGGCTTAATAGTCTCTGTTCAGGTACAATATAGCTCTATGATGAGTAAACAAAGAAGTCAAGATGGATGAAGAAAAAACAATAGCTGCTTTCACAGCATCATCTTGCATTGAGAAAAGTATATCAAAATATCCTTCTTCCCATACAATTTATTCAATCCTTAACAAACTTATTGAGCATCTACCATGTGCAGGCCCTGTGTTTGTCATGGAGATACGATGGTGAGCAAAATAGACATTGTACTGGCTCTTGTGGAGTGTATAGTCTGATGGAGGAAGACAGACTTCATATAAATAATCACTCAGGTATCTAGTTCCTAAGTCTATCAAAAGAGACAATGTAGGTAAAAACATTGAAATAAAAGATTTTAGCTGGGACTTCCCTGGTGGTGCTGTGGTTAAGAATCTGCCTGCCAATGCAGGGGACATGGGTTCGATCCCTGGTCTGGGAAGATCCCACATGCTGCGGAGCAACTAAGCCCGCGAGCCACAGCTCCTGAGCGCTTGTGCTGCAATTACTGAAGCCCGTGTGCCTAGACCCCATGCTCTACAACAAGAGAAGCTCTCGCTCTCGCAACTAGAGAAAGCCTGTGCACAGCAACGAAGACCCAACGCGACCAAAAAATAAATAAATAAAAATTAAAAAAAAAAAAAGATTTTAGCTGAATATAGCAGGAAAGTTTAAAATTTTGTTCGATTTTTGGCTGTAACTCATGTTTTCTTCCTCTCTTCCCCTCATCCTCCTGCAATAATTATTTAAATTTAAGACTTTTATAGTAAAAATATCATAAATTATTGTTTATTTTGGTTATTTTATTACTTGGCTTGCCTCGATGGCCAATGGCAAAATGCACTTTGGGGTAAACACCAGTCTGATTTACCCCCAAGTTGTTTTCCAATATTTAGTGAGTCAGAATTCCATTTTTGCATGGAAGTTTTGGACCTCTGAAAAATTACCAACGTCCATAATCAGGGGTGTATATTCTTGCACATTAAGAATATGAAAGGACAAATAGATACAGAGGTATAAAATATGAGTAACAGTCATTTGCACTGCTATCCAAATGTCAGGAAGACTACTCTTAGAAGCTTATGAAGTAATTACACATAGCCCAACATATTTTTTTCTGGCTCCAGATCTAAGAAAATAACTTAAAATAAGTTTTAATTTTTTTAGTATTAGAAGGTAGACACCGGAGGAGCAAACTAACCTCTTTAATATGGCAGAACAACATACTGCTAGTCAGTTGATGTTTCATAGTCTCCTTTGAAATTTGTGGACATAAATTAGAAAAAAAATCCCAGAATTCATTTCTTTTCCTTCTATTATTTTTCTTATTTGCCTTCCTTCCTTTTCCTTCTTTTTCCTTCCTTTTCCTTTGCTCCCTTCCCCTGCCCTCCTTTCCCTTTTCTTTCCCTTCCCTTGCTTTCCCTTTTCTTTCTTTTTTCCTGAATGCTGTCATGTGGACCTCTGAGCTGTGTTGCTAATATTCATGATACATATGCTCTTGATAGGTAGTAAACAAGTATGGGGGTGAGAGGGCACACAAAATGGTGTGATGATATTGGAGAATACTTTCCACAGATATTTGATTTCTCAGGTCAAGGAAACTGCTAATAATCTGAAAAGGAAAGGCTTATTTACTACTTTTGCTTAATGCTGTGAAAATATGATCTTTAGTCCTAGTCTGTTGTTAAATTGCTTACTGTTTTAATAAAAATACTAGAGATGAATTGGTAAGAATAAAGATAGCAAGTTAAGAAAGATGGAAAAAAAGAAATGAAAAAATAAAAGAGTGAAACACCACTGACATCATCACCACTAAAGTAGATACTTCCCCAAATCAATGTCCCGCTTCTGTTCATCTTCCTGGCCACAGATAGCAGCCAGATAAAAACTTTATAAAGAAGCAGCGAATAGAACAGTGGTTACCACAGGCAGGGAGGTAGAGGAAGTGGGGAGATGTTGGTCAAAGTGTACAAAGGTGCAGTTATGTCAGATGCATAAGTCTAGAGATATAATGCATGGCATGATGGCTGTAGTTGATCATACTGTAGCAAATACTGAACATTTGCTAAGCGTTCTTGCCACATGTACACAAAAGGTGACTACGTGAGGTGATGGCATGTTCATTAGCTTGACAGTAGTAATCATTTCACTATGTATGTGTATATCAAATCATGTATGCCTTAAATATACATAATTTTTATTTAAAAACATATATAAGATGCACTTCTTATGCTCTAAATCATGCATTCTCTGCACGGTGATATCATCGCCAAGGAGTTGACAATTAGTTTATACACAGTATATCTATCACATTAACATTTCATGGAGGAGGGGAGTGATTTTTTTTTTTCCGGTACGCGGGCCTCTCACTATTGTGGCCTCTCCCGTTGCGGAGCACAGGCTCCGGATGCGCAGGCTCAGTGGCCATGGCTCACGGGCCTAGCCGTTCCGCTGCATGTGGGATCTTCCCGGACCAGGGCACGAACCCGTGTCCCCTGCATCGGCAGGTGGACTCTCAACCACTGCACCACCAGGGAAGCCCGAGGGGAGTGATTTTTAAAAAAATGTCTAAAAAGGTTCTTCAGGGGAAGGAAATAATGAAAACAAATGCTTGAGAAACACCGCTCTTGATGGTATGTTTGTGCTGTGTAGAGGAGATAATTTACTTCTGGTGAAATTACTTAAATCTTTTTTTTTTTTATTCTGCTGTAAGATTAGTCATTTATTCTTTTTTTTAAAATTACTTAAATCTTAAAGAATTTGATGTTTATGTTACAACATCAACTAGGAAATGACCATGGTAGGATGAAGTCAAAATATCAGCACAGCTAATAAATGACAGACGAGCCTGAGACAAATTGATAGGCTTCTCAGTAGCCTTACTATAAATCTAACAAAGCAGGACCCAAACAGACTCGTTATATTGGCAATAAAAAAGGGGAATGATGTAAATCCTTGTTTGCTTATTTACAGAATCTATAGTTTTCATGTGTACATGTACAGTAGCCATTCTCTTAATTAACTTGCCAGATTAACAGAGGTTCTCCATACCCTCTGTAATACATCCTGGCTGAGGTTCATGGCACTTGGAAGACTCCAGGCTAGTAGGCTACTTGCTAGTACAGCTTATGCTTCTGTTCTTCCCAGTTGAGTCATATGCTTACCAAGAGTCAACTTGGTTTGTTCCCAAACCTGTTAATGCCATTTGCATTTGTTACCATACCTCGTTATTATTCAAGAAAACAGCAGGCTAGTGTAGGAAATCAAAAAGAAAGAGGATTATTGTTTCTACAAACACCGAGTTGAATGCTTTAGAAAGAACCAATAAAGAGAGTCACAGATTTAAATTGAGAAGAGTCAAGATGGTTGTACACTTGTGCCCGGCCATGTTCAAGTTCAAGTATGGAGAAGGGAGAGCTTTGGATTTAGCCAATTTGGGGGTTTTACCAGAGGAGTATGAAGGAGGAAAATAAGACCTAGGGAGTTAAAGGTATATGTGAGTTAGTGAGTATAGTGATGGATATTGGACTTTAAGATGGCTAAGGAGGAAAATGAGAACATGAAGGTTGTGAGAGACACTGAGAAGAGGGTAGGCTTGGTCAAATGGAAGGGGTTGGGGGTAAGAGAGCCATCTGAAATATTGGAGGTTGTAACTGGAGAATGGAATGCTTGAAATTGAGATTACAGAGGGGGTGCAGTTAATGGTAATGACAAGGTAGGATTGGGTGGTTGTAGTATTGTAGAGGACAATTCAGTAGGGGTGAATAAAAAGGATATGAGAGGCCAGGTTATATTGGATGGATATTGAAACCACCAAGAACCATTCCAGGAATAGGGTTGGAGGGAGACAGTGAAATGGCTCAAGGAAGAAAGAGTGACATGCGATTTAGTAAGTGGCAAATATATAAAAGACAGAGAAGGTTGTGGGCTGCCATAGCTGGGAAAAGCTTTGTGGAGGAATGGGGTTACCTCTAGGTGTTGAAGGCTGAAGAGTCAGGTTGGGATGGACAGAGAGAACAGAGGAAGGTGTTTCAAGCTGTGGGTCACAGAATAAGCAAAGACCAAATGGCAGGAAGGAGCACAGTATGATTTTGAGGTCAGTGAGTTTACCAGGTGTCGCAGCTTCAGATTGTGAAACGTTTGGAATGTTGGACTGAGGATTCTTGTTTTTGTGCTTTTAACTTTTTCTGTAGAAAAGTAATGATTGTTTGGCTGCTGCCTTTTTCAAATTCTCTCAAAGCACTAATCTTTATGGATACTATCATGTGAGTCAGATTCACTCTTGCATTGAAGCTTTGAGGCTGTGAGAAATTGCCTATACTTGTAAACAGAGGTAAATAGTCAAACACATTAAAATATAAAAGGACAGGTGGAAACAGATTGGAAAACAAAAATTTAGTGTACACTCAATAGGCTATATTTTCAGATGCTTGTGTCTGGTAAACCTCAGAGTCTTTATGTTTGAACCCTGACCTTAGAACTCTTTATCTTAGAATGCCACACCTTCAAATCAGTGGGGTTTTCCCCATAGAACTAAAAGTAAACTAAGTTAATTCTGCCATTTCTACTTCCCTTTGGCTTTCCATTCACTATTTTTATAAAATACAATAACAATTTACTGATTTGAGAAAAGATATTGAACTTTCATGAGAACTTATATATAGGGATAGTCGGACCAGGGTCTTCTATTTCTTTAGCTAGAACAACATGGAAAGGCAAGTTACCAGAAAGCTTCGACTTGAGGTGTAATGAGAATAAAGGTAATTTTTTGATAAGACAAATATCTGGTGACATCAGGCTATGTGTTCCCAATGTGTCCATCTCCGAAAGGGTCTTTCATCACTTATTTCAATCAGGTCCTGGTGGGAAAGAGATGGAACACTCAAAAGTTTCATTGAAGAGACTTTACCAAAGGGACTCTTTACAGGGGTGTGGGCAGAGTTAAGGGAACTAACAGACATGACAGAGCACCTAGGGGAGTACTATATTTGGGATGCTGTTACTGTTCCTCGGCCTGAAAGGACAGGGAGAGTGAGTGGCATTAGAAAACCCAGCACGAGTTGTAGCCATGGAGAGGGGCAACCAACAGGTGCTGTGGCCCTAAGCAGAGGAATGCACCACTGCCAAAACCTTGCTAGTCAGGGGAGGTGCAGACAGAATAAATACCCTGGTCTCTCTCTTCTCACCCTCTAGTCTCATTCAGTTGGTGGAATCCAACTGGAAGCCAGAAGGCAAGAGAGCCTAGATTATGTAGCCAAAGTGGTCAGCCTCTTACAGCAAGAAAGAGAAAAGCCAAGAATAGATCTGGAGAGAAAAAAGAGAATGACCAACACCCTACTTTTTCAACACTTTGATTCAATTAAAAATCTGAAAAAATTATTTTTGTTATTAAGCCATTGATGGGTTTAGAACTGGGCTCAATAAGTAGAACATACTGGGGAATAATCCAAATGAATGGCATGTAGAAGCCAAAATACCATGTTTGTGACTGGTCAAGTTAGGTTGAAGGGAACAGCTCAGTGGGAAGACTTATGAGTCCACAGCTGAGCTCCAAATTCATCAGTCTTCTCCACCCTGTCTCAGATGGCACCAAATCATGTGGGAGAGAAAGCAGAAATGTATGCTTTCTGTGGGCAGTTTGCCTCCCTTCGTCAAAGGAAGATGGGGAACAAAGGGGCAGGCCCACCCACCGGGGCAAAGCTGGAAGTGTAAAGCCCAGTGTATGGCCTCTGAGGGCAGCTCATGCCCAGGAGGAAAATGGGTGAGGCTGGACCACATGTGCCGGTTACTCTTCTCAAACTTACCAGGCAGAGAGGTCTCTCCACTGCCTTGGAGCAGAGTGAAGGAAGGGCATTGGAGGGGACTGCCTTTTCTCCACCACGGTTTCTAATTCACTGACTCATTCAACTTAGATGCTTTCAGGAGTTAGGCATCCTATAGATGCAGGGAATGCAACGATGAAGAGGATACGATTTATCCCTAGATGGTAATAATAAGAACTGCTAATGGTTACTGAGGATGCTCTTTAAGGCAGGATGTATTTTTCATTCCTTTCTCGTGAAATATTCACAGCCACCATATTAGACAGATACTATTACTAACTTTATTTTACAATGTGAAGAAACTGAGGCTTAGCAAAGTTAAGGGACTTGCTTAAAGTCACCAATTAGTTAGGGGCAGAGCTAGGATTTAAATCCTGCAGTTTGGCTCCAGAGCTAGTGTTCCTAACTCTGTCCCATGTCACAGGTCAGTGCTGGAAACAGGCTTGTGAACAAATAATTACAGTGTAATGAATGAGGTAAGTGCAAATGGAGGGATGTACAACGTGCGAAGGGAGAGAGGAAGGACTGACTACACAGGTCTATGTGTACGACATTTGTGCGATTTCCCTTGTCCATTGCCAGAAATGAATATAGTGGTGTCTTTATTGTTACTCTACACGAAGTCAAATACAGAGCTCAATTCATGCTGCCCTGCTGTCCCTCCCAAGCATAACAGCACTTAAAATAATTTCTTCCTGACCTCTTGGACCCCTTCCAAGAGTTCTGTTCCAGCTTTTGGATAAGGCAGAAACAGGAAGAGGATTTCCTAATGTTCCCCGACTAGAGACCTAAGTTGGAATTCGGAATCATTTTGTGATTAAAATCATTGTTCAGATTCTGTTGTCCTATAATATGCATATGTGTGTGTCAACTATATTATATAACAGCCGTGATACATGTGCTACAAAAATATCACTAAAATCAGCTATGAGATTGGTGAAATTCCTATACTTCTCTCTCTATAGGTCTTATGTCAAATGAAGTTGATTTTCTCTTTATAAAGTGGAATTCTCTCAAACATTTATTTTTGCTATGAATTTATCATAATTTAGTAGTCATATATCACAATGTCTGCTAATAATGGAAGACAAATCTGCTTTTCTGTTTCATACCTCTGGGTAGAAATGTTTTCAACTTGGCCCCCTTTGGTGAATCATCTCACAGCTCATCTTTGACATACTGAACATTCATACCTTTGGTTTTTATATCACTCGATCCTAGGGGAGGTTTCATGAGGTTTGTATGACCAGCCTGGATACTGTAAACAGGTGCTGTCTGCTGCTGCCAAGTGATGGCCTATTCATGCCAGGATGTTAAGCACATCCTGCAGTTCAGTGTAAACACCAGGTGGGATTCTAATCCACTCAGCACAGAGTCCCTTACTCTTTCCTCCTGAATGAATGAAAATCTCTGGAAAGTCCCTGCTCAGAAATTCTCTAAAACTTTTGAAGTCAGTAAGTCTCACTCTAAAAGGACCCAAAAAGAGGGCTGGATCCATGACTCCCATGCCTCCCCTATTCACCACATATTTCTTGGAGTGACCTCAGAAACACACAGGAAAGTTCCAAGTTAACATGTAACCCTCTTTTTCTGTACTAGGTTATACAGGGTTTCAGGGTTTCAAGGTTGGAGAAATCCTCCCTCCTTTCCAAAGGTGAAATTGCCTGGGAGTTTTGCACTCCTGACTCATTACTACTTTTTTCTCCTTTTAGGACTAGAGAGAAGACAAAGTGAGACAAGCTAATCTTTACAACAATAGAATAAACTCTGGTCTTAAAGCAGGGTCTTTGGTCTGTAGAACAAATGGTGACACTACTTAGACCCACCCAGATCCATCATCAAGGAAGCTTCCCAGGAGGAGGTACAGCCTAGCTTACTGATCTGGCCAGATGTCAGCACACAAAGGTGCATGGACACCATAGCTCTCTTCTCATGGCCTTTTCTTCCTTAAGCATACCAGTATATCATACAGGCATAGGTGGTCTGATAAATGGAATAATTTTGGAGGGGGGCACAGTGCAATAGCTTTGAAGGAAAAGAGGCTAGGTCTTCTGATAACTTATCCATTGTCAAAGGAATAATCTGAAAATTGACCATTGTGGCAAACCACTGGCTGTCTCCCAATATTGATTCTCCCCCTTTTTTTCTATGGTAACAGAATCCCCAATATGTAGCTGGGAACAACTTTGAAGTTCTGTTGGTCATATGACTAAGTTTTGGCTAATGGAGTATAAACAGAAGTGATGCCATTTCTGAGTTGTGTCCTTAAAGGAAGGGGCAGGCCTTCCTTTTCTCCGTCTTACCCTCCAGTTGGCTGGAATGTGAGTGTGAAGGTGATCCATCTTGGATCATGTGGGTCCAAGGATGGCAAAGTTACATGATAGAAGGCACCTGGGTCTCTGAGCCTCGATCCGCCACACCAGACCTGGGCTACTTACCCCCAGACTGTTAGGTGAGAAGGGAAAAACCATCTATTGTGTTTAAACCCTTATTATCTTGGGTCTCAGGACTATCCTAAGTCAATGACTTTGGATTTCAATAGAATAGAGTCTTTTAGTTGAGAACATTGCTTGTTAATTTAACTCATCTGTTTCAACAGGTAGCCTTCCTCTTCTCAGAGCTCTGTAGCTTCCAATTAGGGTGCTGCCTTTTGGGGGGTTACCCAAAGAAAGAAAAGGCTATGAAATTAGGCCTCAGGTAGAATACGGAGTGGAGATATAGACTTTTCACTTAGACCCCAAAATCCTGTTTGAACCTGTTGTTAGGACATCTATGAAATTTCCATATTCTATCCCAGGAAAAGAAATTTAATTTTTCTTTGATGCCACATTCTTCTTTAGCCAGCAATACAAGAAAACCACTATTTGCTGTGGCTTTTTGGCAGAACTCTTAAGTGTGGCCTGGATCTGGGAACCCACAATCCAAGAATAAGGCACCATTTACATACAAAATTGTTGAATTTGGGTAGAAACTAATTCCAGCTATGCTTGTGAAGCCACTGCCTTGCAGGGTTAAAAAAAGAGCTTATTTTTTAAGTAAGTGTGTTTCACTGTTTACTGGTGACTACCAAAATAATTATTTCCTGTGTGGGTCACAGGGAGTGAGGTAATCCCAAGGAAAATGTTCCATTATGCTTACTGGGCTGGGCAGTGCAGCAGCTCCAGACATTCCCTTAAAGGAAACGTTATCTTGCTGAATGATAAAGTGTGATTCATATGCCCCTTGGAGGGAGATCCATTTTCTACTTGATACTTTCAGGATCTTATGAGAGATGGCAAATGTGACCGTACACATACACATACACATACAAATAGAGTAGCATGTCTG
The DNA here is from genome assembly GCF_002837175.3 of Physeter macrocephalus. Lineage (NCBI taxonomy): Eukaryota > Metazoa > Chordata > Mammalia > Artiodactyla > Physeteridae > Physeter > Physeter macrocephalus. The sequence goes on from NC_041215.1 coordinate 107,256,551, forward strand.
TGGGTGCCCTTATCATGTTGGTTCATTTAAATAGTTTTATAGATGTTTTAGAAGGAGAATGTCTTTAGGAGCCAAGATAATGCTCTCTGCCCCTATCAATGTAAAAGCAGAAACTTACCTTGTACAAGTTGTTATTGGTTTACTTGTCTGTCTTGAGCCACTTGAGGGCATGCTTCATTTGCCTTTGTCTTCCCAGCCCATACTAATGGGCCCATCACTGAATGCAATGCTCATTAACCATCTGTGGATGAAAGTATAGCTTGTAAAGGAAGAGAATTCCAGGGAGGGGACTACTACTCCAAAACTGATTTTCTCATTGTACCATGACAATGAGATGAGAGAGTTTGCCAGAAGGTATGTCTGGCCAGCCAAGATTGGAGCATCCCTGAGCTATCAAACTCCATGGTTCCAGTGGTTAAACAGTTCTGTGCTTCCAAACTCCATCTTCCCTGGAGTGATAGGCATAGAATTTTCCACACAAATGTGTTACATACTGGCACAGCAAGTAGAGTGAAGTGTGGCAGCTGGATCAACAGGGGACAGACAATCAAACGAGACCAAATGGGATACTACTTCTGGTCCTAAAGCAGAGGAATGCTTTTTAATATATACTACCTGATAGTTCACCCTGCCTTACCTTCCGTTGCTGCTCTGGTTTAAGAGTATAACACATATGTTACAGATTACAGAGCTGCATATCATAAAAGACAATGTTCACCACTGATTAATCCACTCACCAAATTTTTATTGAGTGCCTGCTATGTGCTAAGAATTGTATTGGTGCTGGGGTTTGGGGGTGAGCAAGTCAGATGTGGTCCCTGCCCTTAAGATTTTAGCCTCTAATAGAAGAGATAGACAAAAAACACACACCAAAAATAGAGAAAAATTACTAATTGTGGCAATTTAAGAAAAACAAACTGGATTTTGAGGTAGGGAATAAAAGAAGTACCCAATTTACATAAAATGTAAAATGGTCGGAAATGACTATCAGGAGGAGGAGCGAGCCCTGGGAAGAGGGTGAAGGGGAAGAACCTTCCAGGCAGAGGAAAGAGTTCATATTAAGGAACTGACACCTAAAAGAAATTGGTGTTTCAGAGGATAAAAAAAAAAAATGCTCATGGGTTTGCAGCAGAGTGAGTGACAGGGAGAGGTTGCCCTAACTGGCAGAAGTCCTCCAAGGATTTTTTGATCTACTGTCGAGGACAGGATATCAGGTTGAGGATGTGGAGCATTTACAGGGCAGTCAGGGGGCTTGACATCATTATCCAGAGGAAGAGGTCTGAGCTTGAGTGTGGTCCTTCCACTACATGTTCAAAGTCTTGTCTCAGCAACTATATGTCCCATTCTGTCGGGTAATGGTGAGCAAAATGGAAAGTTGGAATTCATCTGAAATGTAGGAGAAAAGCAAGTGCAGGTGGAACTGTAGAGCTTAGTATTGTCACCCAAGTATCAGGCTAAAATGAGCAAACCATGGTTGGGAGTGGCCACCCACACCTGGTTAGTGTTTGGAACTGGAGGCTAAAGAGAATACTGACATTCAGGTCTACACTTTTATGTACACTTTCTGCTCCTTGATCTTCCAGGATATAGACATGTGGGAAGTGTCTTTTATAGGTGTCATTAAGATGCTGTCAGATTCCAGTACTGAGATTATAGGGCATGCAGTGCTTGATGTGTGTGTGTGTGTGTGTGTGTGTGTGTGTGTGTGTGTGTGTGTGTGTGTGATCCATGTGTAGATTGATGAGATGCTGACGGCAGCCAGATGTACTGACTTAAGCAGGGGTTCTTGACCAGGGGTATGATGTAATCTTGGGCAGGAAAAAAATTACATCTTTATTTTCATTAACCTCCCTAACTGAAATTTAGCATTTCAGCAATGTATTTAGGCAACAAACAGTAATTTTAGCAGTACTGGTGACTTTGCCATCAATAGAAATTACAGATATTTTCATATCACATAGTTGTTGCAGGTGTCTCAAAATATCACTTATGCTAATTACTACTTCAAAATTACAGTAGTTGCCACACCATAGCTAGATCTTGTCATTTAATGTATTAATAAAGCAAATTTTTATGATATCACATTTTGTTGTTATTTTTTGTTTTTTTCCGTACGCAGGCCTCTCACTGTTGTGGCCTCTCCCGTTGTGGAGCACAGGCTCTGGACGAGCAGGCTCAGCGGCCATGGCTCACGGGCCTAGCCGCTCCGCAGCATGTGGGATCTTCCCGGACCGGGGCACGAACCTGTGTCCCCTGCATTGGCAGGCAGACTCTCAACCACTGCGCCACCAGGGAAGCCCTATGATATCACATTTTAAAAAATATTTAAAAACTGCATTTCAATCCTTCTGGTTTACTTTGCAATCTTATGTGGGCTTTTTTTTTTTTTGCATTTCAGAATAGGATTGTGAGAAGGGGCTTTTAGGATCCCAGACTGCCAAAGGGGTCCCTGACACAAAAAAGATTAAGAATTGCCAGACTGAAGATGGTGTTTTGGGAACCCTAGTCCACCTTCTTCTCAGTCTGCTGGTTTTCCGAATAAGGTTGTATTCCTTGCCTCATCTCCCAATTTATTGGCCTGTAACAAATTTGGCTTAGCCAGCCAGGAACCTCGTTTCTTGTGGCTAGCTGGCCCCAGTCAGGTGATATTGGGGCAAGGCCCTAGCAGCTGCCAGGACCATTTGTACTGAGGATCTTCCTTTCAAAATTCCCTGAAGCATCACTGGCTACCCCAGCACTTGGCAGTTGGAGCAAGGAATCAACAAACTTCTGCAAGTTGATGGACTTGATTTTGGAGGGCTGTTCACTGCTATGAATCTTTATTCTTAAAAGCTGAAGGAAAAGTGGAGTCTGAATTCTTTTGTCAGGTCACTTCAACCTCTTATTGGAAGATTATCCAAAAGCATTATTTGCCTATAAGAGATACTACAGTTTACAGTCTGACTACTGGAAGGGCAATTAAAGCATTTCAGGAGGTGCTTTATGTTGATCCCAGCTTTTGTCAAGCCAAGGAATTTCATTTACGACTTGGGCTTATGTTCAAAGTGAACACAGACTATGAATCTAGTTTAAAGCATTTTCAGTTAGCTTTGATTGACTCTAAGCCCTGTACTTTGTCCAGTGTTGAAATTCAGTTTCATATTGCCCACTTGTATGAAACCCAGAGTGAAAATAAATATTAAAACTCAAGCTGCCATGGACACCTGCCTCTCAAGTGCTGGCGCAGTCCGGAGACTCTGCCGCCCCAAGTTCGCCTGCGGTCACACAAGCTTGAACGCATCCCGCAGTTGGTGGACAGCAAGTTGCCGTGTGGCTGACAGGGTCTTGGTGCTCTGGCCGGGTGTCAGGCCTGAGCCTCTGAGGTGGGAGAGCCGAGTTCAGGACATGGGTCCACCGGAGACCTACAGGTCTCACGTAATATCAAATGGCGAAAGCTCTCCCAGAGATCTCCATCTCAACGCTAAGACCCAGCTCCACTCAATGACCAGCAAACTACAGTGCTGGACACCCTATGCCAAACAACTAGCAAGACAGGAACACAACCCCACCCATTAGCAAGTGGCTGCCTAAAGTCATAATAAGTTCACTGACACCCCAAAACACACAACCGGACGTGGTCCTGCCCACCAGAAAGTCAAGATCCAGCTTCATCCACCAGAACACAGGCATCCGTCCCCTCCACCAGGAAGCCTACACAACCCACTGAACCAACCTTACCCACTGGGAGCAGACACCAAACACAATGGGAACTACAAACCTGCAGCCTGTGAAAAGGAGACCCCAAAGACAGTAAGTTAAGTAAAATGAGAAGGCAGAGAAACACACAGCAGATGAAGGAGCAAGGTAAAAACCCATTAGGCTAAACAAATGAAGAGGAAATAGGCAGTCCACCTGAAAAAAAATTCAGAGTAATGATAGTAAAGATGATCCAAAATCCTGGAAATAGAATGGAGAAAATACAAGAAACATTTAACAAGGACCTAGAAGAACTAAAGAGCAAACAAACAATGATGAATAACACAATAAATGAAATTTAAAATTATCTAGAAGGAATCAGTAGCAGAATAACTGAGGCAGAAGAACGGATAAAGTGACCTGGAAGATAAAACAGTGGAAATAACTACCGTAGAGTAGAATAAAGATAAAAGAATGAAAAGAATTGAGGACAGTTTCAGAGACCTCTGGGACAACATTAAACACACCAACATTTGAATTATAGGGGTCCCAGAAGAAGAAGAGAAAAAAAAAGGGACTGAGAAAATATTTGAAGAGATTATAGTTGAAAACTTCCCTAACATAGTAAAGGAAATAGTCAACCAAGTCCAGGAAGCAGTGAGATTCCTATACAGGATAAATCCAAGGAGAAACATGTTAAGACACATATTAATCAAGCTATCAAAAATTAAATATGAAGAAAATATATTAAAAGCAGCAAGGGAAAAGCAACAATTAACATACAAGGGAATCCCCACAAGGTTAACAGCTGACCTTTCAGCAGAAACTCTGCAAGCCAGGAAGCAGTGGCAGGACATATTTAAAGTGATGAAAGGGAAAAACCTACACCCAAGATTACTCTACCCAGCAAGGATCTCATTCAGATTTGATGGAGAAGTTAAAACCTTTACAGACAAGCAAAAGCTAAGAGAATTGAGCACCAACAAATGAGCTCTACAACAAATGCTAAAGGAACTTCCCTAGGCAAGAAACACAAGAGAAGGAAAAGACTTACAATGACATACACCAAACAATTAAGAAAATGGTAATAGGAACATACATATCAATAAATACCTTAAATGTAAACGGATTAAATGCTCCAACCAAAAGACGTAGCCTGGCTGAATGGATACAAAAACAAGACCCGTATATATGCTATCTACAGGAGACCCACTTCAGACCTAGGGACACATACAGACTGAAAGTGAGAGGATGGAAAAAGATACTCCATGCAAATGGAAATCAAAAGAAAGCTGGAGTAGCAATTCTCATATCAGACAAAATAGACTTTAAAATAAAGACTATTACAAGAGACAAAGAAGGACACTATATAATGATCAAGGGATCAATCCTAGAAGAAGGTATAACAACTATAAATATTTATGCACCCAACATAGGAGCACCGCAATATATAAGGCAAATGCTAAAAGCCATTAAAGGGGAAATTGACAGTAACACAATCATAGTAGGGGACTTTAACACCCCACTTTCAACAATGAAAAGATCATCCAAAATGAAAATAAATAAGGAAACACAAGCTTTAAATGATACATTAAATAAGATGGACTTAATTGATATTTATAGGACATTCCATCCAAAAACAGCAGATTACACTTTCTTCTCAAGTGCACACTGAACATTCTGAACATTTTCCAGGATAGATCATATCTTAGGTCACAAATCAAGCCTTGGTAAATTTAAGAAAATTGAGATCATATCAAGTATGATCTTTTCTGACCACAACACTGTGAGACTAGATATCAATTACAGGAAAAAATCTGTAAAAAATACAAACACATGGAGGCTAAACAATACGCAACTAAATAACGAAGAGATCACTGAAGATATCAAAGAGGAAATCAAAAAATACCTAGAAAATGACAATGAAAACACAACAACCCAAAACCTATGGGATGCAGCAAAAGCAGTCCTAAGAGGGAAGTTTATAGCAATACAATCCTACCTCAAGAAACAAGAAACATCTCAAATAAACA
>NC_041215.1:107263226-107264750 GCF_002837175.3 Physeter macrocephalus
ATAAACAAAAGCCCAGCACCAGATGGCTTCACAGGTGAATTCTATCAAACATTTAGAGAAGAGCTAACACCTATCCTTCTCAAACTCTTCCAAAGTATAACAGAGGGAGGAACACTCCCAAACTCATTTTATGAGGCCACCATCACCCTGATACCAAAACCAGACAAAGATGTCACAAAAAAAGAAAACTACAGGCCAATATCACTGATGAACATAGATGCAAAAATACTAGCAAACAGAATCCAACAGCACATTAAAAGGATCATAAACCATGATTGAGTGGGGTTTATCCCAGGAATGCAAGGATTCTTCAATATATGCAAATCAATCAATGTGATAAACCATATTAACAAATTGAAGGAGAAAAAACATATGATAATCTCAATAGATGCATTTTCAACAAAATGCAACACCCATTTATGATTAAAAAAACCCACCATAAAGTAGGCATAGAGGGAAGTTACCTCAACATAATAAAGACCATACATGACAAACCCACAGCCAACATCGTTCTCAATGGTGAAAAACTGAAACCATTTCCACTAAGATCAGGAACAAGAAAAGGTTGCCCACTCTCACCACTATTATTCAACATAGTTTTGGAAGGTTTAACCACAGCAATCAGAGAAGAAAAAGAAATAAAAGGAATCCAAATCAGAAAAGAAGAAGTAAAACTGTCACTGTTTGCAGATGACAATTTGTATATGGAAACACAAAAGACCGCGAATAGAAAAGCAATCTTGAGAAAGAAAAACGGAGCTGGAGGAATCAGGCTCCTGGACTTCAGACTATACTACAAAGCTACAGTAATCAAGGCAGTATGGTACTGGCACAAAAACAGAAATATAGATCAATGGAACAGGATAGAAAGCCCAGAGATAAACCTACACTCATATGGTCACCTTATTTTTGATAAAGGAGGCAAGAATATACAATGGAGAAAACACAGCCTCTTCAGTAAGCGGTGCTGGGAAAACTGGACAGTTGCATGTAAAAGAATGAAATTAGAGCACTCCCTAACAGCATACACAAAAATAAACTCAAAATGGATTAAAGACCTAAACCTAAGGCCAAATACTATAAAATTCTTAGAGGGAAACATAGGCAGAACACTCTATGACATAAATCACAGCAAGATCCTTTTGACCCACCTCCTAGAGAAATGGAAATAAAAACAAAAATAGACAAATGGGACCTAATGAAACTTAAAAGCTTTTGCACAGCAAAGGAAACCATAAACAAGATGAAAAGACAACCCTCAGAATGAGAGAAAATATTTGCAAATGAAACAACTGACAAAGGATTAATCTCCAAAATATACAAGCAGCTCATGCAGCTCAATATCAAAAAAACAAATCACCCAATCCAAAAATGGGCAGCAGTCCTAAATAGACATTTCTCCAAAGAATATATACAGATTGCCAACAAACACATGAAAGGATGCTCAACATCACTAATCATTAGAGAAATGCAAATCAAAACTACAATGAGATATCACCTCACACTGGTCAGAATGGCCATCAT
>NC_041215.1:107264884-107299230 GCF_002837175.3 Physeter macrocephalus
AGTAAGTCAGAAAGAGAAAAACAAATACTGTATGCTAACACATATATATGGAATCTAAAAAAAAAAGGTCATGAAGAACCTAGGGGCAGGACAGGAATAAAGACGAAGACATAGAGAATGGACTTGAGGACGCGGGCGGGGGAAAGGTAAGCTGGGACTAAGTGAGAGAGTGTTATGGACATGTATATACTACCAAATGTAAAATAGATAGCTAGTGGGAAGCAGCTGCATAGCACAGGGAGATCAGCTTGGGCTTTGAGTCCACCTAGCTGGGTGGGATAGGGAGGGTGGGAGGGAGATGCAAGAGGGAGGAGATATGGGGATATATGTATACATATAGCTGATTCACTTTGCTATACAGCAGAAACTGACACCACTGTAAAGCAATTATACTCCAATAAAGATGTTAAAAATATATATATTAAAACTGAAAAAAAAAAAAGAATTTCCAGACTTATTATATAGTCTTGTCAGTTGGACTATGTAATAGGAATGTTGGGGACAGAAAAGCTGCACATCCACTTTCATATGAGGCAATTTTTGTATTTGGACCAAGTAGAAAAGGGAAAGAGGTAATAGGTACTTGCCAACCCCATTTTTGTGCAGAAACACATACATATTTTTATGCAGCTTGTAGACTACCTCAGAGACTGAATTTCCGAGAAACAAAAAGAGAGTGATAGGTCCAGGGAGACTAGAGATAGATCTGATAGAACATGCCTACCATCTTGGCTACGAAGGGTACATTTCTACAAACCTTTCCTAACTAAAGATCTGGGAAAACAGACGTCATTTTCATGAGACTCTGACCTGCAGGACCTGGTGACAGTCCAGCTAGCCAGCCTGAGCCTTCCCCATTCCCTTGGGCTGAAGCCTCAGGTACTCAGAGATGACCGAGGCAAGCCCAGCACAAATCAGCAGCCAGCTGCCACCTCCCACTGCTCTCCCACTTGATGGAGGCTATTTTTGGGAAGTCTAATTTCTCAGCAGAGACAGAGTACCAGCAGCAAAGCCCTGAGAAGACAGCCTGGTTTCCAAAAAGTCTGAGGTGGCATCCAGAGAAATGAAAATGCTGAAATTAAAATGCTTCTACTGAAATTACATGCTTCTACTTCTGCATCTTGAAAGGAGGGAGAGGAGGAGAGGGAAGAAGAGATGGTTGTTCACTTCTTCAGAGATTTTGGAAATTGAATCGAAAGCTTAAGAGGCTATTCACTCACTCCGACCCTCCAGCCTCCACCACGCGAACTGAAGGATCATTTCTGAAGATGCCTCGCCTGTTGATTCACCCTGTCTAGAGGAAGCTCCTTCTGAAGCGGTGGTTTCATGGCAAAGATCAAGGAGTCATACTCAAGGAGTTTGTCACCTTTCCCAAGATCACAGTCTCAGAGCTGGAAGAAGAGTGTTTCAGTCCTTTTCTGTTACTTACCAGGTCTTCTCATCCATAAAATGGACCTACAGTAATGGCTCCTACACAGGGATTTTATGAGATAATGTGCGTGTGTTGAAACGTGCACGGTCCACGTTAGTTAATCTCTAACTCCTGTAACTTCCATTCGGCTAGACAAACGTGATGGTCTCAAAGTAGTTTCCTCCTTTTTCATTAATGCTAAGGTGTTAGCTTATGTCCTAGGCCTATTTCCTATCATCTCCATTTTTCCCCCACCGGTTATCCTCTCTCTCCTATTTCTTCAGTCTTTCTCTCTGCGATGTCTTCCACACCTGAGCTTGAAAACACGCTTCCCTCTGTCTCTCCACTGCAAACAAACCTTCCCCTGACCTCTCCTCTCCCCCTGGCTCCTGCTGCCTCCTGTCCCCACTTTTGGGACCTGCCTTCCTACAGGGAGCCTGTGTTCTGCTCTGGGCATCGCGGTAGCTGAATGGTAAAGACTCTGCCCCTGCAGGCAGGGCCTGTGGTTTTCTAGCAATGCCTATGACTGGTGGGTAAGTCTGTGTGAGTCTGGGATGCTCGTTGTGGCTGCACACTTAGCCACATCCTCCAGTGGTACTTTATCAGTGATATATGCATCTCCACCATTGTGACTCCTTTGTCTTCCCTAGCCCCTCTTATTTGATTTAGAACTGAATTAGCTGGGTCATTTGTAGAGACGTGGATGAATCTAGAGACTGTCATACAGAGTGAGGTAAGTCAGAAAGAGAAAAACAAATATCGTATATTAACACATGTATGTGGAATCTCGAAAAACGGTACAGATGAACCGGTTTGCAGGGCAGAAATAGAGACACAGATGTAGAGAACAAACATATGGACACCAAGGGGGGAAACGGGCGGGGCGGGGCAGGGCGTGGTGGTGGAGTGATGAATTGGGAGATTGGGATTGACATGTATACACTAATATGTATAAAATAGATAACTAATAAGAACCTGCTGTATAAAAAAATAAAATAAAATTCAAAAAAAAAGAACTGAATTAGCAAGTAGAAGGGCATAATTTATTAGCCACCTCAAACCCCCCAAATGGAAAAATGCCAAGATTTAGGGGACAGGTGGGGAAGAGCAGCCTGCAATCTGATCTGCGGTCATAGCTTTATTAGAATTCTGGTCAGGGAGTTCTATCCTCCCTCGTGTCCTTGCCATGCTCCCATCAATCTGGTATGAGGTCTCAGAAATCCCGTTCAGCTGTGATACAGGCAGTTGAGAATGATCAGTTGGAGTTAATGGAAGAGATTAAAGCTATTTGAAAGCCTGGATCCTATATTCTGATGCCTCCTAAACTGGTAACAGCATCCCTGACCTGCACACTGACCCATATTGTGATGTCTCCTCATTGTCCTCAGTACAAAGAGCAAACTTCTCACCATGGCCTGACTGGCCCTGACTGCCTGTCACCTCCCTTGCCCTTCCTCGGTGCTCTTCTTGCTGCGGTCACACTGAGCTCCTTGATTCCCCCAGCAAGCCATGCACCATAGGCTTTTGCAAATAGTGTATACTTTGCCTGGAAGGGAAGTCCCATTCTTCCCCTCTGCTGCTCTGTCCAATTTTGCTTATCCTTCATGTCATAGCATCTCTTCCCTGAAAGCCTCTCCTGGTAAGTTAGGGGCTTCTTCCTCAGTATTTTTCCAGACTTGAGTTCCCTGGGAACATGGGTACCACTTTCATCTCCCCTGGCTCCCCAGGGTGTAGAACAAAGCCTTCCCTACTGTTGGCCCTGAATCCAGGTTTCTCGGAAGAATGAGTGCAGTTTCAAGGTCATTCTAGATTTTTCTACTCTGTTTGTTCTGCTTAGAAGCCCTCTAAACAATTCCAATTTTTCTAGAAAAGTCCTTTGTAACAATTTGGTATAGCAAAGCTGGGCACATTTCATACAATGAACAACAGTATGAAAAAGCAGAGTACATTAGATTCCTGACATGGATGAGATTTCCCCATGTTTCCAATGTTGATTCTAGCCCCTCAGTGAAGAGAACGATGAGGTTTTAGTCACCCCAATTCTAAGCAGCCTATATATAATACAACAGAAGCTAAATGCTGTGAGAACAAGTTCAGTCTGGAATTTTCCTTAAGATCATGTATAAAAGACATCATATGTACTATGGTGTTAATGAATGTCTCTGGATGGATTTTTAGACAAATCCTAGATTTGTCCAGAACTTGCCTTGGGCCATAGCCTCTGTATTCTTGCTCCTTACTCTTATTACTGGGCTTTTGTAACATCCCAGTTACAGCTTTTTTAAAAAAAATAAATTTATTTATTTATTTATTTTTGGCTGCGTTGGGGCTTCGTTGCTGCGCACGGGTTTTTCTCTAGTTGCAATGAGCTGGGGCTACTCTTTATTGCGATCTGCGGGCTTCTCATTGTGGTGACTTCTCTTGTTGAGGAGCATGCGCTCTAGGTGCATGGGCTTCAGTAGTTGTGGCACGCGGGCTCAGTGGTTGTGACCTGTGGGCTCAGTAGTTGTGGCTCGCGGGCTTAGTTGCTCCACGGCACGTGGGATCTTCCTGGACCAGGGCTTGAACCCATGTCCCCTGCATTGGCAGGCGGATATTAACCACTGCACCACCAGGGAAGTCCAAAGCTTTTTTTATTTTTTCTCCTCAACTTCCTTTTTTTTCCCCTCCAATATTTCTAGAAGAAAACAAAAAATCTTCAGTCTTACTGCCTGTACACACAGGAGGTTAGCAAAGGTTTTCAGTGTGTGTGTGTGTGTGTGTGTGTGTGTGTGTGTGTGTGTGTGTGTGTGTATTAAGATATGGAAGTACAGAAAGAAAGAAAAGTACTGCTTTTTTCCAAAACTTAAAGGAAAAATTAAGGCTTAAAAATTTGGGATGCTTCTAACTTTGTACTATATCTGGCATATAGCAAATGCTTAAAAAATTTTAGGTATAATTCTATTTATAATTATTAATATTACTCTTAGTAGGCATAGGATCCAGTACTTGAAAGCAGGTTGTCTTTATAATAAAGCAAGTGTGGGGAATATACTCTCCTGGCCCTACATTCTCCATAGGAAGTGGAGATTGTGTATATTATCTGGAGTTCACCCAAGCTTCTTTTGGGACAAACAGGATCATGTGTTCTGAACAGAGGTCAACAGCTGTTACTCCTCTGTGGCATTCCAGAGATGGGGACAGATGTATTCAGATTGACCTTCCTTATTCAATGAGTGTGGGAATGGTTGGAAAGGGTAGGGGGGAGGAAGATACAAGAAGGGGGAGGGTGGGAAGGTTCCCATGGGCACCCAGTAACACGAGAGACCATTGAAAGCAATGTTGAAGTTAACAGTCCTATTTCCTGTAGGTTCTGTGCTAAAAAACATGTGAGGGGACAAAGCCCCTAACATTTTTTCCAAAAGGAGGAAAGCCAGGCATGATGGTTTTCCCAAGGCCTGGACAAGATTGTACTTCCTGAAGAGGTCAGAGGTTGCCTCCTTACCATTCCACCGATTGCAAAGCCGGGTTATAGGAGAGGGTCAAATCAGGTTCAAGACAAGCTGTGGAGTGAAATACATTCCTTACCTTGCCCTCCCAACCTCAGTCATGTTTAATTAACATTCCTCTTTCTAGAAAATATCCAAAATGTCCCAGCGGCTTCAAAAACTTAAAAACTCAGCCAACTCAGGGCCCTTGGTACCTTTGTTTAATGCCGACAATAAGGCAGGGGGTGGTCTTCTATGAGACTGAAGGAACGTGGCTCCATGAGACCATTAGATTTTCAGAATAATAGGACTGGAGAGCAGCACAGTAGACTTCTTTGATGACAACATCTTTGGGTCCTAAGACTGTCCCTTGTCACACTGTCCTAATGGTTTCGCCCAAGTCTGATTGGCAATAGTCTCTCTCAGTCTTTAACGACAGTGATCGAGGTTTTCTGTATCTACCACTCCCTTTCTGCTTGTTTTCAGATTACCAAGTGGATGAACTTGTTGTCATAGAACCGTCCTAAAGCTCAGATCAGCATTGTCCGGGCTCGTGATGTATCCTTGCTGACAGCACACAAATTCCTGGTCTCGTCAGGATTCATTCCTCTAGGATGATGTCAGGAACACACAAAATTTGTTTTTTCCTCTTGACTGGGTCTCCATGAATATAGTGTCAGCAGGGGAGTATGAGAATCCCATACTCCTGACTGAGGAAGACTTTGCAAGTCCTATGGAATTCTTGCTGAATTTTTATGAAGTTGGTACTGAATCACAGATGTGTCTATCAAGAGGATACATGCCTCCTGAGAAACAACGCTCCTACCCACTGCACTATCAGTCACAGATTCAAGCTGTTGGTTGATTTGATTGGGATGGTGTCTACTTCTCCCATGACGTTCGACTCTAGTTTAAATCCCTGCTTTGCTACTTACTGTGTGATTGTGGGTAGATTACTCAACCTCTCTAAGCTTCTGTTTCCTTACCTATAAAATGGAGATATTAATAGTAGCAACCTCTTACGGTTGTTGTGGAGATTGAAGGAGATAGTGCATGCCTGATGCTTAGCACATACCTGCTAGCCGGCAGCCCCCCAGGAAATGTTAGCAACTGCTTTTACCAGATGGAGAGATAGGCCTGCCTCTGTTAGTGGTCAAAAGATTTTTAGGTAATTGTTTTAAGCTACTTTTCACCATCTTTTTTCATGTAATCCTTGGTAAAGCCTTCCAGATTGTTCCTGCAAATATATCTTTCTGTAATATTTCTTTACTTGGTGGGATTAGTCAATCAGTACGGCAGTTATTTCTTGTTTTTTGTTGTTTTTAGTGGTAGCCTAATTTTTTTCAGGCTTTGGTCCTGCTGGCTTGTGATAATATGCACAAGTTTTTTTTTTTTTTTTTTTTTTTTTTTTTTTTTTTTTTTTGCGGTACGCGGGCGCTTCTCACTGTTGTGGCCTCTCCCGTAACGGAGCACAGGCTGCAGATGCGCAGGCTCAGCGGCCATGGCTCACGGGCCCAGCCGCTCCGCGGCATGTGGGATCTTCCCGGAGCGGGGCACGAACCCGTGTCCCCTGCATCGGCAGGCGGACTCTCAACCACTGCGCCACCAGGGAAGCCCTGCACAACTTTTTAGATTTCATTTTTGTCTATTTTTTGAATAAGATTTTCATACAAACCCCTGGGGTAGAATCAAAGCTCAAAGGGAGAATCTAAGGCTTCATTATTTTCCCACAATCGCCATGTGAACATTTGAACCTCTGTGAGACAGAGGTTTGGGAAAACTTAGAAACTAAAATGAAAGGCAAGCTTCTAGCTGGAATTTATTTATTATTATTATTAATTTATTTAATTATTATTTTTTTTGTGGTACGTGGGCCTCTCACTGTTGTGGCCTCTCCTGTTGCAGAGCACAGGCTCCGGACGCGCAGGCTCAACGGCCATGGCTCACGGGCCCAACCGCTCCGCGGCATGCGGGATCCTCCCGGACCGGGACACGAACCCGCGTCCCCTGCATCGGCAGGCGGACTCTCAACCACTGTGCCACCAGGGAGGCCCTCTAGCTGGAATTTAGATCAAAGAAGATATTATCCTGGTAGGCTTGCTCTATATGAGTTAGAGATTGCCAAGGGTTTCCCACTGACTAGCTTGGCCACTCTGATTCTTGAAGACTCTTCAGTGATACTTTGTAGTTTATACTGGTTTGTGTAATTATTAAAGGATTGTCCGGCAAGGAGGAATACTGGGCTAATTTCTAAAATGATTCTGATGGCACTCTTGCTGTGAAGTCAAATCAATCCACAGAAATAGATGGAACACATATTCAATGGTCTATTTTGGTTGATCCAACAAACATTTATTCAACCCCTTATAATAAGAATGATGTGGAGATTCATTAACTCTTATTGGGGAGATTAACACATTGTGTGACATGTGAACAACTTATTGAGTGAGGCATTTTGATCCCCATGTTACACACGAGGAGTTGACATTATGACTCTCTAAGATTATATGGCTACAAGGTGACCCAACCGGGATTTGACTCCTAAGCCCATGGGACTTCAAGTCCTGTGCTTTTAGCCACTGGAATTCCCAAATGTGTGATTTTCCCCCCCACATCAGCTGGGTGTCCTACAATTCAATTCAGTTCTGACACTATTTACCTGGAGTTAGTGTCAGATCCCACAGGTTAAGGGCTCAGTCCCATAAGACCGCCCCCATTTCAGAAGCCAACTGCACGTCCCAGGTTATCACTTGTATTTCTGACCAACTGGCTACAAGTTGGGTTCCCACAACCCCCTCCTCATGTTCAATAATTTGCTAGAGTGGCTCACAGAACTCAGGAAAACAGACTTACCAGTTTATTACGCAATAAAGGAAATGATAAATGAACAGCCAGATGAAGAGGTAGGTAGGGTGAGTTCTAGATTCCAAGTGCAGGAGCTTCTGTCCCTGTGAAATTGAGGTGCACTATCTTCCCAGCTTGTGATGTGTTCACCAACCCAGAAAGTCCCTAAAATGTGTAGTTCAGGGATTTTTATGAAGTTTTCATCACTTAGGCATGATTAATTTTTACCTCAATCTCCCTCCCTTCTCTTCTCCCCAGAGAACAGGGGGTGAAGCTAAAAGTTCCAAGCTTCTAATCATGGCTTGATCTTTTTGTGACCAGCTCCCATCCTAAAGCTCTCCAGGAGCCCACCAAGAGTCCCTTCATTAGGACAAAAAAAAAATGTCCGTGTCACACAGGAAATTCCAAGGGATTTAGGAGCTCTGTGTCAGGAACTGGGGTCAAAACCCAACTATTAAAACAAAAGATATTCCTAGCATCTTTATTGATTAAGGAATTTCACAGGTTTTAGGAGCTCTTGCTAGGAGCCAAGGATGAAGACCAAAATACATATTTCTTAATATATCACAAAAAAGAGTCTTTTTCTTTTTCTTTCTCTTTTTTAAGACTCTTACCCCTAGGCTTAATTCCTATTATGTTTCAAACAGCCTATAGAATTTGATCATGTGTATTATATTTTTCTCTGATGAGCCATGTATTATAGGTGGGACTTCAGTATACGTGTTGATTTATTAAGGTCATTTGTTTCATCACAGCGCATCTGTCCTTGAATTTCAAGAGCACGTGTGGATTTAAGGAATCTGGAATTTCTACAGAAAAATACAGGTGGGTTTTTATGAAACACAGTTTGATTAAGTCTGCCCAGTGCCCTCTTGGGCCACTACCCCCTTTCCTCTCCACCCTCTGGTCACTCAGGCTCTAATAAGACATAGTGTTAAATGACTTGTACCAGAAAGGTAATGTACATTCCCTATCCTTTTGTCCTGAAGGAATTTACAATCCTGGAGAGGGTTGACAGTAGGGAGACAGTCTAGTGCTGTGATTATGGCTTGGTAGTTCAAGTTAGAAAGGTGTATGTTCTAATCCTGGCTCCACTGCTTCCTAAGACTTCTTAACCTTCTCTCGGGATCAGTCTTCTTATCTGTAAAATGGGGATAATAATAGCAAGTTTCTCACAGGTTGTGTGAATATTCAATGAGATCAGGCATGTAAAGTGTTTGGTTCATAACTGTTATTATTATGGGAAATGTAGGAGGGTCTCAGTACTCCATGCATTGATGGATTTAAGGTCCCTTATTTCATCTCTATCATTTCTACTTCTTAGTATAAGTGAATGCCATTGAATTTCAAGAGCAAATGTGAAAGGACTCTAATGAAATGATTTGTTTCTTTAGTGTGTTAAAAAAAGGAAGGCAAATGCCAAAGTTTGTGTTTCTTTTTATTCTAAAGAGTGAAAACCAAATACGGTTAGTCAATTAATAAAATCAAGTATACTTAATTATTGTTTGTGGGTTTGTGTAAATCAACTAACCTCTCTGGTCTTCAGCATCCTCCTTTGCAAAATAAAGGAGCTGGACCAGATAATTGCACTCCTTTCCAGCTAATGTTGATTCAATTAAGCATTACCATATACATATTATTAACTACATGCTACATGCTTGAAGCATATTTCTTTTACATGCTTCACAGCAGCTATTAATTTGCTCCTTGACCATTTGTTATCAATCAGAGGAAATTTGGGGGAATCTTTGTTTCTACTGTACATATTCTTCATCTCTATGATGAATTTCAGAGCCTCTTGTTCTAGATCTGGGTGGTCTGGGGACTCCTGAATAAGGGTAACCTTTTAGAGAAGGGCATACTGCTTTCTATAAATTGTCCTTAGAAAGACATCAGGCCCTGGGTAAGATATAACTTCCCCTATATCTTAGAGAGTCAGAGCTAGGAATAGTGTGTCAAATTCTAGAAGTGAATCTTCTCTCGGACTGGAGACATGACTTCATCATGTACCTTTAGTTCAGAAGTGTAAGTGAACCATAGCCAAGGACAAATTGCTCCAAAGGGCAGAAAGATATATTGGTATGGGTGGGAGTCACAAAGACTGTGTTTGTGAGAACATTGAAATAGGGACAAAGAGGGTCTATTAGGAGGGGAAATACTTTTGATCTGTCATTTATCAGACAAAGAGAGAGGGACTTGAAGCCTTCTTTCACTTCAGCTAAATCATGAGAGATGTTCAATGTAGCATTTGAAAATAGCAAAAATTTGGTGACAACACCAGGGGATTGTTAGACAACTTACGAGGTGATTATAGGATGAAATATTATGCATCAATTTCAAATGATGTTTATAAAAAATACTTACAGGTCATGGAAAAATGTTCAAGATATAACAGATAATAGTATAGATCTGTTGAAAATGATAAGTAAAACCTCATATTAAATATGTAAAAATCTTAATAGGAAAACACATGGAAGGTAATGGACCAGAATGTTAACAGTGTTTATATATCAGAGCAGTAAGATCATGGGTGAGTTTTGTTTTATTGATTATTTTTGACATTTAAAAAAGTAAAATGTATCTTTTTTCTAAATTTTCTGTATGTAATATGTCCTACTTTTATAGTCAGAATAAAAATCAATACAAATTGTGTTTTTTAAAAAAAACCACATACACAAACCCCAAACTAGGGTAATCATATAGAGCTTAGGTTTTTCAGGAAAGCAGAAAAAAGTTACTGGAAAGTTTTTGAGAAAGCCATCGAGTACAAGATCCTGACCCAGGTGCCAGAAGAGGAGAGTGGAGCTGGCCAGGCCAGGGGGATGACCCTAAATGCAGAAGGCCTGGCCAGAGGGCAAGGTCAGCAGCCTTGGGGAGGCTGCTACGGAGCCTCCTTTCATGCCTGTCACTTAGCCTGAATGATTCCTTGAGGGACATGGAGACCATGAGGTACCGATGGGCTTTGGTTACCTTACTGGCCTCCTAAGGACATGTGATACTTTTGACTCTCCCTTTGCTTAGGGGACCTCCTCCAGATAGTCAGTAGGCAGGGTGCTTGCAAATGTGTTTCTCAAAGTTCTTAGAAGTGAGATGGGAAAGGCTTGGCATAAACTAAGCAGTGTGTGTGCTAAATGCTCCATGGGGCCGCTTACATCCAACACAAACGTTCAATTCCTAATGTTCATAACTCCTTTCAACACTGATAACAAATATTTTTCAAATCCTCAATATAATTCTTATTGGTGCCTTTTGGAGACAGTCTATCTCCATCCTATGAAAATCTCTCCCCTTTTAGAACACCTTGTTTTTCTACCCTTACATTCCTGCTGGATTTCAGGCACCCATTTTTCACAGCTCTGACACCCGTCCGCAGAGAATGATTTCCATGAGCCCACCATAGAGTGACTGACATTGTCTTTCAGTGACAAGAAAAGACTTGCCTTTAAAACAAGAGGAAAAGTCAAAAGTCATCAAAACAATGTAATATCCTGTGTGAAATGTTGCAGTCACAAAAGTTTGAGGTTTGTCCCTTGATCATGTGCCCCGAGGGAAGTAAGTGGTTTGAGTCTCTTAATCATGTGCCCTGAGAGAAGTAAGCTGGTCGTGGTGGCTGCGGATGACGAGTCAGGTTGCTCAGGTGCGTCTCCAGCTCACCTCACACTTGGGCTTCTCAGGGAGGAGGGGTGGGAGCCCTGGCCCACCGTTTAGCACGATGATCCTCAGGCTGCTCCTGGCTCTCAACTTCTTCCCCTCAATTCAAGTAGCAGGTAAACAATTTTGATTTCTTTCCTCCCCCAACGTTTTCGTTTGAGGTCTTTGGTTCATTTTCAAATTTCATAGAACCCGTGAAATTTGGACATTTGAAGTGTAGTTTTTGCTACGAATGGCAACCTGTTATTTAGAAACTCACTGATTCTCAGACTATGGCCAGCAAAATATTTTAATGACCTGCCTTTGGAATTAAATCAGATTTATTTAGCTATCAGTTGATAGTGTCCCAAGAATTGTTAGCTTTTGTCTATACATATATATTTTGAAATGTAAGAAAATTGCTGTAAGCAGGTTGGTTCTGAAACCTCTGGACTTGGACTGCCTGGATTCACAGCACAGATCCATTTCTTGCTAGCTGAGCTTAGGCTAGTATTTAAACTCTCTAAGCCTCAGTTTCCTTGCCTGTAAAATGGGGATGATAATAACCTCATCTCAAGGTCATTGTGAGGATAAAAGGAAACAATCCATGTGAAATGTTTAGCACAGTCAGTGCTGGGCTAGCAAGATAAATGTTGGTTGTAATTACCATGTCTACCTGAACTGAATGAGTGCCAGAATGAATTCTGGAGTTGTCACAGAAGCTGGTACATTACAGATGCTAATAAATTAGTTTTTTTTTTTTTTAACAGTTGGCTGAAATCTGTTTTCTTAGGTTGAAATTCTTTTACGTTTCCAG
Source organism: Physeter macrocephalus (assembly GCF_002837175.3). Taxonomy (NCBI): domain Eukaryota; kingdom Metazoa; phylum Chordata; class Mammalia; order Artiodactyla; family Physeteridae; genus Physeter; species Physeter macrocephalus. Next base: position 107,277,054 of record NC_041215.1, read on the forward strand.
TGGTGATGGGGTGAGACTAAAAAACTTGACACTATCACAGTTAACCGCATTTCAGATGAAGAGATGGGGGTAGGAATGTTAATTTGGCTAAGGATATACATATAGGAGTTATTGGAACCAGGGTCTGAACTACTTTAGTCTGACTCTAGAGCCTGCGCTACTCCACCTAACATGATGTGCTTTATAATTTCTTAGCTCCAGATATGTCCAAGGTTAAATCATCTTTGGAAAATTACAATTCCAAACAGAAAGAGTTTGTTGCTTATGTGGGCTGGAGTCAGATGTTTGTTCAAGTCGTTCTCAGCGTTAGAAAAGGGCCCCACTTGGCTCAAAAATTGGACTGATAGGGGTTAATCGGCATATTGAAATAAGGATAGTTATTTTCCCCTTGAAGATACATTGAAAAGCCAGTATCTTCCATTTTCTTTCTCACTTATTTTGTAGTGTGGGGACTGCATGATTTTTTGTTGTTCTTAAATATGTACATGACCTCCAAAGAATATAATTACCCAACCTGCACAAGTATGCTAGTTACATATATACCCATCCATTTTGTTGTCTGAGGTGCCAGTAAGCACGTTTACAAATTGTGTGTATTTATAAAAGGTGTTGATATAATAAAAGACACGAACAGGTGATGAGACAGGTTATGCTCCAGTATCTGGTACCCAGTATTGAGAGTTACCAAGTATATTTTAAAAGAATCTTCAACATCGATTTAAAAAACTTTGTTTTTAAGTGATCTCTAAAATTTCTTTTTAAAGAGTATTTTAAATTTCTTAATTTATTAGGCAGTAAAGAATGGGCAGAAAAGAGAGAGAAGCCTCACTCTGACAGAAAACTTTCAAATTGGTAATTGTACACAAAATACTTTTCTTTGTGGAGAGCCAGCCATCATCATTTCATTCACTCTCCTTTGAAGATATTTTTTGTAAGACTCAAAGCTTTATATTCTTCCTTTAGAACATTTCTTAAAAGGCAAATAGCTAGAAAAGCAGTGAAGGGGTCACACACATGGAAACTGTTTTTGACTTTGAGGTACTTCTACTTTTCAAATGCCAACTCACCCCCATAAAAACTTTTAAGATTTGATGCTGAGTGGCCATCTAATGAAGTAGGAAAGGGGTAGAGAAGGCACTTTCAAAATGTCTCTTCCAGTAAGAAAACTTAAGAGAAAAAATAATTACAACATACAAAAATGTCTAATGATCCATTCTAATCAGTGGTGCAAAATCTTCCATGTGCTTTTTGTTTGTCTTTACCTTCCGTGAAGAAGTTACAGTTAAGGAAGTTTGCTGGTCAAAGTAGTCAAAGCTTGTCCTCCCTAGGATTGTGAGAGACTACTTCTATGTCTGTGTTGAGATATGTGTATGTATGTGTTTGTGTGTGTGTGTGTGTGTGTGTGTATGAAGAACAGTTTTTCCCCCAACTAATTTAATAAGTCTAACTCATTGCCTCACAGCATAGCTTAAAATACTTATTCTATGAAGTATTTTAAACCTAACCTGATGCTTCATGATTAATAACACTATAGAAAGATCTTTATGGCTAAATTAAAGAAGTATGATTTAGGAAGCATGAGAAAACATTAACTTACACAGTTTCTTTACTAACATGACATGTTTTCTACCAGATAATTGTGTAATTGAGATCCACAACAGAGGATTTTGTTGGATTTTGGAATATGAACCCAGCTTAGAACTGCAGGCCCTTGAAAGGGAATCAATTCGTGGTTGATGTTAGAAGTGTGCCTATAATATATAGCATTGTTCATAGGTTTTTCAGCCAATATCGGTTATTTTTCAGCAACCTAATCATCCATGATGAAGGCAAAAATCAGGACAACACATTTTTTTTTTTCACGAGAGCATTTCTTTTCATTTCTTCCCAAACCTTAGCAAAGAATCTGTCAAAAATGGCCAATTCGAACACGACTGGTTTCTCCAGTGCTGCTGCATTCCCCCCAGCACTTCTTTTTCTGAGAGAGGCACAGAAGGCAGGAAAATGATTGGTATTTAATTAAAAAAATCAGCAAAGCAAGGTAATTAAAGACCTTATTTTTAGTTCAGCAAATGAACCCTCTGACGTAGTTTTACACAAAAAGAATCATTTACCTCTCTCAGGAAAGTGTTGCTCCAAGGCGGGGCTTGGGGAAGTAAGGTAGAAAGAAAGATGGACATAGAAAATGCAATGTAACCAGCAGCTTGCTGTGTCTACATGACACCCCATACACAGTAGCCAGTTCTTCTGACTGTTAAAAAATTGACTGCGTGTTTTGTCAGTTCCAGTAAATTTGATGGACATTTCAAAAGTGTAGCCATTGCTTAAGAATTGGTTTTACTCTGCTTTCACACCCTAAGATACTTTTTTTTTTAAAGTCAACATCCAGAAAGAACTTTTACAGCAAGGAATGTAAAATTAATACCAATATATCAATACCAGGAAATAGAATGAGTCATTTTCACAGATAGATTAGAAAAAGAAATGAATCTGTGATCGTTACTCTGAATCTCTCACATTCAAACCTTTACTATGGGGGGTGGGGGAGGATCTCGCTGCCTTTCCTTTAAACATAAACCTTCCTCCTTTTGAATATCCTTACTCTATTTTCATGAGTATCAAAATGCCATATGACTACCATTCACCTTTTATCATGGGTGGCTATCTTCCTCCAAGTATTTCCTGCATGCAGTGTGTTGACATTTACAAAATGAAAATTATTATGCCACCAACATGCCAGAAGAAAATTCCGTTTGTGGTTTATCATCTCTAAAACAATAGCTCTTTATTAACGCATATAGGCATTGATAAGGATACACGGTTCATTGCAGACTCTCTTCTCTGAAAATCAGAGGGCAGGCCCTCCTTCAGAGCACAGTTATTTATCCTTTTTCCTTTTCATCTGGGTTAAAGTTTGTATGCCTTTTTCTTCAAGACATTTCTTATTTATAAAACTTCACAGAGTCTGGGACTTTTCTTCTCAGTTTAGCTGAACTTCAAGAAAAAAATGATATCTGGTGGCTTTGTGACAGACTGAAGGGGTCTCTGGTTTTCTAAGACTTGTTGAGGAATCTCTGTCTCTTTTATGTTAATTTCTTTGACCCTTTTTGGTCAATGACATGATGTTGTCATCCAAAAATGTACCCAGAACTTTCGGTCTGAGAATGGTTGCATGAGAATTGGTCCCAGAAGCTGGAGGGAAGGTAACCCAAGCCCTACGGAAAGTAGGTGTCTAATTTCTTGCTTATTACTCTCATTTTAATGACTCTCAACACTAGAAGAGAGGTGTCCTGGATGGGTTCGAGGGCTACTCAGCCCTTTATTAGAGGATGTGAAAAAGAGAGTTTAGACTCCTTGGGCCTTAGGATTTCAATGCTGATTTCATAGGCATCTTAATTTAGTCTGTGTGTGACCATTCAGGTTATGTGAGTTTATATTTTCACTCTTGGAAGACGAACGCATGCTGGTGGTGAATTTCTTACTTAACTCTGAGCTGCAACTTTATCTCAGCATCACCATTACCGTCATCTTTTTCATTTGTCATCATCTTTATTACCTTGGGGACTCTGGTTGCCAAGGTAACCAGGTTAATGGTTCCTGATGGTGTCATAAGAGTCACCCACTCACAGTTCACTCTGACCTCTAATCTAATTGTGAGCCCCTTTCTGCAGTATCTGAGTCACCTCTCTGGCTCACAATCCACCACTTAATGTATTGATTATAACAGTAACTCCTGGTCATTGCCCACTCTCTCACACAAGAATCTAAATTAGTGACATGTCTTACATTTTTAACAATGACATGGATTCCCCTGTTAAGGACTTAGGTGGGTGTTTCTTTTTTTTTAAACTTGAGAAGAAAGAGGGCTGTGCTTTTCATTTCTTAGTGATACTTGACATGTGATAAAGTGTCAGAACATCACTGTGGCTGTATTTGCAGCTTCCATGTGACGTGATGACTTGTGTTGAAATTCAACAGTACTAATAATAAGGGTACATAATTTAAGACCAGCTTCAGCAATGTTGAGTCCAGGAGGGTTCCATTTCCAATTCACAGACTCTATCCCATAGAAGGTGGATGAGAATGGGCACATAGGAGGAGGAGAATGTTTCCTCCCGCCAAGAGGCTCCTGTGGGGACTAAAACAGGGTGTTAGTAAGTTACTGTTCTCTAAAGTTCCTGCTCCTTCTTATGCTTTGGGAAGACAGATCTTCTTTCATGTACTCATTCCATAGGTATTTATTAACATCTTCTACGTGCTATTTTAGGTTCTGTGACTGATACAAAAACCCAGTTTGAGCTACAATGAAGTTAAAAATGAGAACTGCGAGACCTTTCCAGAATTTTTTTTTCTCTTTCAATTTAGGGCCACTGTGAATGATTTCCTATCCATGCTAATTTATTTTATGGAAAACAATGATAAGCCAAAGCATCCACAGAACTGTTGAATTCAACCACAGACATTTTTTAGAGATGGGAGGGAGCTTAGACATCTCTCAATTTATAGAAAAGGAAGTTGTGTTGATGGTTCCTCGAAGATGCTAATAGAAAGATGACATTGCAATGTTTCCTGACATTTTGGGATGCTTTTAGGCTGGACCCATTTTACTTATCCAGTCTATCTCCTTTTATACCCTAATACAAGATCCTTAACCTAAATACTGAGGGTTTCTTCAATGTCTCACACACCTGCACTCCACGTTTATGACCTTTCTGATGTTTCCCTTTTGGAATTCCCTCTCCCTTTCCACACATCCAAATTCTACTTGACTTTCACTTTATGTCTTTAGTGCAAGATCCGTCTCCCTGAGGAAGCTTTCCCTGGGTATTCAGCCTTTACTACGGTTTTTTTTTTTTTTTTTTTTTTTCAGTACGCGGGCCTCTCACTGCTGTGGCCGCTCCCGTTGCGGAGCACAGGCTGCGGACGCGCAGGCTCAGCGGCCATGGCTCACGGGCCCAGCCGCTCCGCGGCATGTGGGATCCTCCCGGACCGGGGCACGAACCCGCGTCCCCTGCATCGGCAGGCGTACCCTCAACCACTGAGCCACCAGGGAAGCCCTTACTACGGTCTTATAAGAGGAGCCCCAATGGGAGTGTAACACAATCTAACAAATATTTATTAAACCTCTGTTATATTTTAGTCTCTATTGGGATCTGAAGGAATATAAAAAGAGGAAAATAAAGACCTCATTAGCACACAAGAACTGCTTGTGTAATTAATCAAGTTCTCTGTGCTTTTACAGACTTCAGGTCTAGTTGAGAAGACTATATGTGACAGGATATAACAGCTGGAAACGGATAAATAAAACTTGGCAGTTTCCTACCACATCATGCTATTTGATGCCTTAATGGCTTTGCATATATTATTCTTGTAATCTGTTATGTCCCCTAGTCCTCTCATCTGAAGAAGTCTTCTCTGAGACCCTACATGGCAAAGTGAGGGACTTCTTTCCTCATCAGGGTTCCTAAAATTATTATTGTGTGTTGATACATCTGTTTTTTCCCCCTAGACTGTGAGCTCCTTGCAGACAGGATCATGTCATATCCATCCTTATAACCTCGGTACTATGTACAGTGCAGGAATCATTGTAGGTGTTGGACAAATATTTGTTGAAGGAAATGAATGAATTAGTACTAAAATGAGGCAACATAAAATAAATAGTAAGCTTTTACAGAAAGCTGGGAATTAAGCTGGACTTTAAAGCTAGATAGGATGTGAATGCATGATGTTATTAATAATAATTGCCAGCTAATATTTGTTTTGCACTTATAATGTGCCAGACACTGTTCTATGTGGCTTTCCCTGTATTAAATCATTTATTCTTTCCTTAAATCCTTTGAGGTAGTTACTATGATTATCTTGTCTGTAAGACGGGAAAACTGAGGCGTGAAGCAGATAGAACAACTTGCCTGTGGTCACACAGTAATTGAGCCAGTCCATACATGCTTGCCCCAGGGTTCATGTTCTTATCAATGCCATGTTGCCACAGGAAGGAGAAGAAATACAAATGAAGAAATTAAACCAGGAATATCATTGCATGTTCTTGGAACAGTTGACCAGTCTGAATGTATAGAGGCTTAGAGAGGCAGGGTAGAGTCAGGTCCAACAAAGGATTGAATACTGATAATAGAAATTCAAACTTCATTTTCAAGATATTGGGAAACAGCTGAAAGTTTGTGGAAGCAGGATGGTTTAGAATGTATGGAGACTAGTGACCAGGAGATCATGTTAAAACACTCTGTCACTTTGTCAGGAAGAGGGTCATAGGATTTGGATGGCAAAGGTGGGAATAGAAAGGAGTGACTATTCTGAGACATGTTTTGAAAGTAGAAATTTCAGGACTTAGTGCCTAGTTTGTGAAAGAGAGGGAGGGATAAAGAATGATGCCAAGATTTTTGGTTTAAGAGGAATGGTGGTGTCTCCGCCTGAAATCAAGATGTTGTGTAACTGAGTTCTGGAGGAAACTAGTGTTTAACTTTAGACACACTGAGCCTGAGTAAGGACTTGAGGTATCAGAAAGATGTCTGGTACAAAGCTGAAGACATGGGAACTGGGTAAGAATAAAATATTTAGGCATCCTCAACTTTGGAATAAAATTGAAGCCATGGAAATGGATAGCTAATAGAAAGGAGAGGATATAACTGTAGAAAAGCAGAGTGTTGAACGGAGTCTGGAAAATAGGCCTGGTTTGGAGTCAGCTGAAGAGGAGGATAAGCTAGTGAAGGAGACAGAGAATGTGTTTGGGGAGGGAAGAGGGGAATGAGGCTCGTGGAATGTCACTAGAGCCAAAAGAGGAAAGAGTTTCCAAAGAGACAGTGGTTAATGGCATTGACTGCATAAGGGAAGGAGAAGTGAGTAATGACTTGGGAAGGCCATTGGTTTTGGCTAAAAGGAGGCCATTTGGGGCTTCAGAGTTTAGGCAAGTGATGGGGAAGGAAGATAACACTTCAAAGGTTTAAGAAAATGTGGAGGGGGACAAAATTGAGAGAGTGAAAAGGAGAGGAAATTGCCAGATAAGGTGAAGACAGTCAGGAACTTATAACACTTATAATGTTTACCATGGTATTTTGTACATAGTAGGTGTGTAATAAATGTTTGCAGCTGAGTGACTTAATTATATTTGACAAGTGGAAGAAGCCAAGTGTTGGTTTTGAGTGTGTGTGTGTGTTGCATGGGTGGAGGAGAGAGAGGGCTATTAGGAAAGACAAGAGGAAGAGGGAGAGAAAACAAGAGAACGGAGGCAGTTTTCTTGAGGAGATGGGGATGGAGATTTGGAGAATGGGAGTATTAGTGAGAGGAGGACAGATGTCTAAGAAGAACGGGAGGAAGGGAAGAGATTTATAGGGGTAGAGATGTGTTAGGATGAAGCCAGGGTAGATGTGTGGTTCCATACTGGTAAATATATATATATATATATATATATATATATATATATATATATATTTGATTCTCTCAAGACAGGTCATAGTGTTAAACCTGTCTCAACAAGGGCCACTGGGATAGTATATACCTCGACTTTGAAGAGTTAACTTTTTTGTACTGTAAATTTGCTTGAGTCTTCAAAACTGCACACTGTGGCTGGGCTTGGCCTCAGCTCACGGCTGTGATAACAGGATCAACAAGGTTCAGACCAAGCCTGCCCAGCCTCACAGGCAGGGCTCCAATTTCCAGTCAGGGATGTTAATCTTAGCAACTCTCTGTGCTTTTCAGAGAAAGGACATGGTGGCTTGCCCTTGACTTTAGGGAGGCCACGTCTGTTATTCTTTTTCCAAACTCAAAATCGAAAACCCCTGATTTATCAAGGTAGGGGGATGTAATGAAGAGTTTTAGTTTGTTACACTCTGACTTAACTTTTCTAGGCCTTCATTTCCTCATCTGGTTTACGAGGGGGTTGGACGAGATGGCATCTCAGGTCTATTTCTGGCTCAAAAATGCTTCTTAAGTGGGATAAAAGCTCTAGCTTTTATCAGCTCTAGCAAGGCAACCCCACCCCTTTGTGGATGCTCTTATGATATGATAGAGAAAATACAAGAACTGCAACCAGCCATCTTGGAAATTGTTTGGAGAGATTGTGAACCAGGATCTTAGACGCTAATGTGCTTAGAAATGACTGCAGAGTTTTGGGGGACAATATTGCCTTTGTTCTCCCCTACCTTCCGACATGTTAAAGTTTAACACAGTAATTATTTTCAAACTTCCAGGCCATGACTCTTATGTAGAAGAATCTGAATGTGCTAAGGTGGCCCTAAGCAGACTTTGCAAATGTATAAGATTTAGGGAGAATGAAACAGACAGGAAAAATGTACTGTCGTCTTCTTTACAGAGTTGTTTTGAATGAGGGTTTAGAATGATGGTGGCTCAGGAGGAAAATATGGTTCCCAAATTTGGTTATCAGATTAAAACATGTATTTAGGATATAACATATTAATACATGAGGTCTGTAGATACCTGTGGGTATCTGTTAACTGGATTACTGTCATAATATTTATGTAGAAAGCTATAAAGCCCTGATTACCTGCTATCTGAACTACAGGTAACCTTGTAAGGTAATAAAATTTGATTTTTGGAATGGTCTGGTAGCTTTTGGTACAGGTAGCTCTTTCATATAAATTAAGGTGCTCTGTCATGTTGTCCTCTCAGATGGTTCTTCCAGCATTAGGAGCTGAGAGGACAACACAGACCCTTGAATGGTAGGGCCTGGGTCACATCACACCCAAGTTTATGTTGCTTTGTGTTCAGGAAGTTTTGGTCCTAGAGTGCTCATACCCTGCATTGCTGGGTAGTGTCTCTGAGTGGTAGGGATGGGTTGTAGTACAGGTAGTGGTTTTTTAGCAGGTTTAGTAATAACTGTCACCCTAATACAGATGACATCCCAATGTACATGTCTATCTCTGACTTTCTTGAGCTCTAGTCCGACTCATCAAACTCCTGGACCTTTCCTCCAGGATGCCTTACCTACCCCTCAGACCCAACATATCTAAAACCCAACAGCTTTTTTTCCCAAACAGATTTCCTGTCTTCACATAGCTAATTTTGTTAATAGTCCCTTACCCAGTCCATGAACTCCACGTCATTTTGATTCTTGTTCACCATCACCAAGCATAACCCAGCACCAACACCTTGTCCATCCTTTCTATCCCAGCTGCTACCTCCACAGCTCAGGCCCTAGGAGCTCACACTGACGCTATTGGCTCAGCATCCTGACCAGTCTCTGCCTCAGCCCTGCCCTCGCTCCAAGCAAATGCACATGCCCCTCTGTGCTAATCTTGCCAAAGCGGTACTTACCATCCTAGTCTCAGCTCAGGTGTTTTCAATGTCTCCTATTGCCTTTCTAGTAAAATCCATGTGCCTTTTTCTTGGCATTTTAAAGGCTCTCCATGATTGGTATCAACCATCTTCACTTACTTCCCCCCCTATGTAAATGGAATGCTCAGCTTGTTCCCAATAAACCCTTACACTAAAGGGCATTTCCTTTACCTTAGCCTGTCTAAATTTACTCCAAAGTTCATGGCCCAGTTAAAGGCCAGTCTGTACAGAAACAGACTCATATTGTCTGGAAACAAGGGGTCTTCCGTGTGACTGTCAGTGACCCTCTACAGGGCTCACACACCAAACCTGGTTTTGGAGTGTAGCTAATTGTGAACCTGCTTTAGGATTTCTCCTAGAAGGAAGAGGCTGCAGCTTCTTTTACATCTTCCCATCTCCCAAGAACCTAGTACTATAGGCACCATTATTTATTTGCTGAGTGAATGCTTGACTTTGTCAAGGCAGAAGTCAGAATACCAGAACAATTTTCTGACACATTGAAATTTCTTTTCAGAAAGAATTCATTGATTGTATTGATAATTTTTCTCTCTCAATAATTAGTGCCTTAGGTCTAGGTGCTTGGATGGGACTTTTTGCTACTATCTGACCTCTGAGTTACTTTCTGACAGTTGCCTGGAGCACAACAATTTTTTAAAAGGCCAAGGATGATGGTCCTCTACATTACAGTGTCTGCCTGTCTGGAAACACAGATCAAGGCTAAAGGTGGTGCTTAGACTGGTGCTGGCCAATAGCAACTTCTATTTCTATTATCATCTGTAATCGTATGTACTTGTTTGAACTAAGGTCTCTTTAGATTTTGTTTGAAAGTCACACTTGCTCTTGGTAAGAGTTAATGTGCTTGATATAACTTGCTAGTTGTGCATATGCAATCTTGGGCAGGGCTGGTTCCTTGGCCTGTTTTTCCCTATAGAAGTCATTGCTTCTGTCATGGTGGCCTCCTCTATACAACTCTCTTTTCCTTCTGATTCTGGAACCTCTTCCTCCCCTTGCCCCTTTAGATCTGAGCGTGGTTATAACTCTGCTGCTATGAGCTACAGGTTCTAGTACTATCCCCTGTGGTTCCAAACCACTGCCAAGAGTCTTTTTATAAATAAACCCACCTCCTATCGCCCAGTTTTGAGTGTGCCATCTGTTTTCTGCTAAGATCCTGAATGAGACCATGTATACGTATATGGATCATGCTTTTTCAAAGACTCTTTTTTTTTGGAGAGGCTTTCCTTAAATCTCTATTCCTTGTGAAAATGACGAGAGTTTCAAGATGACAGTCAACAGAAAACTAGATGAAATGACCACAAAGTTATTTTGAAAACATAATCTGAATTACCTTTTCTTCCCCCCATTTTGACATGGATTTCAGAGAGTCTGGAGCCATTCAAAGTTTGATAGCTTTGTTTTTCTTTTTGTTTTCACTGAGGAGGATGGTGAAAGGTGCTGTAGCCTGAGTGTCTTGTGTTCCTCTTTCTCACATCTCTATGAATCCAAGCCACAAGCTAGAGTTACCAGAGCCACAGATGGTTGAGCATCTCTATCCTCCCAGAAAGCACAGTTCACCTTACAGGTTCCTGAGCAAACACTGCGTTGGCCTATGGTCAGCCTGCCCCTTATGGAGTCTGCAAAAGGAGGAAGTGGTCAGATGGCCATGTGTTAAAAGGTATCCTGGGCCTGAACAGGAAACGTGCTCAGAGGAAAGTTACGGTAACTTTACCAGCTCTGTGGTCAGGAGGGAGGTGTTCTGTGCCAGGGAAACCAGTGTCACCTTCACAATGTGTTCACAAACATCACAGGGCAAGATGGTTGAAAAGAGAAAGCTTCATTTACTTTGGTTCCCGCCTAACATGCTAAATTCTGTTCAGTCAGAATTTTAAAAAGGAAGCAACGTGATTAGGATCTTTACAACCCGATTGGTAAACTGCAGAAGAAACTCTGATCATGGTGTGCAGAGATGGAACCCAATAAAGTTCTTAAGAGGTCAATGGACATTGACAAGGTCAAGAGGTCAAAGGACAATGACATTGCTAAAGAAACATGTACTCTATCTTTTTTAGGGCTTCCTTAACTTTAGTTAAGGAATGCGGCCTTCAGTCTTGAGTGCTGCGTATTCCACTCTCTGGTTCAGCAGCCTCTGTGTGCCATTTGATTTCTCTATGGTGCTATGACAAGGAAAAGGAAAGATGGGATATCGTAAATTAATCATGACAAATAAATGTAATTCACAAAGGCCCTGAAGTTAAGGGTTTGCCCAATGAGGTTTAGACTGAAAGTGATTTTATGTATTGACTAATGTTTCTGTTCAAACTCTTTTGGACACGTGGGCAAGCTGAAATGGAATTGCTGCAATGGTGTAATTATTGCACGTGGATCTGAAATAATTTATAAGAGGCATTTCATGGGACCATATTGTCTGTAGGCTTTATCTGGGTTCCATCTATGACCTTCAGGAAGTCTCTGCAATTGTAAGCAAAATCTTTTGTGTAGAGACAAAGCAAGTTTGGTAACAGACTTTTTCTAAATATGAAAAAGTCAAGATTGACATGAAATCAAGTCAAACTTGCTGAATGTACAAAATTGGTTTTCTATTCATTCATTATTTAAAATATTACTCCTAGAATCATGAATAAATAATATCTTAGCTCTTCCACAATTTCTGTGACCTTGTTTAGAAAGCCATTTACTTCTTGGTTTTCAGTTGCCTCTTGTGTAAAATATGGGATTGGCTGAGATCATCTCTAACTTCCCTTCCAGCTGACCACTTTTTGAGGATGGTATTCCAACAAAATGGGGTAGAAAATGAAATTTATCTTGGTCCTGTCCTCTTCCCACTCCATTTACTCCCCTACTCAATGGTATTCTCCTCCCTAAGTCTCACTTCTGTGCCATCCAACTATCAAGTCCAACTTTGAGAAGGTCTAGAAACAATCACCAAAATTGATTGAAATTTTGATGCAACCTGGCAGAGGGAAAAGAACACTAGATTAGAAGTCATGAGGCTTGAGCCAAGTCCTAAGGGTCACATACTTCTCCTGTAACCTTGAACAAGAATTAGACCTTTTTGACCTCAGTTTCCTCATCTATAAAATGGGCATAAAGATGACTGTCCTGCTTATTTATTTCACAGGTTAATGTGGAGTTTATATGAGATAAAATAGGTGAAAGCGTTTTGTAGCCCTATGAATATAGACCATATGCATTTCCCACATTGCATTTTAGGCTTCACCTTATTTTGAAATCAAAGCATTAACTGAGCTGGTGGGGAGTGTCCTTTTAGTGTCAGGGTTCCTTCTCTGGTGTTTGGAGCCACACCTTAGAGATGGTTATCCACTCCACCTGTGCAGAGAGTTGTTTATTATTATAGTAATTGACCGATTTACCATAGTCAAAAAGGGAAAGTTTTGTTTTGTTTTGTTTTTGGTAACCAAGCTCCCTTCCCCCCTTTCTCATGGAAGCACAAGCAACTTTCAATTTTCCAGAAGTCAACTATATCACAAAATTCACAGATTATCTGTGGGAAATCTTTCATCTCTTACTGCCTTGCTCATAAGTAGCAGATAAGTACCTTCTCACCTCCAATCTTACTCTTCATGCTGCCTGTTGTCAAGGAGGAGTTGTGAGGGAAGGAGGTTTGAGGTTACTGCTTCCTGTCTCCACACCTTTAGCTAGTTTAGCTGCTAGGAAAGGCTTTGAAAAGCAAAGCACTAAATTCATCATCAAAACAACTTGCCAATTCAATTAGAGCCGTGTCAGTCAAGCCAATCTTTTGACACCAGAAGCGAATACAAGTGATAGATTGACAGTGTCTCTCTTTTAAACTAGTAGGTTTGACCTAGGCAGACCTTGCCTAACTACTCACAAGAGGGAAAACCGAATATTTACAGGGAAAGGGGTAGGTCTGCTAAGAAAAAAATTAACATGAGAAGGATGCTTCCCACTCCTAGCACTAACTGGAAAGCAAAAAGGAATCAAACAGAAGTTAGTAGGGGGAAGCTAAATATTTCTCTTATTTCTTCTTCTGAGTCTAGATATGTCCTTAAATTTTACAATATGTCCTTAAGTCATTTGAAGTACTGTAGATTCCCTGAAACTCAGAGAACCAAAATACATATCAAAGCCAAATGTCATTTGGTGTTCTGGTTATTTGTTGCTTTGACTGATCCATGTTATTACTTTACTCTCACAGAGTAAGGGGTGTACATTTTCACACATGCTCCATTTTTAAGAAAAAATAAGAGCAATCAGAATTACTGTGTCTATGGGAAGTCATAATGATCACAAATATTCAATATCACTTAGAGCAGTTGATTATCTTTTCCTACCACCCAAAGTGAATTTCCTTCCTTTAGTGTCTCTCCAAAGCAGATGTAGATTTTGAAGTCCTATGAGATGGCTTCTCATTTAGGTTTCTCTGAATGATTGACATGAATCAAGGTGGAAGCAAGTTCTATAAAGAGATACATGTTAAAAAACAAGAGGTTCTATCAGTCAAACTTGAATTCAAGTTGAACCCTCAGCTAGGAGGCTGTTGCCACACACTAGCACATATTAAGAGAACTATTGATACTTCAAGCATAGTACCTAATTTTAAAATGATCTGTGCTGACATAGAAGAGGGAGGAAAGTAAACCTTGACAGATAAATTGGACATCTCTTTTCCCTCAAATGACCATGTAACCAATATTTTTCAAGCTCTTTCCCAACAAAATATTAGTACATAGGGTCACACAAGAAGTGACTTTTCCTTCCCTCGCTCAACTGTTGGATAGGCCATCAACCAGGGGAATATTGAAAAGGTAACAGCCAGCCCAGATCCTAGGACCTCAGATTGCTCTTCCCTAAGAAGTTTCTCACTTTGTAGTGTTGAGGGAGAATGGGCTCAGGAGAAATGTGATCAGTTTTAACAATGCTGAGGATTGAATTTGGAGGCCCCATCATGAACAGAAGGGAAATCTATCTTCCAGTTATCTCATTATATCATGCTCTGTGAAGGAAAGCAGAGGAAGACCACTGCTTCTCCTTCTTCTGAAAAAGAGCAAACACTGACTAAGCTCCAGGGAGTCAACTATGTGCCCAGGAACATTTGAGGTAATTTCTTTTTTGTTTGCAATGATCCCCTAGGCTGGAAGAATGTCTTCTTCACAGCCCAGATGTCCAAAGTTCACCTCAGTTTCTGAGCTGTCTGCTCCGGTCATGTAATGAATGAAGAAAAGACATAGGCCAAAGGAAAACAGTGTTACTTACTGGTTGGTCTGTGTGGCCTGAGGACAGCATTTTTATCTCCCTCACTCATCACATCTAAACCCATGCTGAGTTCTGCCAACTTCAGTCTGGAAATATTTCTTGAGTTCATCCACCTCTTTCTAACCATAGTTCAGACCCTTATCACCTCTTGCCTAGACTACTACAATTGCATCCTAACTGGGCTCCACGTTTTCACTCTTGTTCTCTTCAAATTCACCTTCCACCTTTGTGCTAAAGGGATCTATATAAAATGAAAAGTTGTACGTATGACTCTCCTGTTTAAAATCCTTCAAAAGTTCCTCATTACCTGCAGGAAAGAGTCCAACCTATGAACTATGCTTACCTTGCCAGTCTTGTCTTTTACAACTCAGGTCCAGCAAATTCAGGTAGGTGCAATTCCCAACACCTGCCATACACTTTCTCCCCTCCTCATCTGCTCTGCCTAGACTATTCTTTTTTCTCTCTCTGTCTTTATCTTCCCCACAGTCCCCTACCTCACCCCTACCCCAACGCACATTCTCCTACCTCCCCCGCACCCCCTAACACAAAGACTTAGCTAGGGTAAATTTTACTTCATAAAAACCTGTTGAATCAATGTGTGCATAATCCTTGTAAGACTCAGGTCAGCAGTCACCTCCTCCCGAAATCCTTAGTTGGCTCCCCAGTTGCCCTCACAAACACTTGCAGATCACTGTGCCACTCTTTTTAAAGTCGCTGTCTGTTTTTGTATCTTTCTTCCCCCACCAGATTGTGAGCTGCCCAAGGATAGACACTGAGCCCTGCTTACCTTTGGGAAATCAATTTCTCTCCCCCAGTGCCTCTTGGGACGGTGTCTTACCCTGAGTTATGCAAGAGGCACTAAGCAAACTACTGGAGTGTAGATGCTTGAGCTTCTCTGGCCCCCCTCCCTCTCCAGCTTGCTGTGGTGCTGGGAGAAGGAGGCCAAACTGAGCAACCGTCCAGGATTTCTCTTCAGCCTTACTCAGTTTCCTTGCCCATGCTTCCCCTCTCCGCATTTTAAAAATCCCTGCAAAGGAGTCCTATTCTCGTCTTTTTTCTTACATCAGCTTTCAAAGGAAGATCAGGAAGAATTTGAATGCCCATTAGAACAGAACTCAAGTAATTAATAACAGAAACACACTTCTTGGAGTCCTCAATAGGCAGAAACACAGATACCTAAGCTGAAAAGGAGCAGAGATGTTGGCATTTCTTGCTGGGGTTGGCTCTTCCAATCAGAACCGGCCTGGTGATTCTTGCTAAGTAAGCAAAGAAAAAGGCCAAGCAAGATACAACAAAACAGAAAATGAGTTGGATTTTCCTATCAAGACAGGCTGAACTTTTTGAGTCTTTACGTGTTTACTTTTCAGTGCTTTTAGAGAGTATTTGTTATAATGAATAATAAATGAAGCTAAAGTTGTTGTTGAGACAGATTTTGAATGAGGACTTAATGAGATGCTAGGCAGAGCTAGCTGCTGCTAAGAATGGTACAGTCAGATCACCACCTTTCACTTATTATTTAATGAGATGCTATTGTTTGCACAGTATCATGCAAAGAAGCATAACCTCTTGTCCTTGCTCAAAAGGGACTTGGAAACTAGGGGTGTAGAGGAAATACACACAAATCAAAAGTTAAACAAATGGAAGCCTATGAAACAAGAGGTGTTCAAAATGTAGAACAGAGAGTAATCATTTTGAGACCTGAGAAGGGAGAGACATTGTAGGCCATGGAGTCGGTGAACAAAGTACAGAGAGATGAGTACTCACAGTGTGTCCCTAAATGATCTGGCTAACTGAGAGGGTTTTGGTTCGAGGAAATGAGATTGGAAATGCTAGTGGAAGCCTATGAATTGAGGATTAAAAGTGAGTTTCAACTGTTAAGCCACTGCTTCGCAAACTTGACCGCAAATTAGAATCTCCTGAGAAACTTTAAAAATATTGACATCTGGGTCCTACACCCAAAGATTCTGATTTAATTGGCCTGGGAATCAAGGGTTTTTAAAGTTTCCAGATGACTCTAATATGCTGTCAGCTTGAGAACTCTGTTAGGCTATAGTGGTTTTCAACCCTGACTGAATATTAGAATCAACAGGGAGAATTGTTAAACCAATGCCAAACGTGACATATAAAATAGGAAAAAATATTTGCAAATCACATATCTTGATAAGGAACTTGTATCAAAAATATGTAAAGAACTCTGATAACTCAACATTAACAAGACAACCCAGGTAAGTGGGCAAATGATCTAAATAGACATTTCTCTAAAAAGGATATACAAATAGCTAATAAGTACATGAAAAAAATGCTCAAATCATTAGTCATTAGGGAAATGCAAATCAAACCACAATGAGATACCACTTCATAACTCTAGGATGGCTATAATAAAAAAGATGGATAATAACAAGTGTTGGCAAGGATGTGGAGAAATTGGAACCCTTATACACTGCTGGTGGGGCTGTAAAATGGTGCAGTTGTTTTAGGAAGCAGTTTGGCAGTTCCTTAACAAGTTAAATACAAAATTACCATAATGACCCAGCAATGCCACTCCAGGTGTACACCCAAGAGAATTGAGAACATTCGTCCACACAAAAAACTTGTACATGAATATTCATAGCAGCATTATTCACAATAGCCAACAAGTGAAAGCAACTAATGAATGAAGAAACAAAATGTGGTATATCCATACAATGGGATATTATTTGGCCTTGAAAAGGAATGAAGTTCTGATACATTTACAGCATAGATGAACCTTGACAACATTCTGCTAAGTGAAAGAAGCTAGATACAAAAGGCAACAACAAACTAAAAATAGAACTACCATATGACCCAGCAATCCCACTACTGGGCATATACCCTGAGAAAACCATAATTCTAAAAGAGTCATGTACCACAATGTTCATTGCAGCTCTGTTTACAATAGCCAGGACATGGAAGCAACCTGTGTCCACCGACAGATGAATGAATAAAGAAGATGTGGCACATATATACAATGGAATATTACTCAGCCATAAAAAGAAATGAAATTGAGTTATTTGTAGTGGGGTGGGTGGACCTAGAGTCTGTCATACAGAGTGAAGTAAGTTAGAAAGAGAAAAACAAATACCGTATGCTAACGCATATATATGGAATCTAAAAAAAAAAGAAAAATGGTCATGAAGAACCTAAGGGCAGGACGGGAATAAAGATGCAGACCTACTAGAGAAAGGACTTGAGGACAGGGGGAGGGGGAAGGGTAAGCTGGGTCAAAGTGAGAGAGTGGCACGTACATATATACACTACCAAATGTAAAACCAATAGCTAGTGGGAAGCAGCCACATAGCGCAGGGCGATCAGCTCAGTGCTTTGTGACTACCTAGAGGGTTGGGATAGGGAGGGTGGGAGGGAGGGAGACGCAAGAGGGAGGAGATGTGGGGAATATATGTATATGTATAGCTGATTCACTTTGTTATAAAGCAGAAACTAGCACACCATTGTAAAGCAATTATACTCCAATGAAGATGTTAAAAAAAAAGGCAACATATTGATGATCCCATTTATATGAAATGTCCAGAACAGGCAAATCCATAGAGGTAGAAAATAGATTAGTGATTGCCAGGGGCTGGAAAAAAGAAGGAATGGGGAGGCAGCTGCTAATGGGTATGGGATTTCTTTTGGGGGGTAATGAAATATTCTGGAATCAGAGAGTGGTGATCCATTCACAGCTTTGCGAATATAATAAAAAGCCACCGAACTTTTAAAGTTTACTTTAAAAGGGTGAACTTTACAAAAAGGGTGAGCTTTATGGTACATGAATTATATCTTAATAAGTTGTTGTAAAAAAATGAAAAGAATCGATTCCTCTCTCCACCAGCATAGACCAGTTAAATCAGAATTTTTGGGAATGGGACCCAGGCACAGGTTCTTGATGTACAGCTAGCATTGAGAACTATGTAAGAGATGAAAAGCTATCAGTGATTTAGTTCTATGCAGCTCCGTTTTCTCCAAAGCAAAAACAGAATACTTGAGTACATGGATTCAAATCAGGTTAAATTGTAAATTTCATTTTAACAGATTATTTGACCCTTTAGTATGGTTATGGGGGGTATTGCTTCAAATAACCCTTTAAAAAATGTGAACAGGCAGACAATTGTTAGTATACCTAAAAACAATAGCAAAAATGTTTTTTGTTTGTATTGAATTTTGAATCAAAGACACAAAGTGATTTATTGTTTTAAAGAAATTTTGGAGAGTGTTGGTTGCAAAGTCGATTCTCAGTGCTTAAGTGGCCCCTTGCTCAGGTGGTTGTAGTTTACTTGGGTTTTAATTCTTGCTTTGCTCACCATCTGCTCAGTGATATTACACAGATCATCCAATGTTTCTAGGCCTCATACAGTCACTACAAGAAAAGGGAATATATTGTCATGTGCCAGGGAATGGGGTATAGTGGGAAAAAAACAAGATAGAATAGATATGTTCTCTTCCATCATGCAGATTTCAGGTTCTTTGCTTTAAAAGTGAAGAGATTGAACTAGGTGGTCTCCAGATTCTTTGATCGTTTACTAGGATAGCATAAAGGTAGAAGATGGACTAGAGAAAGAACTCTTGTGGGCCTCTTGGGCCTCTTCCATCTTCTGTGCTTTAAAGAAACAAATATGCAAACTTCCTGACAAGGCTGTTTTCAGAATTTGCTATGGAGGATAAATTAAATTCTTTGGGTTACATTTTTCTTACCTCTTTATCCTACTCTTGGAACAGCCAATAAAAAAAGTCAAAATGTTTCAAAACGTTTAAATTCCTTCACAAAAGGCTGAATCACAACTTAAAATACAAATCTATTTGTTTAGGTCAGGTGTTAAAAGCCATTTCCAAGTAAAACACTCAATTAGAAAATGAATTGAGCATGATTAACATGTTAGGAACCTCAGCACAGATTCAAAAATTCCAAATGCATAGCTGTGATGTGCAGTGCCAACAGAAGGCCACGTTCTGCCTTCTAAGTGAAAACATGCTCCACTGTTCCATTCAAAGGAGGATGAAAATAATATCAAAATGTAAACTCTCAGGATAATTATCTTCCAAAGATCTCCTGCATCTTCATCTGCCAAGAGAAATCCTTTGCTGGAGATCTGTTTATTTTGTTAATTAATATATCTTGACTTCAGAAAAAAAGTCCTTATATACTTGTTCTAAGCAAATGATTTTTTCCCCATCCAGAAAACAAGATTTTGGTGAATCAGTCGCCCATGCTTGTGGTAAACAACAATGAGGTCAACCTCAGCTGCAAGTATACCTACAACCTCTTCTCAAAGGAGTTCCGGGCATCCCTTTATAAGGGAGTAGATAGCGCTGTGGAGGTCTGTGCTGTGAATGGAAATCACTCCAAGTCACTTCAGTCTACAAATAAGGAATTCAACTGCACTGTGAACTTGGGCAACGAAACAGTGACATTCTACCTCCAGGATTTGTACGTTAACCAAACGGATATTTATTTCTGCAAAATCGAGGTCCTGTATCCTCCTCCTTACATAGACAATGAGAAGAGTAATGGGACCATTATCCATGTGAAAGGTAACGCACGGCTTGACCAGTGTCCACTCTCAAGTAATGGTTTTCAACTGCAGTCTTGAAAGCTAGGTCATGATCAGTGGTGGGGCTGGCTAACTCCCAAAGAGGACAGACCAATGAGGAAATCTACACCTCTTAAGCCAGTGATATTTTGCATATTTTGATTCCTCTCGTATTCTCCTCTAGGAAGAAGGAAGGAAATGTACTCAAGTGCCATTCCCATATCATTTAATCTAATCTATTCTATTTTTCAGAGAAACATCTTTGTCCAGCTCCCCGGTCTCCTGAGTCCTCTAAGCCATTTTGGGCACTTGTGGTGGTAAACGGAGTCCTAACTTTCTATAGCTTGCTAGCAACAGTGGCTCTTTCTAACTGCTGGGTAAGAGAAGCAGCATTGTTTTATTGTAACTTTTCTACTGCATATGCAATTGGACATATTCAAGAATTTTGCCTATGTGGCTTATTTTCTGTTGAACATGTGATTATTTTCTTTTTCCCTGCTAGGTTTCAGTAGGTTCTCTTTTAGCCTATCCAACTTTATCTGAGATAAAAATCTGATGTGAGTTTATGTTCCAGAAGGCACTGATTAGGTGGCCAGGCACAGTAAGAAGCTAAACAGGTAAATAAGTGTGGGAGATAAATTAGGGTAGAAAATTACCTTTCTTCTCCCATGTATAAAAATCTATGCGACTTGGGAATCTAAGAAACTGAAGCCAATGAATAACTTTGGCTCGGGGTCAAAAATCATGAGAAATTTGTCTACTGAAATCATGCATTCAGACCTAGCAAGGAAACTAGGTCTGTTTATCTGAGTCATATTTTTATCTCCTCTGAAGCAGTTGAATTTTGTGAGGCCAAGTATGGCGCTGTCATTATGAAACTATAATGGGAGTTAGACTTTTCTGAGCTCTTACCACTGAATTGGAGTTTACGAACTTTTACAAATGTTCATGCAATAAACTTGGTGTGTTTTTCTCTAACTTCTTCAACGTTGAAGTTTTGGCCTAGATTTGAATGCATATTGATAACCGTATCTACTGTGAGGCAGGGAACTCCTTATTTTCTTTCCTTTCTCTTACTCAGAAACTTCCAGTTCTTATGTACACAGTGTGGCACTGATTCCATATTGTCTTTGAATTTTTTTCTAGAAGTTAGATTCATGTATGAATAATTTCCTCAACAGGATATGTATGCTTCTCAAGGATATAGGACTATTTCTCTTGACATTCACCACCCATCTGGTATTAAGTACATTTAGCTTAGTGCTTAAAGAATGCTTATGAACTGATGAATTGATAACCCCCATAGAGGCCAAACTAAGGACTTAAATGAGTATGCCTGAAGTATCATACTTATCTTTAAGGCATATTCCATACATCTAACTAATTCATACATGGATCAGTGATTTCTGGAAGCCATGCCATGTTGAAGCCATCCTATTTACTATAGCCTTGGTGCTGGGCAGGGTCGGGGTGGAGGAGGAGGGCAGCCCTGGGTTCACAGTCATGCCAAGGATAGATTCAGCCTGGGATCCTTTTAAACTCTTGTCGGCCTATTGCCAAAGTTTGCCTCTCCCTTGTTCCCCAAATGCTTCTCCCATTTTGGGAGACTAGGGGGCACATGGATGCTTGTCAGGCTGCCTGTTGCCTAATCTGTACCTCCAACAAAATCTGTAACCACCAAAGTGGCTGCTTGTTCCTGGAAATCCTTTATATCAGATCATGAGAATTTGCCTATCTTGCCTTCTTCAAGTTGCCCAACCCTGATGGGGGCTTTTTATGTAGTGGAATATTGCCTAAGTTCTTCCTCTGATGTCAGTTGAGTCTGGATCTTGGTGTCTTCATCCTAGTTACCTTTCATCTTTGAACCTCCGTGGAGTTTGCCAATAACATTAGAATTTAGAATCTCAGTTCTTATTTTTATCTTGATCCCCTTGGAATATCAACTTCTTTTTTTTTTTTTTTTTTTTTGCGGTACGCGGGCCTCTCACTGTTGTGGCCTCTCCCGTTGCGGAGCACAGGCTCCGGACACGCAGGCTCAGCGGCCATGGCTCACGGGCCTAGCCGCTCCGCGGCAT
>NC_041215.1:107299286-107306842 GCF_002837175.3 Physeter macrocephalus
CTCCCAGACCGGGGCACGAACCCGTGTCCCCTGCATCGGCAGGCGGACTCTCAACCACTGCGCCACCAGGGAAGCCCTCAACTTCTTAATCTAAAAGCCAGGTGCAGTGCCTTTTGGGGTACATTTCCAGGATAGGTGCTCCCCTGTAGTACGCTGACCTAAGTCAATGTACTTTACTAGCTTTGTAAGAAGTAGTTTTGGAAAACTGTTTTAACTTTCAGTGGCCAGAAGGGTACTGCTCACCATTTAAAACTTATTGTCAATATACATTAGAATATCAGTTACTATAAGCAGGGACTAATTTGCTAAGTGACTCGAATTACCCAAAGGGACAAAAGTAGCTTCTATTTTTAATGAGTTTAAAAAGTTTACTTTTAAATTAGAAACATCATAAATGCAATATGTTTTACTTTGGCAGCACTACTAATTCCTAGTGAGGTTCATCTTCCTTTGTCTTGAGAAAACTTATTTTGGTCTTATTCTGTCTCATGAGCTCCCTGAAAATTGGGAAGTCCCAGTGCTTGGTATACCTTATCTTCTTCTCTTCTTCTGTGGCCTCTTGTGGTTAATTAGGTTACCCAATAAGAAGTACCCTTTATTTGCATCTCAAACATAGGTCTTTGTACTCTCTGACCAAAAGGGTGTGAAATAAATATATATGTATATTTCATAGAATAACAGAGCATTTTTACCCAGGGCTCATCTTTTCCGGATACTGTTTAAGCAACTTGCTGAGATAGGCAGCCAGGTCATCAGGGATCTCTAGAGTTTAGCCATTTCCAGGGTCCTTTTCTGGGATACTATTTTTGGCTGGTCTGCATTGTGCCTTGGTGTAAGATGCTGTTTTCTGGAACTTCCTGAGGGTCTGTGATGTACTGCCGTAGGCAGTTCTAGGCTGAGTGGGTTTCTGGGAACAGCTGCAGATTCTATCTCAGTTCTTGACCTGTTGCTGACATTTGAATAAATAAAGAGCTCCCCTCTGCCAAGCAGCCACAGACCAGCACCTGTTACTCTCACTCAATCCTCAATTCACTACGTTGAGATGGTAAACCCATTCTCCTTCTTAGTCTAAAGGAGCCTTTAAAAAGCACAGTTTTCTCCACTATAAATCACACTGTGGGGAATGTGGATAGTGCGTGTACAGGTAGTATCTGCCTTTAAATCCAGTGGGTTCTTGAAGACCATGTCTTTGAAATGAATTGCCCTGTGTATGCCTGTGTCCTTCTGCTGCTTCCGAGAAACAAGTTGGTAAGGATGTGAGTAGAAGGAAGAGGAAGGGAGGAGTGGTCCTGAAATCACACATCTTTAGCAGACAGTGAATGTTGAAGGGCTAAATGACTTAGGCACACAGACATGTAAGGCGAGTACTCTGCACACGTATATGCATATGCTAGATGAACATGGACACTGTGGGTTCTGTATACTGTTCCCAGCATGTCTCATTTCCATCCCACTGTTGTGTTTACAGTTAGGGTGAAATTGACTAAATCTGCTATCTGATAACAGCATAAGGGTAAGCATGGGAGCGGATTGCAACAGATCTTTCATAATTTTGGTGCAACCCAGAGAACCTCAGAGCCAAGACTTCGTCATTATGGGGGCCCCTCTAACTAGCTATAGTTTAATTTGAGTGTCCAGAAGCAAAGTCTGTCTCCTGGGAGTCTGGCAAGGGAAGTCATCAGAGTTAGAGTAGGTACTCTAATGCCTCCCAGGATATCAGCAGCAGCCTTCCACATTTATTTGGGGGCAGACAATTCCTTGCCTTACTCCTGCCCTGCCATAACCCTGTGCCCAAGAGAACTCTAGTCCTTTATTTATAGAAAGGATGTAGAACCAAGATGTTTGAAGGGCAACTTCCCTCACCCCCTTGGTTTCCATAGCTACCTCTCCCTGAATGCATCCCCCAATTATATCTGTTTAATGCTGTCCTCTTCTTACTTTCAGCTACATAACCCCATCCATCATCTCAAATCCCATATGACCAAAGCTGAATTGATAGTCTCTTTCAAATCCACTTTTCCTATCATCTTGCCTTATACTTATGGATGGGCCATCAACCTCCTGATCACCCAGGCTCAAATCATCAGTCATCTTTGTGTATGAGCAAGAAGGAGGACTCAGGCAGTCTAACAATATTCGTTCTAACTTGGTGATATATCTTGTATCAATTGCTTCATTTTCATTCCTTTCTTTTTCATGATCAGACTCTTCAGATCAGGATTTCTCGGTCTTGGCACTACTGACATTTGAGCTGGATAATACTTTGCTGTCTGGGGCCGCCCTGTGCATTGTAGGATGTGTAGCAGCATCTCTGGCCTCTGCCCACTAGATGCCAGTAGCATTCATTCCAGTGTGACAACCCAAAATGTCTTCAGATGTTGTAAAATGTCCTCTGAGACAGAGGATAAGGGAGTTGGAGGTGTCAAGGATGAGGCTTAGGAGGTCTGGTATGGGCAACTGTGTATATGGTAGTGTCACTCACTGGGATGAGAAACACTGGAAAAGACCAGATTTTAGGGGAAGATCTTGAGTTTCTTTTTGGACATGTTGAGTTTAAAGTACCTTTGAGGTCTAGTCCAGAGATATAAATTTGGGTGAATAGGTGGCAATTGAAACTGTGAATGTGGATGAGGTTGCCTAGGGAGAGAGGATGGCATGAGTAGAGGAGAAGGCTTAGGACCAAACCGTGAGGAACTCTAACGCTGAACGGCTAGTTAGAGAAGAATGAGCTTGCAGAGGAGGCAAGGAGGGAGTGGCCCCAGAGCAGCAGGATGAGAACTGGGGTGGCAGCACCTCACGGAAGGCAAAGCAGAAGCATTTCAGAAGGGAACGGATAATCTAGAATGCTGCTGAGACCTCAAAAGATGAGACCTGAAGACATGTTTTATTTAGTGATATGGAGGTCCATTTTTTGCCCACCTTTAACACTTACTCCTGCCCCTTTGATAAGGAAGCTGGGAAGGGCTCAGGTAGGAGTGCATGGAAATAAGGCCAGTCTTTGGCTTATTTATTCTGGTGCTCATGACATTCATGTCCAACGTATCAATATTTACTTATGCATCAGGCCAGGCCTATGTGCCAAGAAATAGACTTTTTTTTTTCATTCTAGAGAATTCTGAATCCAGAAATCTGGATGGCTTTCTACTTTCAGAATTTTTATGGGACTTTTATCAAACATGTAAATTTTACCATCACACTGATTGAGAAAATATGTTCCTAACCCTCAGTCAAAACTTTGCTAAGATTCGTGGTGAGTATAACTCTTATTCTAGGGTTAGTATCACTCCTCATTCCTGGTAGAAATTCATCCAGAGGGAGCTGTGTCTGAGGGATGGAGATGAATGATGCTATTGTCTTTATGGAAATATACATACATATAAAGGAATAGGACTGTAACTAGTTGTCTAGAACTGTAACATCCAATTAATTTGGACTCCACTGCTATGACATTGTGACTATTCCAGTCTCTGGAGGGCTGAAGGTCCTCTTTGGTTAATCATGAAAAAAAAATGGCTTCTTGAGCAAATGACTAATACAAGAAGATTGCAGTGGGGATACTTAACCTTTTCAAAGGAGGAAGGGCCTTCAAGAATATTCACATATCAGCAGTGGATATGCCTTAATTAGATATGCCTTTGGAATTCAGTTCAAATGGCTGCATTGAGAGTAACAAGGGTTCATTTCTCTAAAATACTTCCTTTGATTCAGATTTTTCAGGTTAATTTGGAAGAGTCCAAAGTAGTTGGGTTTGATTGGTCATTATGCAAGTCCAAGGTGCTCAGTGAATTCTGGTTTGTTCAGCTTCCTTTGACTGTCTGTGTTCTGAAGAGTTGCCCCCAAATCTTAGCACTCCTCCCAGATATCTCCCTCTGTGTCCCTGGCCCCCTTCACAGTGACATTTCTCTTTTCTGCAGATGAAGAGTAAGAGAAACAGGAGGCTTCAGAGCGACTACATGAACATGACACCTCGCAGGCCAGGGCCCACCCGAAAGCACTATCAGCCCTACGCGCCAGCACGGGACTTTGCAGCCTACCGTTCCTGACACGGACGCCTATCCAGATGCAAGCCGGCTGGCCCCTCTTCACCTGCTCACCACCATTGCTCTGGATAGGAAAGGACTGCCTCGTCTTCAGCCAGCCACCTTGGCCTCCTGTTAGGCCACCAATGCCAATTTTTCTTGAACAACTAGACCGAATAACATCATTTTGAGACTCTGAAATGAAGTTAAAGAATATTACTGTGGCAGACTCTTGTAGTGTCATGGCCCAAATTCAAACTCACCATGTATTTATTGACTTGATTGAGAGGTTAGGGTAGAAAACTGAAAGTGAGTGGATTCTGTTAGCCTTGACATCTGCTTCCAGTTCTACTCCTTTCTAACTCACCTGCATATTGCGGTCAAGTGAAGTGTGATATCGAAAGACTTTTTAGATGGAGAAGAAAAGGTTAGGAAATCATTCCCTTTGATTAAATAGGGGTTTAGGGTGGAGATAAGTTGGAATGGGGGAGGGGGTGGTGAGACATAAACATTTAAAAAAACCCTTAAAACACTGTCTCTCACTCATGAAATGAGTCACTTAGTTCCTATTTAATGCTGTTTTATTATAGTTTGTAAAGATGTAGACATTCTTTTTGATGAATTCTGGTCCCATTTAGTCATTTTGACCAATGGAATCCCTTCAGAGCAATGGGAGGTAAACCAACTTGCTTTCCTTACTCTTTGTGATGGGAATTGAAGGTAGTCTTCACAATATGATTTCAAAAGAATAAAGTAGTCCTCCCACACCAAGGAAGAATGTGTCAGGAAATAAGGTCACTTGATGTCAAAATTATTTGAATACTATGAAGGGTTATTTGTTTAGCAGCTCATTTCAGTCGAATCATACAGGGGCCTTTTCTGTTCCATGTATTTTAGGTTTGCTCAGTTGGTTTCTTTATTGTCTGCATGGAGATATACAGCGGGATGCTGAAAGTGCATCTACTGGAGAAGTGATGATACTGTGAAAAAGGGATGTTAGTATCCATTAGAGTATGAGGGATGGGCCTCGAGAAACTTCTGAAGGGAACGACACAATTCTTGCCATGTGCCGCAGGGGTGGCCGGCATCTGGTAGGAGTTTTCTAGAAGACAGAAGGCAGAAGGAGAAATGGTGAGAGCTTCTTTCTGGGACTTTCTGTGCTTTAGGGCTCAGAGCTCCAGAACTCTGTGGTTCAGTTGCCTGTTTACCCTGAAGGTCCATTGACATGGAAAAGTGTTTGATGCTTTTGAGATAGCATCAAAGTTCTCAAGATACCAGGCAAGGCCAGACCCTGGAAACGCCATGAATATTTTTCTGGCTCTAGTTTGGGTCAACTGGAGTATGTCTGGGCACCTTGAAGAATGGTTTTACTGCTGCCCTTATAATTTGTTCAGTGCTTCGATTCATTCAGACGTTGGAGAAGTCTAGGTTTTAGAGGCAGATAGGCCTGGCTCAAATACTATTGCTAGTTGGCCTCAGGCGAGTCACTGCCTTTCTAAGACTCTGATTCTTCAACTATAAAATGAAGATAATGATCACAAATGTCTGTTCCTATACTATCATTTCCATGAGGGCATGTCTCAAGTTTGTCTTTTTTTTCTTCCTGCTTGTCCCTGGCACATAGTACCATGACTGACATATGTTAGCTATTATTATTATGGTCATATAGATAAACTATGTATAAAAATTAAACTGGGCAATGACCTGAGAAGGAAGAGACTATTATAACACAAATTTAAATTCACTACCCAGGGATGAGGTGCTACAAAATTTGAAAGCCTCTAAACTCCTTCCCATTTCCTGTTTCAAAATATTTTAGCTTGTAATAAAATGTACAGCATTCTGCCTCTCACTTTTATGTACATAAAGAGGTCTTCTCTAATTGTTTTTTTTTTTTTGTAACATAGGGAGGGGTAGAAATCTTATAATTCCATTCAGAGGATATTGTACTTTGGTTGATTTTTAAATGGGCTTCCATTCCATGAATTAAATTATTTCAAAGAAGGTCAAACTTAGCAGTACTTGGGTGATGAAAACTGTTGAATTTATACTGACACATGTGCCAAATTGCCAGCCTCTTGGCATACAGAGTTCCTTAATCCAAGTTATCAGATTGAATTTGAAAAGGACAGAGCTGGAGAATTTTTAGAAAGGGCAATGACAACAAATAAATTAAAAAATGGAAAGATTTGCTCTTTGGTAATAAATGGCTTTATTTTATGATGGGAAAAATAGGTTTACTGAAGATGAATCATACTTCAGATTTTTCTTACTCACTCTGAACAGAACCAAAGTAGAAATGGTAACAGGGAAGTCTATTTTCACTATTACTGTGAACCAAGAAATGGTTTAAGAACAGTGGTTGGAGCAATGCTTTTACAGTTTCAGATTATGGCAATTATGAAGAGAACAATGCCATTTGCTGCTATTATTGTAAGAGTCTTATATTTAATAGTGGTTCTATAATTTTTGATTGTGAGCTCACTTATTTGGGGATGAGCATACCAATTTAAAGAGACCAAGTATACATTATGTTCTGTGTTCAGTGATAAAATTACTGAACTACCATGTGCCTGTTTTAAATTTGTGCTTTAATACTGTTTTTCAGAGCAGGTATGCTTCACTTTTGGTGATGAATCTGGAGAAAACCTGTTATTTAAAAAAGGTATGGGATAAACCCTTTTTATAAATCTCTAGTTTAGCCTTGAAAAAAAAAAATCCAGACTTTTAAATATTAGTTTCATTTCAAAGCAAAGTACACTTCTGGTTTGTTTGCTTGGCTTTAGACACAACTTCTCATCAGACCAATGGATTATATCTCTGAGATGTCAGGCTGGGCTTACCTGTGCATTCTGTGTGATGTAAGTGTTCTATCAGAGAGATCAAACTTCAGCCTTGACTCCATCAATCCCTCAGGTTAACTAACTGAGCCACTAGTTCTCATGGCTAATTTAATGGGGATGTTGGTGATTAAATGGATATCATGTCCCTCATCCTGTCCTTTTGTACTGCTGCACAGGAGCAACAGCAGGCCTGGGGATTGGTCCCAAAGTGTTAAATTTAACTACATGCTGGAGGTTGGAGATGGTGGCAATGATGAACCTAGAACCAAAATCATCACTGCTATAGACCTGTTACTACCCAGGTTTTGGTATCTGCAAGGGCACTTGAGGCTCAGGAAATCTCTTTCATATAAGTATATACATACTTTCTGATATATTCCTCCTCAAATATCACAGGCATGTTCCAACCTCAGGGCCTTTACACATACTGTTTCCATTGTCTGGAATGCTCTTCCCCAGATGTCTACCTGGCTTGCTCCTTCATTTCCTTCACGTCCCTGCTCAAGTGTCACCTTCTACCCTAGTAAAATCTCCCCAAGCCCCATCTACTTTCCTTGCTTGTTTGTTTTTCCATAGCATTTCACCATTTCTTATACCTGACTTTTTTTTTTTTTTTTTTTTTTGCGGTACGCGGGCCTCTCACTGTTGTGGCCTCTCCCGTTGCGGAGCACAGGCTCCGGACGCGCAGGCTCAG
>NC_041215.1:107306884-107328671 GCF_002837175.3 Physeter macrocephalus
AGCGGCCATGGCTCACGGGCCCAGCCGCTCCGCGGCATGTGGGATCTTCCCGGACCGGGGCACGAACCCGCGTCCCTTGCATCGGCAGGCGGACTCTCAACCACTGTGCCACCAGGGAAGCCCCTATACCTGACTTTTAAACTTATTTATTTGTTCACTGTCTAATTCCCCAAACTAGAATGTAAGCTCTAGGAGGGATTGAACTTTGCTTTGTTTATTGCCGTATGTCCAGTGCCCAGAACAGTGCCTGGCATGTAACAAATATTTATCGACTGAATGAGTGAATTTTCACATGCCTTTATGAATTAATGGTCAGTTTAAATGTACTAATCAGACTCTGAGAAGGAGAGAGTCAGTTCTGTTTTCCACTTTCCTATTAATAAGCTCAAAAATCCATTTTATTAGTGAGACAGGATGTAAAACATACACACAGCCAAGCCTGGTGAAAGAAAACCTGGTAGCTATAAGTTCATTTACATTTTAGAAATGTTTGTGCAGTGACGAAAACCAATACTGTTAGAGTCATCTTAAAAAGTCACGCTAAATAAGCCACAGTTGAAATTAAGTTGATTTCCCACTGAAGTCCCCAACTTCCCTCGTAATAGAGTATTGACTATGTTTTAAACATGCCTTTAGTCTAAGACTTCTGAAAATGTTGCCTTTGTTGTTAAAATCCCGTCCAACTACTAAACTGCTGCTCTTTCTTTTTATTTTTTTCTCCCCTGGCCCCCAACAAATTCTATAAATGCTTTGCCTGGTTGTGATTCATAAAGAGCTCAAGGATGGGAATGCTGGGGACAGACAATTTCAGATTCTTCACCTGTCATGCTCTTGTCATAACTGAACATGCTAATGGCTTGCAATAGTTTAAAAATAAAAGAACAACGACAAACAAAATTGTGGCATTTGGAGCAAGTTGAAAATTCAAATCAGGTATATCAATCATCACACTCACACACACACACACACACACACACACACACACACACACTGCTATCCTCCTGTGGGTAGGGAAAGGCCCTTGAACAAGAGACACAAGCGCTGGTCTGATACTTCATGTAATAACTCCTATTACTTCATTGCAAATTGTGCTTTGAGTGTGGTCTGAAGTCACATAGGTGTGTTATGAGTTCCTCTCCAAACGGACTATTTTCTTCGTTGAAATGGAGCTCATTAAACTTAATAAAGATAACCAAAACCTGTTACTCCAAGAAAGACTTAGCTCATGAGTTTGATTGGACAAACAAAATCAACTGGAGAAGGATAAGTTGGTAAAAACTCCGGCATTAAATGTATCGGCTCAATAAGCACTCCTTTATTGGGCTAATATAAATAGTGTAACCTAGTTCTGTGAGAAGGTTCTAGCACCTTGAAACTCAAGTGCAAAATGAAATAAAATGCAAACTTCACGACTTCACCTAACAGACCTCCCACCACGTTTTAACTTCATAACTAGGTGAAGAGTGTAATTTGCTGCAGCCCTGAATTCACTTTTTTAAATCCAGTCTGATAAAAGAGATTGATTCCTTTTAAAGCAGTACACTTTCTCCTCTCTCCCCTTGTCTGGAACAGAGATAATGGATGAGTGAGAAAAATCAAAGAAAATTCTGGATCCATCATAATGGGGGCTCTGACCACCACCTTAAGCAGCAACAAATGGATGGTCTGGGAATCACACCAGAAACTTGTTTGTTACCTTATCTGTATCTCCTTAGCTGAGGCACTAACTCTTGCCTTTTCAGTAGTGGTGCTCAGAAGAAGTTTGGTTCTTCTGGAATGAAAATGAGTGGGTGGACCTCCCAACTTTCTCTGATTTGGCATCCCAAAGGAATGAGTGCTTTCCGCTTGAAGATTCCCAGGCTCTCGTCACTTAGAGACCCAGGCCACTGTCCAGGGAAGAATGGAACACACTTCCTCAGTGTGCCTTTCGTTCTTTTCAGGGTATGGACACTGGGTTCCATGCTTGAAAAACATTAAGGATTAAATATGGATGATCCAAGAATATTTCATCTGTTCTGAGCTGACCTCATTATTGAGGCCACTCTAAAGGCCAGAATGTGTACTTCCCAAGACCATTTCCTTATCTTATTTGCCTGTGTAAACTCGGTGAAAAGTTTTGGAATGCTCAGAATTCTAGGGGACAAAAAGTGAATTTATCTTCGAGTAGGGGTGGATCGGATTCTACTTACACTTCAACTGGCAGAGCTATCTCAATGACAGATTGAAACACTCCTCTGGCTCCAAAGAACAAATTGTGAGAGCTGGGTGGAAATGTCAGTTGAGACAGAAGAGCAGCAAACAGCCTTGTTTTCCTATAGTTGTGGTTTTGCTTGGTGATGATGACACACGACGATGAAAATGTGCAGCATGAACTCCAGTTGTTATCTGAGTGAGCATCTCTGCCAACACTGAAGGATATGTGTGGGTGTCACCTGCAAGCACACACACACAGAGAGAGAGAGAGAGAGAGAGAGAGAGAGAGAGAGGGTGGGGGGGCCCTGGTTCGGAAAAAAGAGCCAGTTAATCAAAGATCAACAGTGACAAGTGGTGCTGTTTATTTCATGAGGTTCAGATTTGATTTCCTTCCCCTCATTAATCTCCAAGTCTGAAGTTAGTCTCTGGACTAAATAGATGAGTGTCTGGGGACTGAGAAAGGGAGTGGGACAAGGTGGGCTTGAATGGGCATCATGGCAGTCACCATAGTTACGTAGACATTTCTTAGTCTCCTGGGCACACACTTAGCATTTGATATGTTAGCTTCCAAAACGTGCATTTCTACTACCGTTTAAGAATCGTGAACATATTACACGAGGGTAGATAAGTCGTTGTACTTGGGGTTTCTTTTGCGCTCCTAACCCTATGCAACTCTTGCTTCACTTGTTTTCTGTTTCTTCCTACTCCCTTCCTTTTCATTTACTGAATAACTATTTAATGAGCACCTGCCCAGCTCTAAGAAGTAGCCAAGGATGGAGATGTGGCAGCAAGCAACATGGTGTTATTATCTCCACGCTCACCAAGTGCAGAGTGTAGACGTTGTATGTCCCTTCTTTTTTTTAATACCCTAATCCTCAGGATAATCACTTAGTCTTAATTATGGGTTCAGACTTGAATGTGGCTATTTGATAGCCTTTGTCTTATTGGTTTGCCTGAAATTTATTTTTTGAGATGTTCTTATCTACCATCTCTAACATGTTTAATGTCTTAGCTTAGGATTGACAGACTTTTTCTGGAAAGGGCCAGATAGTAAATATTTTAGGCTTTGTGACCATACGGTTTCTTGCAGCTACTCAATTCTGCCATTGGAGTGCAAAGGCAGCCACAGACAATATGGAAGCAAATGAACATGTCTGTGTTCCCATCAACCTTTATTTGTGAATATTTGAATTTCATGTAACTTTTACACATCACACAATATTAGTATTCTTTTGGCTTTTTTTCCCAACCATTCACAATGTAAAAACCCATTCTTAGCTCAGGGGCTGCTCAAAGGCAGACGGTGGGCTGGATTTGGGCTGCAGGCTGCAGTTTGCTCCAGTTTGCTGGCTTGGGCTTGGACCCAAGCCACAGTTTTAGCTACAAGCTTGTCTTTGAGTTCCAGCCACCATTTGCACGGGTAGGGCTGGAAGGAATCAGTTTGGCTGTGTGACTATGTGTGAACTTGGGAGCTGTGTACCTGGCTGCCATTTTATAGGTGACCAAGAGTGACCCCTCTGAAATCCAAACTAAGGCTCAGCATTTCCCAGGGTAATTGGTGAAATCACTTTTACTCAGATAAGAAAGGCATTGACCCGACCCTTACCATTCCTTCACTTCCATTCCCCACTCCTGTCTGCAGCTGCTGGTTACACCCAAGGTACAAATAGTCCTTGGAAGTAGCCCAGCCTATGTGGGCACCCTGAGCCACACACCCATTCACACCATCTGAGCAATTTAAAAATAGGGCCAAATGTAGCATTTAGCCTGATCTGTCCAGACAAGATGAGGAAATTGCCTCTAAAAGGTCAGATGGTTAAGATTATTGTGCCAACAGTTGAGGATACCAGTAATGAAAAAGATTTTGGTAGTGTGGATTTATCCTGACTTTGTACATGGCATTCAAGTTCTGGGTCTGGGTGAACAACCTCAGGAATTCCAAATTTTTCTCCTCCAGCATGCACGGCCACTGTGTACATTTATGTGTTGTATGCCCTGAGCAAGGGCCCCTAGCCAAGGGGATGAGGGGGGCTGAAATCCAGTGAGGATCCCCTTATTAAGCTACTCTCCTGGAAAAGCTATGCCCACCTGGAGAGGGTGCCTTTCTCCAATGCCCACACCTATGGGCTATTGAGGTGCTGACAGAATGCTTACCTTTCTGCCACTTGATTACTGAGCTCTTTATAGAATAAGTTAGATACCCATTTTCAAAACAGGAATTATCCAGGATGAATAATAGTTAAAATAAAATAAAACAAAAACATAGAATCATTCTTAATACCTTCACAATTTCTCTCTGGGTTCCCTTCTTTAGTTTTCTCTTCCCTGCATTTCTGCATATTTTAATTCAGTTAGTTGGTTTTTCCTGACAGACATCTGGTGGGGTTGTCTTTTAGGAGTAATGTGAGAAGAAACTTCCTGGTTCAGATCTCCAAGGAAAACAAATAAGTTTTTGTGTTCTAGAGAATACCAGGTTTGGGGTTAGTTCTTAGGATGTCCCTGGAATTTTTCAGTTAATGGCAGAGTCTTCTCTTATTTCATACTTATCAGTACATGGAGGGGCTAGACTAAATAACCTCAAGTCTAATTCCTATAATAGTTTTCAAATTTGTTATTATAACTCTTCCAGGATAATCTTCCCAAAATAAATGCCATTGTTTTGGGTTTTCTCCCATCATCACATTCTCATATTTTACAGACATAAGTATTTTATGTTTGATATTTGTCAATCAGGATTATTGGAATAAATCTACCATTTCCTATAACTTTTTTTTTGGTTTGTTTTCTTTTTCCTTTTTTTTTTTTTTTTTTTTTTGGCTGCACAGCACAGTTTGTGGGATCTTAGCAGGGCTTTGGCAGCAAGAGGGCCAAGTCCTAGCCACTGGACCATCAGGGAATTCCCCTGTAGCTCTTAAATCCAATACTTTATCCAAATTGTTTCCATTACTTTCTCTTAAGAAAATTTTATTTGTAAGTTTAGGCTAGAAACCTTGAAAATGTTGTGGAACTTGGGTGAATTTAATTTGAAAGTCACCTTCACATTATAGCATGAGAAACTATTACATCATTTTTAACGTTTGGCGTTTTCCAAATAATAAATTTAGTGATGACATAAACTTTGCTTTATTGAGACTTCCATAAGTGAACTATATCTTGAATATGATAGGCACTCAGAACATCTTAACTGAATGAATAAGTGGATGGATGAATGAATGTCTTTCTTTAGATAAATATCTGCAAGCTGTTTTGGTCGAACTAAGTACTATAAAAAGACTTGGGAAAAGTGAGGGCTACTGATAAAGATTTACCATTTCCGAAATTGTTGAAACGGATTGTATGAGTACACATTTTAAGACATTGTTCAGACATTCAGAAGCAAAAGCTGTTTACCCTTCCTTGGCAACAAACAGAACTCTAATTGTGTTCACTTATCTACCGGCCATGTGCTTCTAAGAAGTCCCAGGGAGCAGATAATGATTGGTTTAAACCAGAAAAGTGGTCCCAGTCTTATCATTAGTGATTGTTTTAAGTGTGGACATGTTACAAAACTCTGACCAATAGCCCTGACAGTTTGTTCTGGGGAGCCTCTGGAGAAGTTTCTCAGTACTCTTAGAAAGAGATCTATGAAAACGAACAGTTTCTTTTCTACCCCAGAGTGTTGTGTTTGCAGGTGGCATCTGGACAGCCATCTTTGGACCATGAGGGGAGTTAGCCTGAGATGAACATGCTGGTGTAGGCAGAGCAGAAAGAGGGAAGGAACCTGGGTCTTGAAGACATTGTTGGGCTGAAGATTGAACTAACACTAAAACTGTTCTTCCTTCAACTTCCTGTCATATGAGACAATGCATAGCTTTATTATTTAAGCCATTTTGAGTTGGGTGTTCTATTGCATGAAGCTTAAAACATTCTAACTGGTAACTCCTTCTTTACATTTATTGATGTGTATAAATACTCATGAATTATATTACTTGAGGTTACAAAGAACTTGACTCAATATCTTGTCCTATTGACATGCTCAAATTAGTCTCTGATAACTTGGAATAAATAAGTGCTATAACTACACTTGGAACAGTATCCATAGTTACTGATACAGTGAATCTGGGCCACTGGCTTCTTTGAACACATTGCCTCTTAAGGGTGCTATAGACCATAGAACAGCAGAAAATTCAAGGCTCACGCAAGAGATCATAAAGACTTTACCTTCTTTTCCTTCTGTTACGTGAATTAATGAGAAGGAACACCTCCAGGAAGGAGCCTGGGGAACTTATAGTCATATTTTGAATTAAAATATATATGTGAAAAATGGGAACAATGGCTTACTTCCCTGCAGTATAGGATACCACACACCAGTAAAGTCTTTCAATATTCTTCTAGCTGAGTGGTCTCTTTTACCCCTGTGTTCCCAAATGCCACCCTAAACTGCAGGGGCCAATAGGAAAGATAGGTCTTAGTAGGTATAAAATAATAAATATTTGAAAAAATATTAAATTTTAAAATTCAAAATATACTTATAATAAAAAATGTAAATTAAAAAAATCACATTGTTAATTTAGATCAGTGGCTTAAATTTTTTCTTTAAGTAGCAGAATCCTTCCCCATTTTTCTTCTAATGAAATCTTATCAGAACGTCAAAGTAGGTCTACTGGGCCTGGACCCTTATCCTTTCAGTCTCTCTCAGCTTCTGGTATTGGTTCCCCAGGTAACACTGATCTTCTTTGGGGTTCCTGTTCAATGAGACAACTTATCTATATTCGTTGTCATTCTTAGTCTCAATTGAGATTGTGCCTTGAGCACAAATGGCCAGAAAATAGTCTCTAGAGAAATTAGTTTCAGGATTATTTATAGGTGAATCTTCTCCTTCACATCTATGCAAACATATTTGGTTTTTGTTCTAATTTCTTTATTCTTAATTAAAATGCCACTTTTTTTTTTTTGCATTTTTCCACATGTAGTTTCTCTTCATCTAGAAAAATAATTTACTCTAAAATGAAAATACTTCAAATTTCTTTTAAAAATAAAACATCCACATTTAGATCTCTTTATTTTTATAATAAATAATAAACAATAGTTCATACCAAATAACTAATCAGAACAAGTATAGAAATAATTTCATTTTCTAACAAAGACCACAATTTGCTCTTTATTTGAGGATTTTCTATTGTTTCACATAATTATTCTAATGTATCATCTATTTTAGACTTAGTTAAGTCTAATTGCTTTAGTGTAATAGTATTTAGTGGGCATTCTTATCATGTGTTCAAAGCAGTTATAAGGTCAGATTTGCCATGTGTTTCATCAAGATTTCTGTCTTTTAGCAGATCCATAAAATTTTGTGTGTAATCTTTGAGTTCTTCCAAAGAATGTCATTACTTACAGCACATTTGAACTCACAACTCACAGTGCCAAGTATAAACAGTGAGACATATGTGACTTCTCTATTTTTGGCCAAAATTCTGGCTTGTATACATTTTTCTTTTCAACCATGTTAGTATCATTTTCATAGGCTTTCCTTTGACACTTAAAAAACCCCAACAAAATAAAACAAAAATTGTTTAATTTTTTCAAGATTTAAACAAACGGTATTAAAATTTTAATAACTATTACAGAATTTGCAATTCTACCATCTAAAGTCTATTTAGCTGCCCACATCAATGTGATGGACACTAAGATGTGCAATCCAGATTCCCTGCAGGACTGAGGCCTCATTTCTGCAGCTGCTGCAGTGTTTGCTTCTGATGGCTCCCTCTCCAGGAATTGCTCTCTGCTGAAGGGACCTGCCTCACCCTAGGTTATGCCTTCTCCCTGGGAACTGCCTTTGTTCAATGGTAGGTCAGTTCTGAGGTGCTACCACTGGGATAATTCTGAAGGGCCAACCACCCCTGCTCCGAAGCTTCCAGTAGTATTGACTGAGGCTCTGCATCAACAGCTGCATCAAAGTTCAATTTCCCCCTGTGCCCAATCCTGCTTCCCTCGCTGCCCCTCCCCACTGAGTGTTTTTTCCCTGTAAAACTCTAATAAATTTCAGTCTCAGAGTTTGGTCCCAGGAAACCTAACCTCTGATAGTAAAAAATCAGCATCAATTTTCATGCATGGTGTCTAGGCTTACAGATATACATATTTTGGATCATTTAAATTGCTTAATATTGCAAAATATTCCAAAATATCATGTGGACTGTTGCAAACTCTGTGCTAATTTGTGAGCACCTCTGGAACCACAAATCGAACCCAAAGAGAAGCAAAAAAAAGGTTGTTTGGCAGTAGTGGGAAGTGATATCTTCTCATAAAAGACTCTATTGCATTCATACTATCTGAGAGGAAGAATTTAAAAGGCTAATTTTTCTTTTCCGTTGATGGAAAGTTCTTGGCACTCCATCCTCCCCAAACTTGGAAGCAGTGTTTGTGTCTGAGATTGGCAGAGATGCAACCTACAACCTTCATGGTATTTGGAGGTGGTCGCCCAGTATTTTGAGGTCATAGGATAAGAGATGTGGAAGAGCATTTTTGGGAGCCTGATATGCAAGATTCTAATGACAGAAGGCTTTTTCCTGTGGAGTGAGAAGAAAACACAGAACCCTGGAGAACACCAACAGCTAAGAAAGCAACTGAGGGAGGTAAGCCTGAAAAGACCTAGAAGGAACAGCCAGAGAGGAAGAGAATAGAATTGTTAGGTTGAACCATGTAAAATTGCTGATATTTGGCCTTTTCAGAAAAATTAATAGATGAATTTTTAAAGAGCAGTTTTAAGTTCACTGCAAAATTGAGTGAAAATACAACTAGTTCCCTTATACTCTCTCCGCGCCCTCATCACACCCCAGACAGCCTCCCGCGCATCAAATCTCCCACCCAAGTGGTACATTTATTACAATCAATGAACCACCATCAGCACATCATTACCAACCAAATCCATAGTTCATATTAGGGTTCACTCTTGGTGGTGTATGTTCCACAGATTTTGACAAATGTATAGTGATGTGCATTCATCATTATAATATCATATGGATAGTTTCACTTCCCTAAAAATTCCCTGTTGTTCTACCTACTCATCCTTTCTTCCTCCAAATCTTGGCTATTTGACTGTTTTTGATTTACAAAAACTGTTACTTCATATAGTTTAATGTAAAGAAGAGAAAGGAGAAGAAAATTGTAAGTTCGAGAGTGTGGTCAACAGTGTTTGTTAGGTAAGTGAGTTGAGGGATGAAATCAGCTCTATGGATTTAGCAACTAAGACCTTGGCAAGAGTTGCAGTGAGCTGGTGGGACTAGAAGTGAGGTCCTAGCAGGGAAAATTGTGATCAGACAGTGAAGAATAGGAGGTCAAGAGAGTTGAACTTATGGCAAGAAGTTTCCTTGTGAAGAGAAACTTCTTGACACCTGAGCTCCGTTATTGGTCTGGGAGCTCCTTGATGGCATCTCCAAAGTCCAGCACACGATGTAGTAACTGGGCCATGGCAGGCTCACAGATATTTGTTGATTGTAGAGCAAGAGGAAAATAATAAGGTAAAGGAAAGTTTTGTTTTTGTTAGAAGGCAAAGATTTAAGCTGTCTTAAGGAAAGAGGGCATCTAGTAGCAATGGAGAAATGAAAGCTGAAGGAATAAGAAAATAATAGACGGTAAAGATCCTTGAGCAATGAGGTGGGGTGGTAGTGTTGGGGAAGGTGAGAGAGTAGAGGGTTGGAAGGAGGAGCAATGAATCTTGGTCTGGAGAGGGATGCTCTCCTTCTCATCCATACACATATGTTCAGAGTGCACTGAGCATCCATTATTTTTAGAGTGTGGGGAAAGGACATTGCATTCAACTGCTCCCAACATTTTTGCTGCACTATGCGCTGAATGGAAAGGAATGGACTATGGGGGATTTGTTTCCTGCAAAGCAAGCTCTTCTATTCTTCTCTTGGTGCAAAATGCACAGGGTGACTTGATATTAGAGGGGCAAAGACAAATCATCAGAGCTTGCACTATATTCCTTTTATGTGTGGGCAGAGCAGTTGAGCCTTGCCTACATGGGATCAGTTGGTTCTGTGAAGTTTGTTGCCTACACCTACAAATAGTGCCTAAATGTATGAGTGCTCTCTCTGTATCCCTGCTCCCATTCTGTTATCTACATATCTGTTGATATGTAACAAACCATCCCAAACTTAATGGCACACAACAACAACAATATATTATTACTATCTCTTACAGTTTGATGGTTGACTGGGCTCAATTTGGTAATCCTCACTTGGGTCTCTGGAGCCTCTTGAAAGCTTCTTCAGAGCCTGACAGCCAATGTTGGCTTCCAGTTAGGGTTTCAGAGGATGCTGTTAGCTGGAGGCTGTTGGCCTACATAGAGCTTATCCATCTGGTCTGGTATTCCTAATAGTATGGCAGCTGGGGTCCAAGGGCAAAGATCCCTTGAGAGATCCAGACAGAAGCAGTTTGCCTTAGAAATTAGTGAAGTGAGTCACTAAGACCAACCCATATTCAAAGGGAGGAGAATTAGACTCTATCTCAAGATGGAAGGAGGGGCAAAGAATTTTTAAATAACCATATCCCAAATCAACAACAATGCAATGAAACAAAGCAAAGTGGATAGGTTATAGAATTTAGAATCAGGAGACTTAACTTGGTGCCTAATTTGCTATGCAAGATCACTTTAACACTCTCCATAGCCTTAGAAGTTTGGAGGCAGAGATGTCAAAAGACAATATAAAAGTCAGTGTTTGCTGGAAACCCTTCACGAACATTCAGCATCTCATATAATGTCTAAATTCCTTTCAAATGCCATGTATATATGTATAGCTTTCACATACTGGCATTCAAGAAGCAAACATTTGAAGCTTCAATCATAATATTATGGTCCATGTTTAGAGAATGCTTGTAAATATCAAGTCCATAACATGTGCATTGTAAACATAGTTTTATGCAATCTTCACAACTCTTCTATGCACTTGGCTTTATTATTATTTTGTTTATTTTGTAGGCAATGAAACTCAGACTTAGAGAATTTAAGTGACTTGTCAAGGATTCAAACTCAGGGAATTTATTTCCAGAGCCACATTTTTAATCATTTTGCTTTATATAGTCTCTTTCTTTCAACTTGTTGAGAACCATCAGGGCCCATGTCTTATGGTAATTTGTAATTGTTCTTAGACGTGAATATGAAATTTTTGCCCATGAGGTTCATCTGTGGAGGCAAGTCACTTACCCAGAGAATGAGCTCTGCTAAGAGCATGCCAGGGCAGATATCCTCTTCTTGTGAGGGTATCTTTGTTCCTTTACTGAGAAGGAGCCTGAAAATGAAGATAACTGGTAGAGCTGATGTTGAAAATAAAGAAGTCAGGACTCTTTTAGTTGCAAAGGACAGAAACATGACTTCACCTAGTGCAAGTAGAAAAAAAAGGGGGGTTTAGCAGCTCATGTATGTAGGGTAGGGAGGAGACAATGGAAACAGGACCCCCATGTTCCTAGGACTTTATTCAACCCCTTGCTTCTGCTTCTTTCTAGATGTAATCTCCATTCTCTCAAGCTCTTTCCTCCTCAAGATTTTCAGCCTGAAAAATTTCAGGGAATTGTTCTGACTTGCTTAGCTTGGATCAAGTGCCAATAGGAAGGGGGTTTTTGTTGGAGGAAGGGAATCAGAGGACAGGCATGGTTTCTGGAGATATCATTGTCAGCTGAGCTGCCACCCCATTTGTGTCTAACACAGGTCTAAGAAATTCTAGTGTTTCAAAAGAAAATAAAAATTTTGGAATGTCACATTAGCATACTTACTAGCAAAGTTTCATGAATCCTCCTCCATCTTTTTTTGTTGTTGTTGTTGTGTAAGATGTATTGTAGACTTGCTCATATTACATATGTGAGTCACCAACAAATTCAAGTGTTCTTAATTTTTGATGGGTCATGGACCCTTTTAGGAATCTTTTAAAAGTTATGAATTTATTTTCCCAGAAAAAAAGCACATACACACAAAAGTTTGCCCCTTGTTTTATGGTATTTATTGTAGTTCTTGGACCTGTGGAGAAGTACTCCTAAAGAAGACAGTGCAAAAGCTGCATTTTACGAAGGAAAATTGTATGTCATGGTGTTTGTGACTTTGGGCATCTTTACAATTGTCAAGGGATCTATTGTTGTTTGTCCTAGGAATGTGTATTCTTGAACTCATCCTCATGATGAATCAATTCATAGGAGGATATACAAGTCTGAAGTCATTTCTGTCCAAACAAAAAGAAAAATTCATTTAATCGCTTGTGTATTTCCAGAAATCATGTGTTTGACATACTGTAAACAAGATACTTGAATATTATATTTGACCATGAATTTGTTTTCAGTCTTCAAAACCTTCTGGGTAGAAGAGCATTAGATGAGTTTCATTTTTTTGTTGCCCAGATATGTAGAATGAGGACCAATGAGTTGAAATCCTAAAGGAACCAATTTAAATCCAACAACATGATTGAAGCCTCTGTCACTTTCATTCCAAAATGGCAAAAGATATATGTTTAAGGCAAGAATGAGGTGCTTTGCTTGGGCTCAGGGAGGGTGATCTCTTTAAAATGTGGGACCAGGATGCTGGTCCTCAAATTCCTCATCCCAATCCAAAGTGTTAAGGGAAGACACCTGATCTATTAATGGGCACATGGCTCCCAAAGAGTATTCACCTATTTGACATCAGAGCTTTGGTTAACAACATCTTATAAGAGGGACAAATAGCCAGTATCTCCTAAACACCACTTCCAAACTTCCTAAGATGGAAGTATGGGGAAATAATGATTCCTTGCTTTAATTCACACTGCCTTTTCTCCTCCCATCCATCCATACAGGAAAGGCTAGAGAGTGAACCTTCTTTGAACTTTGAACTTTGAACTAGTGAAGCTTCTAGGGGGCTTGAGGGGTAGGTATGCATACATGTGTAAGAGAGCTAATGAGCACATGTTGACCTGATTGAGCCTGAATTTTTTTCTCTTCTGATTGATCTGAATCCACAGCCTCCTCTGTTAGTCTTTAACATAGCCTTTGCTGCCATCCACCTCAGTCTCTTCCTCCTTGGGAAGTTGGTAATCCCAACAATAGGGAAACACTTCGTAACTCTTGGAGGACTTTCCAAAGATGGAATGGGCTGACTAGGAAAGCAAAGAGTTTCGCATTCCTGAAGGGAAGTTAAGACAGCTGGATGATCATTTGTCAAGTATGTAGAAATTAAATAAGTAAGTAAATAAATAAATAAGATCATAGCTACATTTGTTTGGTGCTAGACACAACATTAAGCAGCTTAAGTACATAACCTCATATCTTCATGATAACCTTGCACATTATTTTCTTCATTTTTCATTTGAGGGGGTTGAGACTCAGAGAATTTAAGTAACTTGTCTAAGGCCATGTGACTAGGAAGTGGCAAAGCCAACCCATTTTGTGTGGCTTCAAAACCTACTCTCTTTGCACTAGTACACATGTCAATTTCATCATGGGTTAGGTGCTTTAAACCATCTTGACCTTAAAACCCCTTCTCATTCAGAGATTCTACAAGTCTGTGAACTTTTGTGTCATGGCATGGTAACAAAAGGAGGTGAAACAACACTGTAGGTTTCCTTCCCACTTGTTTTTCTTTTCTTCATTTTTTGGGGGGTGTAGGGAGGTCCAGAAACAGAAATGATTAATGCATCTTCATAAGTCTTTTAACAAACAAGTGAGTACAGTGGTTTTCACACTCAAATCAAACCCAAGGTTGTTTTCTGAGTCCAGACAGGCTTTGGCAGATGTAGTCATTTGTAAATTAGGTGGCGCTTGTGCCTGGCTGCCCTAACTGGAGTGGAGAAAATGAGCCATGAGGGTCTGTGGGAGTGTGGAGGTCACAGTGGGGGAGGTATATGTGAAGTTTAGAAAGACAACTGCCACTATCAGAGATACACTACACCTGGGTGGCCTCTGGGTGTTTGGGAAGGATTATAAGTACGAAATATGCTACAAAAGGAAAAAAAGAGGGGCAAGGGAGTTGAGTTTGGCCCCAGAACTTATGATCTGACTCATAGACATGAAAACATTTGAGAGAGGGGAAGGTGTGTGCTTCAGCCATCTACGAGTGTACACACAGAGGAGAGCAAGTTTGTGACTTTGACAGTGTGCTGGAACTTTCTCATGCCCCAAATAAGGAAGTGAGTGTCACTTAGGCTATGCTAAGGCCTAAAATGTGCCAAGTGAAAAAACTTACTTTGCACTCTGTTTTCATATTAGTGTAAAACCAGTGCCTGTTGAGCTCCATGTCTTAGAGTACAACCCCCTAAAATTACCATGGAACTTGAAAATATGTAGCTGAGATGATAGGTCTTAAAAATCTAAAGTAAAGAGACTTGTGATTAAGATTTCATATCATAGTATTGTTTCATAAGAAGGAATAATTAAATATAAATTATGATGATTGATTAATTACCTTTTTGAACTCTTGCTTTGTAGGTCAGAGAGTGTTAAGTATTGCTACAGTGCAATTCATGTTTTTGATGTTTTGGTTTCCTGTTAATATTTTGTTCCCTTGAGTTCCTGTAACTATGTTTTATAGAGTGGGCTTAGCCATGTGGTTTTTGCTCCAATAAAACATTGTTTTGGAAAATCTTTCTCTGCCTGTTAACAGCAATCCAACAAAACAGAAATTAGAGAAAATGTTCTAAAAATTAGGTAACAGAAAATAGGAGTGCAGAAATTGAAGAGAGTGGGCAAAAGATAAAATTGTACTTGCTGGAGGTTGCAGTTTGCAAAAAGAAATTGGGGGGTGTAAATATTTTGGGTAAACACTACAGATGATATTCCTTTTGGAGTGTCACCAACTACATTACATATTAAAAGTTCTGAGAAGTCCTGTAATTAAA
Organism: Physeter macrocephalus; assembly: GCF_002837175.3. NCBI lineage: Eukaryota > Metazoa > Chordata > Mammalia > Artiodactyla > Physeteridae > Physeter > Physeter macrocephalus. Next base: position 107,321,911 of record NC_041215.1, read on the forward strand.
AAAATCCTGATTTACCTTTTAAACAAATACTTCCCAACTAATTTTGATCCTTTTACTTAAAAAAAAAAACACACAATATCTATTAATAACTCATGGAACTAGTGTTCTGTACCACATTTTAGGATGTTGGTCTAGGACCCTCCTTGGTTATACCCTTGGCCTCTATACAAGGTTGCTAATACCAGTCTTATCCTGTTTTGAAGCTGAGAATTAATATAGTAATAATAATAATAACAAAATCACATAGCACTTTTCAATTTATGAAATGTTATCACATATACTTACTTTGTTGATCTTCATGGGAACACGCTGAGGTAGACATTATTGTTTTAATTTTATAGATGAGGAAACTGAGGCATAGAGAGGTTAAGTAGTTGTCATGGTAACACACATAGAAGAGAAAAGAGCGAAACCCTAGTCTTCTGCATTTAAATGACAAGCCCAAATTGATCATGCTATTGAAAATGTTTTTTGTGAATCTATTTACTTGATTAAACATGTGTAACGGGCTGGGTTGGGGATTGATGAAAGAGAGGAGAGAGAAGTGTGTAATTGCATATATATCAGTGAACTTCCTAGTCTCTCTCTGGATGATCAACACTCCCTGCTAGAGATTTCTTGTTCTCCTCAGGTCAGTATCCAACTTCAGGGAATTGCCCTGAAGAAGACCAAAGTAGTTTAAGGAGAGAAGAGTAGGCTGGGTTACTCTGGAAGGGCAGACCAAAGGGTGCAGAATCTATCCATCTTCAATATCTCCAATGGACATTAGACAAAATAGTTTATTTTGTTTATTAACATGGATTCCATAATGACTCCATGCTTAGTATGGTTTGAATTAGTCTTAATTTTTAAAATCTAAACAGTTTAATCACTGGGAAGAAAGGACACAAAAAGCACTGCTGCTGTATTGCAGAACATCTTATCCCTGTAATTGGAGTATGGCTAAAACAAGGACAATAATATTTGTTAGTTCCCAGAAGGATTTCTGAATAGTCAGAGCCAAACGTTTTTAACAAGGATTCTTTTTTTTTTGAATTTTATTTTATTTTATTTTTTTATACGCAGGTTCTTATTAGTTATCTATTTAATACATGTTAGTGTATACATGTCAATTCCAATCTCCCAATTCATACCACCACCACCCCCATCCCTCCACTTTCCCCCCTTGGTGTGCATACATTTGTTCTCTGCATCCGTGTCTCTATTTCTGCCTTGCAAACCAGTTCATCTGTACCATTTTTCTAGATTCCACAATACTGTTCTCAAGAATCAAAGGTTTGATCTTTAATACATATGCATGTGCCTCTGTGTGCCTACATGTGTATGTCTTTATACAGCTGTGTGAGGCACGATATAGTTAGACTAAAAGACCTTGATGAGTCAAGAAACATAATTTTTAGGTCAAGCTATTGAATTTAAGGAGGGGAGGAATTTTCATAGTATGAATCAAAAAAGAACCATAAAAAGGAAAAGACTTATGAATAATGGAGGAGAGAGATTCAGGTCACACTAAACCCAGAAGCCACACTTTTTTCCTGCCTCAGGTAAGGAGATCTCTAAAAATATCATCTTTATAGATACAAAAACCATATTTTTTGGTGGAGGTTTTCTGGAGGAGATAATTTGAAGATAATATCCTAGAACGTATTTCCCTACAGGAGCTTTGCTGAATTTTCGGCATTTACATAGAATATATGTAATAACATTCAGGAGTATAATGAGCTACACCAGTAGAGACATAGTTAATGAGGCAAGTGGTTGAATTAGAAAGTATGGGTTAGGGAAATTCTAGCAGGTAGGGAAATTGGGGATGTGTTGTAATTGGTCTGTGCCTGTTAGATTTGATACAAGAATGGGGTATGAATCAACGGATCACATTGACATTAATGTGACCAGAGGATCAAGACAGAAGACTCTAGTAGGGACTAGAATCCTGAGAGTTTCATTAATACTCTATCTTCGAAGACTTCGAAGACTTCATTCGGCTGACAGTGAAAGACAGCCCTGCTTTAGTAACAAATTGCCCACATCACAAGAAGTTTCCTAGGCTGCCCAGGGATGGTACAGGAGCTCAACCACATGATCAAAAGCAGGCTGCTTCTATCCTCCTGTGCCACCACCTTCAGCATGTAGCTCTTGTCCTCAAGTCTGCATGTTATATGCTTCATTTCTTGAATCATGTCTATATAACATTCTGAAAGAAGGTTGAAGGGTCAAAAGCCTTCATGAGCTTGTCTTCTTTTTTGTGTGTGTTATTTTTATTACAAAATATATCATACATACAAAAGAGAACAAATATTGTACAAACAGTGTGTGTGTCTGTGTGTGTGTATACACACATACATGTGGTTCAAAATAAAGCAATATAATGAAAACCTGTGCACACCTGTCCTAGAATAAGAACTAGAACATGACCAGTATCCTGGAAGCTACCTGTATCCTTCTCTTCCACCTCTGTCTCTCCTTGCCAGAGCAAAATATTGGCTTGCGTTTTGTTATTTTCTTGCTTTGTTTTAATTTTATCAGGTATGTATGCCTCTTCAAGAAATATATTTTTTAGTTTTGCATGTTTTTGACCTTTATGTAAGGAGTCTATTGTATGTTTCATACTGCAACTTGCTTTTTGCTCACTATTAGACAGGAGATATTTATCCATTTTGATACTATTCATTTTCACTGGATTACAATTTTTCTGTTTGACTATATCTCAGTCCAGTCTCCCATTTAAGTTGTTTTCTGAGTTTCCCCTCCCCTATTTTAAGGAAGGAGGCTATTATCTCTTTGTGTGTACATGAAAAATTTTCTTTGAAGAATATATATACCTAGGAGTGGAATTGCTGTGTTATTGGTTATACTAATTTTCTCCAGATAATGGCAAAATGTTTCCAATTATTGTATCAATTTTCTTTCCCATCATCAATGTTTAAGATTTCTGTTTCTCCACATCATGGCCAACACCACTATCATTTAATTTTTGCTAGTCTGATGGGTATAAAATAGTATCTTAATGTGTTTTACTTGTATTTCTCATTACAAATGAGTATATTTCCTTCAATTTTGGGGACTATTTGTGTTTTTTCTTCTGTGAAATAGCTGTACAAGTAAGTTTTTCTCCATTAAAAAAAAATTTTTGGAGGGCTGTTTTCTAATTTACCTAAACAAATTCTTTATATTTTCTGAATTCCAGTTCTCTGCTATTTATATGTGTTACAAATATATTCTCCCATCTTGTGGCTTACCTTTACCTGATTTTTATGGTGTTGCCTAATAAATTTGGCTGAGATAAAATTGATAACTTCCATGTATAAGTCTTTCCCCTCAGTCTTATGTGTTTTGTGTCTCATCTAAAAATTTCTTCTCTCCCCTGAGAGCATAAACATATTTTCTTCTAAAAGTTCTTAAGTTTTGCTTTTCACATTTACGTTCACAATTTATTTGAAATTGACTTTTGAAGATAGCATGAGGTTGGGATATAATTTTATTTTTTTCTGTATACATCCCATTTGTCCCACTGTTACACTGATATTCAATGCCACCTTTTCATCAAGCTTCCATATGCGTATGCATCTATTTATGGGCTCTCTACTTTCCTCCAGTTGTCTAGTTATCTATTTTGATAAGCTAAAACTACCCTCCACTAATTACAATCACTTTATAATCTTGCTTTCTGACTTTTTTCTTCAGGGATACCTTAGCTACTTGGTCTCCTATATTAATTTTAGTTTGTCAAGTTCCATGAGAAATCCTGCTGGGAATTGGATTGGAGTTTCATTGAATTTCAAGGTCAATTTGGGGAGAATTAACATATTTGTAATATTAAGTTTCCCCATCTAAATACATAGTGTATCACTCCACGTATTTAGCCTTCTAAAGATATACCATTTTGAAAAGCAAAAAAAAATAAGAAAAAAAAATGGTATCTAGGAATCAAACTGGAAAATATATAACAACTTAAAGAAGGAAATAGCAGATATATTTTCTAATGTTTTATTACTGGTATACAGTAATGTAATTAACTTTTACACATTGATCTTATATCCAACAACCTTGCCCAGCCCTCTTTTTAATCCTTATAATTTTCTGGCTATTATTTTGTGTTATATATGTTATACAGTCACATATGAATAACGATGGTTTCCTTTCCAGCGCTAATGCCTTTTATTTCTTTTTCCTGCTTTTCATTGTAACTAAGAGCTTCAATACAGTGCTGAATAGAAGTGGTGAGAGCAGTTATTCCTATATTTGTTTTTATTTAAAAGAGAATGATTTCATCACCATTAAGTTTGAGATTTGCTCTAATTTTGCTTTGTTTTGGTGCTCTTTACCAGTTAAGTATGTTCACTTCTCTTTTTTTATTCTTTAAATTATACATATGTATTTTATTTACACTTTGTATTTGATATATTTCATGATAAATAATTTTTTTTTCATCTTAACCATTTTTTAAGTGTACAGTTCAGCGGTATCAAATACGTTCACATCATTAGGCAAAAATCACCTCTGTCCATCTGCATAACTGTTTTCATCTTGTGAAACTGAAGCTCTATATCCATTAAACAATAACTCCCTGTTATTCCTTGCCCCCAGGCCCTGGTAACCACCAGTCTACTTTCTGTCTTTATGATTTTGACTACTCTAAGTACCTCATATAAGTGGGATCATACAGTATGTATCTTTTTCTGACTGGCTAATTTCATTTAGTATAATGTCTCCAAGGTTCATCCATGTTGTAAACATACTGCAGAATCTCCTTCCTTTTTAAGACTGAACAATATTCCATTGCATGTATATCCACATTTTGCTTATCTGTTCATCCACTGATGGGCACTTGAGTTGCTTCCATGGTTTAGTTATTATGAATAATGCTGCTGTGAACATGGGTGTAAAAATATCTCTTTGAGATCCTACTTTCAATCCTTTGGGGTATATGCACAGAAGTGGAATTGCTGGATCATATAGTAATTCTATATTTAATTACTTGAGGAAACACCATACTGTTTTCCATAGTGACTGTACCAATCTGAGTATGTTCACTTCTAATCTTATTTGCTAATGATTCTTTTTTTTTTTTTTAACATCTTTATTGGAGTATAACTGTTTTACAATAGTGTGTTAGTTTCTCCTTTACAACAAAGTGAATCAGTTATACATATACATATGTTCCCATATCTCTTCCCTCTTGCGTCTCCCTCCCTCCCACCCCCCCATCCCACCCCTCTCATGGTCACAAAGCACAGAGGTGATCTCCCTGTGCTATGCGGCAGCTTCCCACTAGCTATCTAATTTACATTTGGTAGTGCATATATGTCCCTGCCACTCTCTCACTTCGTCACAGCTTACCCTTCCCCCTCCCCACGTCCTCAAGTCCATGCTCTAGTAGGTCTGTGTTTTATTCCCATCCTACCACTAATCTCTTCATGACATTTTTTTTCTTAGATTCCATATATATGTGTTAGCATACGGTATTTGTTTTTCTCCTTCTGACTTACTTCACTCTGTATGACAGACTCCAGGTCTATCCACCTCATTACAAATAACTCAGTTTCATTTCTTTTTATGGCTGAGTAATATTCCATTGTATATATGTGCCACATCTTCTTTATCCATTCATCTGTTGATGGACACTTAGGTTGCTTCCATGCCGTGACTGTCTTTAAATAAAAACCATTATTTCTCCTACTGGTTCCTTGGCTGCTGCTTCTGTTGTACAGATCTTCCTCAACTTACCATGGGGTTACGTCCCAGTAAACCCATGGTAAGTTGAAAATATCATAAATTGAAAATGCATTTAATACACCTGACGTGTCAAACATCACTGCTTAGCTTCACCTACATTCAGTGCACTCAGAACACCTAGGTTAGCCTATAGTTGGGCAAAATCATCTAATGCAAGGACTATTTTTTAATAAAGTGCTGACCATCTCGTGTAATTTATTGACTACTGTACTGACAAGCAGAGTGCTTGTCTGGGTCCGTGGTGGTTGCATCTATCCGCTGTCTCCTGGTGTGGTCGCGTGGCTGGTGGGGAGCTGGGGCTTTGCCACCCAGCATCAGGAGGAAGTGTCTTTCCCCATACGGTGGGCCCGAGGAAAGCTCAAAATTCAAAAGTCGAAGTAGTTTCTACTGAATGCGTATTGCTTTCGCATTACTGTAAAGTTAAAAAATCCTAAGTTGATTTTCTTACTCGTGAAAAGTATATTCAGTCACTCGGTAATACTGATTTCCGTTCAAGAACGCTATAGTCGAGTTGGAGAGAAAAGATGAACACACAGGAGGAGAGGCAAAGAATTTCCCCCTGAAAACTGGTTGGTATAGCGTGCTCTAGGATCTCAGAGGGAAAAGAATCAACAGAGGGTAGTCCTGGAGGGCTTTACGGAGGAGGTGGGAATTGAGCTTGTTCTTAGCGGATGGTTAGTATTGGAGCAGCTGGAGAGAACAGAGAGAGAGGGAAGGCGTTGAAGATGTGGAACAAGACGGATAAAGCGTGGAGGTGAGCAGAGAGCTGCGTGCTTGTCCCAGCCAATCCTGATGAACTCAAGTGATTAGTTCAGAACCGCTCCCGTGGGGGTGTCATCTCCATCCTCAAGGACCCCAGGAGTGGAGGCAGAGGACAGGTGGCGAGGAACGAGCGCAGCCCTGGGCCACGGGGAAGGTTCACCCACTGCACCCGGATGCCGAGGGGGAGGGGCTCCGAGGAGGGAGGGATGCTCAGGCGGGGACAGCGCTGCACAGATGCAGGGAATGGGGGGCGGGGCTGGGGG
>NC_041215.1:107332420-107342123 GCF_002837175.3 Physeter macrocephalus
GGGGGGGGCGGTGTGGAGAGTGACCTGTGCTCGCACACAGGTCTCTTGGTGGCGGCAGCAGCAACCCGAGCATCCCACACCTGTCTCTGCTGTCCGCGCCGACAGCCGCGGCTCGCGCCCGTTTCTGGAGCTCCTTTAAGCGGCGCGCTTAAACCCCTTCCTAGTGCACCAGGAAGCAAAGAGGGAAGAAAAGGTCTCTTGCCTCTTCGGCAGCTCCAGACTTCAACCGGACTCCCTCCCGGCTAGTCGTGGAGCACTAGGCCCTTCAGGCTGTTTTCACTCTGCCAACTCCAGACCTTTCCCTGGGATCCGACTGAAGCCCGAGGCTCAGCTCCCAGCCCCCGCCCGCCCCGGCGGGTGAGCAGACAAGCCTCTCGGGCTGGTGAGTGCTGGTCGGCACCGATCCTCTGTGCGGGAATCTCTCCGCTTTGCCCTCCGCACCCCGCTGCTGCGCTCTCCTCCGAGGCTCCGGAGCTTCCCCCTCCGCCACCCACAGTCTCCGCCCGCGAAGGGGCTTCTAGGGTGTGGGAACCCTTCCTCCTTCACGGCTCCCTCCCACTGGTGCAGGTCCCGTCCCTATTCTTTGTCTCTGTCTATTCTTTTTTCCTTTGCCTACCCAGGCACTTGGGGGGTTTCTTGCCTTTTGTGAGGTCCGAGGTCTTCTGCCAGCGTTCGGCGGGTGCCCTATAGGAGAAGTTCCACGTGCAGCTGTATTTCCGATGTATCTGTGAGGAGGAAGGCGATCTCCGCGTCTTACTCTTCCGCCATCTTGCCTGCTCTCCTGCTAATGATTCTTTTAAAATCACAAATGGACATTGAACTAAAACAGGTATTTTTTCCTACATCATTTAAAACTAATAATATAGCTTTTCTAGTCATATCAATTAATGTGGTTGTCATGCCCATGAAAATGTGTCACTTGTCTATCCTGCTTCAAGGAGCATGACTGTCTATGGCCTCAGCTGCCCTCTTACTGGATTCAGCAATGTTCACTCACACCAAGGCCTAAACTTCCGATGAGCTGCTCCCAGAAAATGACTAAACAGGGTAAGAATACTAATACAGGTTTGTGTAAACAAAATGTAGGACTCCCTAGTGAATCACTGTGGCTTGAGGATTCCACATCAGTGTGTTTATTATGTTGATGTTTATTATCGGGTATATATTAAGTTTGTTCACTTTATGCACAGAATAGCATAAAATTTTATGCACAAAATAGCATAAAATTGAGACGTTGATAGAAGTCTCAGTCTCCTAAAAGAAACAGTTGATAAGTTGTTTTTTAAAACACAGTTTACTAGTGACCCAATCCTTCAGGATAAAGAGGACACAATAAGAAGAACCGTAACTCTGGAGTAATTGAATAGCAATGAAAAAATAGTTACAGTGAAAGTTAAGCCAACATTTGGGGAAAAAGTGACTACACTCATTTTAGAGTTCATAAAATAGTCAATGAAGACAATATTGAGCTTAGTCTGTTTTACAGAAACTGATTTCAAATGTTTGGGAGGTTTTTCTCATGGTCAGAGACTGCAGGTGGGGAGAGAATTCAAAGTGGAAGGCAATCCTGTAAAAGGAAATGTTGACAAAGTGATATAAAGTGATTATAGTAAGGAAAACATAGAAACAACTAACAGAACCAATGAAGTTGCAGGAGGGTTTGCTGGTGATCTCAGAGTTTAAAAGTCCACATCCAAAAGATGGGAGATGAGAAAGTAGCCAAATGTCACTGGGTCATAATTCTAGTCATTTTTTTCTTGTTGGTACCTTGATAGATTCAAGGTCTTACCAGCTTCCCATCATCTCTGGTGCTTTACCATCACTGTTTGTTTCCTTAATTCTGCCCACATCCCTATAAATAGTCCTTCTATTAAAGTCTCTTCTCTGGGAGTGAGGAGGGGATTCTGTGTCCTGCCAGGACAATACACTAAGTGAGGATATAGTGAGACATTTCCTTTTTGCTTTTAGGACATTTACATTCTCAGACACATACAGATTGTGACCCATGGAACTGAAATCATTTGCATCGGCACTCTAGGAATTATTGTTAATAATTCTTAAAAATTGTGGCAGATAGGAGGCATGACAAGAAACTAGATATGAACATTTGTGGTCCTTGAAGTCTCCAAAAAAGGACAGAAAATTCACATTCATAGCATCCCAGAAAAATGACAGAATGAACTATTAAGCAGATATTTTATGACTACTTAAAAAGAAAAGTAGTCATTACTAAGAAGCCAGCATAAGGTCATTAAGAGAAAGGAGTAAACTCTATACATTTTACGTAGGATCTTCAGTCTAAAGAGATAAGCGTGGCACAAAGCGTATGTGGATTTCAAGTGAAATTTGACAAAATATCTTGGGATATTCTAGTGAAGAAATGGATACCAGCTGAGAAATGTATGGGTGAATCAAGTGATAGCTGAACACTTGCCTACAAAGAATACTAATTAATGATTAATTTCAACTTGAAAATAAGTCTCCTGGGGCATTCTCCGTGCCTTTGTCTCAGCTTTTTCTTGTTTAAAAAATTATTTTTGGACACTGATTTGAATGAGCATATAAAATGCATGCTTATCATTCACAAATCTGAGAAATTGTTGGGGAAGCAGCTAATGTTCTGGCTTATAAAATCATGATTTGAAATTACCTCAACCCATTGGAATTTTGGACTTACAACTAAAAGAAAAAATGCAATAGAGATAGGCGTTAAGGACTAGAAAGAAAGAAAAAAGTTGTCATTATTCACAGAAGACATGGTTGCATATGTAGAAAGTCCAGAAGAATCTACAAGCTATATTAATATGTGAATTTAGCAAGGTCTTTGTATACAAGGCATATACACAAAAATCAATTGTATTTTTATATACTGGCAATGAACAGAATAAAGTAAAAAAAAGATGCCATTTACAAAAGCATCAAAAAACATTAAATACCTAGGAATAAATTTAACAAAAGATGTGCAAGACTTTTACCCTAAACACTACAAAACACTACTGAGAGAGATTTAAAAATGTCTAAACAAGTGAAGAAAGAAACCAAGCTAATGGGTTGGAAGACTCAGCATTGTGAAGAAGTCAGTTCTACATGAGTTAATCTATGAATTCAACAAAGTTCCAGTTAAAACACTGCAGATTAATTGGTGGAGATTTAACCAGACAATTCAAAAATACGTATGGGAACACAAAGAACCAAGAATAGCCAAGGCATTTCAGAAGTAGAAGAAAAAAGTTGGAGGATGTACACTACCAGATACATCAATACTGAGTTAAACAGTGTGGTATTTGCAAAAGAGAGGCAAACTGACCAAAGGAACAGAACATGAAGTCTAGAAACAGAATCTGCATACATATATTACCTGATTTACAACAAAAGAGTAACTCAAATGCAAGGAGGACTGGATGGTCTTTCCAATAAATGGCATTGAGTCAGTTGGCTATCCAAATGGAAAAAACTGTATATTGATCCTTCCCTCATACCATACCCCCAAATTTAATTCTAGATGAGTTGCCAATCTATTAGAAAGATAAAACAAGTTTTTAAAAGGAAATGTAGAACAACTCCTTGATCTTGCATTAGGCAAGGATTTCTCAATAGGACATAAAAAGTGCTAACTATAAGGTAAAAATTGATAAATTGGACTACATAAAGTTAAGGAATTCTGTTTTTATCAAAAATACCATTAAGAAAATGACAAGGCAGCATATTTACATAATGAAGTATTATCTAGCAATAAGAATGAATCAATAATAGCCATGCATGACAATATGGATGAATCTCACAAACATAATATTTGCCCAAAAGAGTACATGTTATATGATTCCATTTACATAAAACACAAAAACAGATAAAAATTAATCTTTGTTATTAGAAATCAGGGCAGTATTTACTCTTGGACAGATAGTGTCTAGAAGGGGCATGAAGGGGCTTTTGAGGTGCTGGTAATGTTCTCTTTTTTGATCTAGGTGTTAGTTATGCATGTACATTCAATGTGTGAAAATTCATTAATTCACGTAAGATATGACACTTTTCTGTAGGAAAATAATCAATAAATAATTTAAAATTGATGGCAGTAAATACAAAGTTTTAAATTAAAGTATAAATAAATGAATTGCACAGGTACCAGGCTGGGGAGTCAAGTTAATTAATGTCAGATGCCACAACAAACTCTGAAATTTTAGTGTTTTAGTATAATAAACATTTATTTCTCATTTATGCCAAGTCCTTTACAATGCAGGTTGTAAAGGTTACCTTCATCTAGAGTATGTCTTCCAAGTTCACTGCAGCAGGGAAGAGAGTGATGGAGGAGACATACTGTCTCCTAACTGCCTCAGCCCAGACACATGCCATTTCTGCTCTTAGAAATGTAAACCAAACTGCCAGGGAGGCTGGGAAGTGTAAGGGAGCAAATGGGATATTTGGTGAACACTATCTGTGCCACCCCTGGCTTAACAGTAGTTGGTTTGAAAAAATATATCATTTTTGTTGTCAACTAAAAGTTTAACTTGTGCCACCTGTGTACGTGTAATGTGTTGCTAAGCATAAAGCAACTTTGGAAAGCATTGATAAAAATGTGGTACCCAGGGAAACAAGGAGGTAGTTTTCTTTCATCAGGGCCAGGTCACATTTGAAAAGTTGTGTTCAGTTTTGGTTACATTTGAAAAAACTGTATTCAGATGATGCAAAAAGGAATATACACATTCAAGGTAGCTTCTGAAGGCAGAACTTGGAACAAAGGGTGATGTTATTATGAAACACATTTTAATCTGTTTAGTATAAGAAAGAGCTTGCTCTCAATAGACCTGGTCATCCCAGAACAGATACTTTGTGAGTACTGAGAAATAATAATTTAGTAAGTGCTTACTATGTATTAAATTCTTATTTTTAAGATATAATTGACATATAACATCATGTAAGTTTAATGTGTACAATGTGTTGATTTGATACACTTATACATTACAAAATGATTATCACCATAGCGTTATCTAACACCTCCATCATGTCATATAATCACCATTTCTTTTTTCCGGTGAGAACATTTAAGATCTGTTCTCTTAGCAACTTTCAAGTATATAATACAGTATTATTAACTATAATCACCCTGCCGTACATTAGACACCCAGAACTTATTTATCTTAGAAATAGAAGTTTGTACTCTTTGACCAGCATCTCCCTGTACTAAATTCTTTATCATTTTAATCATAACAACCACTCTTGAGGTAGTATTATTATAAATATCCTTACTTTTCAAATGGGGAAACCAAATCTCAGAGGTTAAGTAACGTGCCCAAATGGCACACAGATGGTAAGGGGCAGAGTCAGGATTTGAATCCTGGTCTTTCTGAACCCAAAGCCCGTGCACTTAAATCCTATGCCATACTGTCCTTAGGGACCTAACACTTAGAAATGGATAGACATGGAAGGCATTTCATGATAGGAATGTGTAAAAAGCTTCTGGGAACATTGAGAAGCTCTGTTGAGTAACTAGTGCTTTTGTGTTGGAGGGTGCTGAGGAAACTGAGGAATCATACAGGGAATTAGAGTTAAAAGCTACTGCTGGTCCAACCCAAACTTTGCCGTAAGTATGTGGTTGTCATAAGCGGTAAACAGTATTAGGAGATTTGGGGAATGAAAATGACCCATGGCGCCAATTCCCATGTGTGAGGATTTAGCCAGTACCAAAGCAAATCTTGATAGAGCCACCACTGCAAGGAGTGTTGCTGGGTTTTCATTGTATGCTCAACATCTCCCCCTGCAGGGCTTGGAGATGCGAATTATCTATCACGTGCTGGCTCTAGTGATTAATTTAGTTCATGGCCAAACAGGAGCAGGCTCTGGCAGCCTTAGTAATTTTGTCAGGTAGCCATGGAGACACTTTGTTGCTTCAGAAATTCATAGCCTACAAAGAAGGAATAGATTCTGAAAGCATTGGAAATGCATCATAACTTCCTGTCTCTGGCTTGTATTTGTAGAAGTAGATGTGTAAAACCAACACAACTGGACCCAGTATCCAATCCAATTAAGAGACTCAACTGCACAGAATATAGTACTACTAATCCCGCATATTATAACAAGCAAGTTTTTAATCTTGATACAAGTGGCCATTCAGCAATTGCTTCATGCTGAGAATTAAAACACTGCAAGAAAAATGTACGCTGTCTAGTTTATAAAAATGTATACCCTGTGTCAGTGGTTCAGAGGTGATTACAGACCACAACAGTACAATATGTCATTTAAATGTAAAACAAAACAGAGTTCATCTACAAGGAGGATAAAGAGCAAATATATTTAGACAACAGAGTTGAACAGATTGCCACACGGGCAAGAAAATTGCTGTTAGATTTCCAGTTGCTAAAGCTACAGGAGAAACACAGAGTTATATATTTTTCATTTTCTGACAACAGGAAGCAAATAAATCCATCAGCAGAGATTTTTTTCCCCCCCTGAAACTAAATGAAATCACGATTGAATGGCATGGGGTCCTTGTATAAAACACAAAGATTTATGGAGTGAACAGAATCTTAACTTCAGCAGTATAGAGGATACTGAAACAAAGCCTCAGCCGGCTCTTTTTTTAAAAAAATAAATTTATTTATTTTATTTATTTAGTTTTGGCTGCCTTGGGTCTTCATTGCTGCACGCGGGCTTTATCTAGTTGTGCTGGGCGGGGGCTACTCTTCGTAGCGGTGCGCGGGCTTCTCATTGCGGTGGCTTCTCTTGTTGTGGAGCATGGGCTCTAGGCGCACAGACTTCAGTAGTTGTGGCTTGCGGGCTCTAGAGCGCAGGCTCAGTAGTTGTGGCGCACGGGCTTAGTTGCTCTGGGGCATGTGGGGTCTTCCCAGACCAGGGCTCGAACCCGTGTCCCCCGCATTGGCAGGTGGTCTCTCAACCACTGTGCCGTGACACCGGGGTTGCTCTGGGGCATGTGGGACCTTCCCAGACCAGGGCTCGAACCCGTGTCCCCCGCATTGGCAGGTGGTCTCTCAACCACTGTGCCGTGACACCGGGGAAGGGGAAGCCCCTCAGATGGCTCTTCAATCAGCCATCCATAAAGACAGAGGGCATAACTTTAAGAAGTAGCAATGAAGTCATTTTTTGCAACAGGCTTTGTTGCTACAGAGCAAAAATTCTTTTTCCAGGGTCTAAGTTAATAGAAGGTTAGAACTGTGAAGCTCAGTATCAGGGTTTCTCGAGCTTCACTGAATCACCTTGGGAGCTTGATAAAAAGGTGGATTCTTAGGCCCTTTTCCTAGAGCTGCAGATTCAGTTGGTCTGGGCAGGACCCAGAAATCTGCATTTTTAACCCTCCGCCAAGTTTTTGCAGTGGAGGTTGTCTGTGGATGTGATTTTGAGAAACACAAATGGGATGACATAAGTGGATTTGGGGCAGGTACTGGGTCAAGATCTGTTTACAATGAGTGGAAAATTAACTGGATGCATTTCATAGCCTCTGTGGAGTTGAAGCTCATCTGCAAGGAGAAAGTTTCAAAGTCTAATGTGGGCCAGGCACTGTGCAAGATGCACTGCATATGCTGACCTATTTAGGAACCAAGGAGCCGCAGGCAGTATTTCTCTTCACAACACATTAGATTAGATGTTTCCTTAAAGTATCTGCCATGAATTGCTCAGAGCACAGGGTCTACCTCATCATTCCAGTTACAGAATTATGTGAGCTTGGTGTTACATCCAGAGTCCCAGGAATGTTAAGTGTATCCTCAAATGGTTGCATTTTTTCTGTTGTTTGGTTATGAAAAACAGACGTTTATAAGCTGTATCCCCGTGGAAAGAATGCATGCTTCGAAGTTCTTTCTCCATGTTGAGAAAGATTTCTCCAGATTTCTCCATGTTGAGAAATCTCAACGTGCCAGTGGTCATCATGACCTGGAGGGACACATGGGTGATGGTACCGAGCAGGGAAGTTGGGGACAAGATCAGAGAGTTCCTTCAACTTCTCCCATGGCTGCCAACACAGGCTGGGTCCAGGTTTTGAAAGTAGAAACAAAACAAAACAAAAAACCCTCCTGGCTCTTTGGGTCAAAGGGTGGTTAATCTGGGGGGACTTGGTGTTGGTGCACATAATTACGTGCAGATCAGAGAGCATTCATGGGAGAGGGAAAGACCCTTGACTCCTTTGGCGAGTCCAATCCACATCCCAACAACAACGGTGGTACAACACGACACATTTGAAGGTCCACATAAGAGATTTCCAAGTCGTAAATCTTTAAAAAAATTTTTTTTTCAGTATACCAGAGCACAGGACATTGATCTTGGGGCAAAGTTACAGAAAATAGGGAAAAGTTCAGTCCTCTGGATTCAGACCATATGCCAAGTTGAAAAGTTAAAAAATCTTATCAGGCATTTGTTTTGTTTTATTCTTCACAACAGAAACAAATGGCCACTTCCACCCCCTCCTCTATTAGATGGCTGATTAAACAGCTGTTTTAGCTCAACACTCTGATTTTCATTATTTACTGCTTAACATCTGGCCCTGTTAATATTATCAATTCTAAGTGCTAAGAATATGTTTAAATCAACTAAAATATTTCTGTTATGGTCCATTCAGGGATTTTTCTCTGCTTGTCTTTTAACCTCCTAAAAGCGGGCAGCCAACCTATTAGTTCATCTATTTTGGCAAACTAAAACGATGAATGGTTTTAAAAGCTTGGAAAATGTAAAACTTCAGACAAATCACAACCATATCCAGGTTATAATACTGTTTATGTAATTTCTATGGGATGTATAACTTCATCCTGTGGAAGGATTTCCTTCACTCTGAATCCCCCAAGGTCTCTGACTGATTTTCCTCTTCCTTCGGCACTGTTTGTGTTTAAAAAATAATGCCCAAGAGAAAGATAACCATCTTGCTGATGTTTTATGGACACACATGCATTCTCATACAACTTCTCTTCCCTCTTCCTTGTAAGTGATCAGATGAAGAACGGAGTTTAAGCACATCTCAAAATTGCACAGTAAGTGGTCAGGAGTCTTGCAAACGGCACTAAAAGAAGCTGAATTACCAGAGGAGGGAAGCGCAGCCGGAAGCTAGACATTGCATCATCTGGCCTTCCACTGCTGAACAAAGAACATTATTTTGTAAAGCATTTACAGATGCTCTTATTTCAAATGACATAATGCATTTGTTTCAATGGAGGTTATCAATCTGCAACTTTGAAATTTTCCTTAGTGTGAAAAACCCCGTAACAATTCATGGTATCCTGGTATATATTTGAGGGAAAAGAGTTGAATCTGAAATCTAAACTAGCAATTTGTATAACCTCCGGAGGCTGACTTTTCTGAGACATTTCCATTTTCTATTACAACACAGAAGTTCTGTCTTTATGACAAAGGGAAGACCTAGAAAAAGGGTCTCTGTAGCCGTGACACTAGTCGTGCTGTGTGATTTAAAATCTGTATTAAACACTATAGTGTGAGTATTGGAACTGATATTCTTAGGAATTGTGAATTTTTGCAGGAAGGCAAGGATCAAGATGGGTTTCTAAAATTAAAGCCATTGTTGTCATTTATTAGGTTATTAGCTTATTAGTTTGACGGTTCCTTCAAAAATCCTACTTTGTGCAGAGCAACAGAGACTGGTGACAAAAATCTAAATATTTTCATGTTGAATCTAAAGATTAGTGGTAAATACATTGTTGGGTTTTTTTTTTTTTTTTGCGGTACGCGGGCCTCTCACTGCTGTGGCCTC
>NC_041215.1:107342258-107345085 GCF_002837175.3 Physeter macrocephalus
GCACAGGCTCCGGACGCGCAGGCTCAGCGGCCATGGCTCACGGGCCCAGCCGCTCCGCGCCATGTGGGATCTTCCCGGACCGGGGCACGAACCCACGTCGCCTGCATTGGCAGGCAGATTCTCAACCACTGCGCCACCAGGGAAGCCCTGTTGGTTTGTTTTATGACCATGAATCAATTGCTTAAGAAGTAGTCCTTCGACTGAATGAAGGAAAAAAGATAGGTTCTCCAGGAGCCAGTTCAAATATTGAATGTGCCCCTATTACCCTTTGCTATCATGTAGGAAAGAAGCCTGTGGAAAGGAGAGGCATGCAAATTGTTTAAGCAGGCCAAGGAACTGAAACAGTGAAACAGCAGAAGGTTATCTCGACTGGGCTCACCCATATCTTTCTGTTTCAGAATCTTGGGGGAATTTCTCTGTGCATCTCTTGGCCTTTACTCGACAGACCCAAGTAAACAGGAATACCAGGAAGAGTTTGTTCAGATAGTTTAGTTTCAGTTTTCCAGTTTCTCAGAATTGGTGACCAATGATATTTCCTCCACATGATGATTCATCCTTCCAACCCCCTCATTTCTCTTTGGCTTCTTGTCTTATCCAGAGTAAGTGCTGGATAAAATATGTGTTGCATTGGAGTCAGGTTAAATCAATCAGTTAACAAGAATTTATTCATTACCTGCTCAGAAAATGGCCTGTGCTAGGTCCTGTGTTGGGATCATGTGGAAGTGCCAGTCATGATTCTCTTCAACAGGAACTTAAGAGTTTTCCATTCTAGATTATGAGGGTCCTTCTGTTCTAGCCAAGTCCATTCACTTTCTGTCCACACACAGGACTTAGATTCCTTCCTCTGGAAAACTGCTTGTGCTTTTGCCACCTGGAATGCCTTCCCCCACATCATTCTGGCAATTCGCATCCTCCAAGAATAGCTCAAAATTCAGTTCTTTCCAAAAGCCTTTACAGATGAGACTTATCCCACTTTGATTTTTCTGTGTCATCTCGGCAACTATGACAGTTCCCACTTTGTACATTCTTTATAAATTCTTTGAATATGGGGACCATAATCTATTCATTTTGGGCTCCCAGATGCCAAAAAAAAAGCCCATTAAGTCCATAAAAATGATAACTACATATCTTTATTTATTTTCAGTAAAAGGACTGATCTAAAAACCTAGCCTGCCATTATTGGAAATAGAAGTACGAATCTCTTTTAAGAATATCATGTACCCTTATCTCTTTATCACCTTTCCCACAGAAAAGTATCTTTTGCATGAGGCGATAATAACAAGAAGCCTCTAAGAATTTGGTAATACTTTGAAACAAATTTGTTTAAAAATGTCTTTGAACATAATTTACATGAATTTATATGAGTATAATTATCAACAGCATCTTTTATCAATGCTACCTAAAGAGAAATGTGACAATACCTGTATCTAGGAATTTATGCACCCAATGGCATAATTCCCCAAGCTCTTAGGAGTTTTCTGCCCTCTGATTGGGAAGCACTGGTTTAAAATATATATTGTTTGACTGAATTTAGTGGAGTTGTATGGCATAATTTTAGATTAACTCAGAACAGGACAAGTTCCAGACCTTATAATCTTTTAACTTTAAATTTAGGCTCTGAATTTTGTCTCCTTATTCATTTTCTTTCTCCATCCTTCTCTCTTCCTTCCTTTCCTCCTTTTCTTCTTTCCTCTTAGTTGCTAAACTGGATGTCTTTACCCTTGGAATGATACATTAAGTCCAGTTCATTTTTGCTATGCTAAAGGCAGACTTAAAACTCGCAAATAATAATATCAATAATAATCATTTACATAAGGGTTCCCATGTGTTAGGCAAAGGCTTTACACATATTACCTCATTTAGCTCTTATACCTCTAGGAGGAAACTATTGTTATAATAATCCCTTTTCTCCTTTTATATGTCAGTCTGAATCCAGATTCTCTTATCTTCATTATCCAGGTTGCAGATTTAGCAGTTGTTAAAAAGCAAAAATCAATGCAGCTCCTATTTCTGTTCCAAGTGTCCCAACTGTCATGAGTGTGTGTTTACTTCGGGTCTTGATCTGCTTCTCTCTCTGTCCCCAAAACACACTTGGATCTCTTTCCACAAATGTAATTTCTTAAGTTTATTTAGTGAGTCATGTTCTGGGCTTTGTTATAGGGGCAAATGCTATGATTTCCAAATATATGTTCTGTAGGCATTGCTAAACTTCATTCTGACAATTGTCCTGTGGCCCAGGTATAAGAGCAGCTGAGGTCAACCTACCCTGGATTCAACCTACTGCTTCTTATGGGGGGACAATAATAATTTTTTATGATCATAGGGCAAGTCAGTGAATAGTGTTTTAACTCTATCTTTTTAAAAAATATCTTTATTGGAGTATAATTGCTTTACAATGTTGTGTTAGTTTCTGCTGTACAACAAAGTGATTCACCTTTATGTATACATATATCCCCATATCCCCTCCCTCTTGAACCTCCCTCCCACCCTCCCTATCCCACCCCTCTAGGTGGTCACAAAGCACTGAGCTGATCTCCCTGTGCTATGAAGCTGCTTCCCACTAGCTATCTATTTTACGTTTGGTAGTGTATATATGTCAGTGCTACTCCCTCACTTCGCCCCAGCTTACCCTTCCCCCCCAAATCCTCCATGTCCTCAAGTCCGTTCTCTACATCTGTGTCTTTATTCCTGCTCTGCCACTAGGTTCATCAGTACCGTTTTTTCAGATTCCATATATGTGCGTTAGCATACGGTATTTATTTTTCTCTTTCTGACTTACTTCACTCTGTATGACAGACTCTAGGTCCATCCACCTCATTACATATAG
>NC_041215.1:107345452-107355066 GCF_002837175.3 Physeter macrocephalus
CTTCGTTTCTTTTTATGGCTGAGTAATATTCCATTGTATATATTGCCACATCTTCTTTACCCATTCATCTGCTGATGGACACTTAGGTTGCTTCCATGTCCTGGCTACTGTAAATAGAGCTGCAATGAACATTGTGGTACATGACTCTTTTTGAATTATGGTTTTCTCAGGGTATATGCCCAGTAGTGGGATCGCTGGGTCATATGGTAGTTCTATTTTTAGTTTTTTAAGGAATCTCCATACTGTTCTCCATAGTGGCTGTATCAATTTACATTCCCACCAGCAGTGCAACAGGGTTCCCTTTTCTCCATACCCTCTCCAGCATTTATTGTTTGTAGATTTTTTTGGTGATGGCCGTTCTGACCAGTGTGAGGTGATACCTCATTGTAGTTTTGATTTGCATTTCTCTAATGATTAGTGATGTTGAGCATCCTTTCATGTTAACACCATCTTTAACATCTTTACTGTAACTACAATAACAAGTTTCTTTGCACTGTATTTTAATATCTGACTATGGCACAATGATACCAAAGCTCACTCAATAAAATCAATTCAATAAGGGGCAAAACTCAGTTTGCAAATTTCTGAAGATTTGATTTAATCTAAGGATAAATGTTTAGTGTATCCAGTGCAGTGAAGAAGTCCTTCCAAATATTGCTTCTTGAACAGCAGTGAGTTTTAGGTTACACCTTTGGATAAGTGAAAATATTTTATGCTGGCCGTTGCCTTTAAGGCAGTAAGGAACTGGAGAAACTCACTGAGAATCTATATTTAAGTAGACTGTCATCTCCCCTCTCCAATCGTGTGCAAGGGGAGAATACAGGTCTGCAGAGAGAGCTTCTGGATGTTCTTATAAAAAACATTGGGGGTTGATTCCAGCACACAGAAGAATGGATGATTGTAGAACTAAAAGAAAAACACAAACCCCAAATTTAGTAATTCAGCCTTCAGTAAAATTAAGCTAAAATCAGAAATTGAAAATATTTAGTAACAGCACACTTGAAATAATGAAGAACTGTTGATACATAGGCTTTGAAAATACAAAATACTGAGCTGGTTTTGAACATCTTGTTTTGAAAGACAAGAAAGTATATTAGAAAATATTTGCATACCAGTCACCATAAAATTTGGGTTAATTTAATCCTTATTATGTTTCTTAGCATTATGCTGAGTTTCTGTCTATTGCTCTTTAATTAAAAAAGCAAAAAAATTTCAAAAAATATTGAAATTTTAATAGTTTAATAGTTTCAAAGACTGCTGACATAATTCTGAGTGTTCAAATCCTTAAAAGATTATATTTGTAGTACCTTTGATGAAAAATAACTGTTAAAGTAGAAAACTCTCTTTTCCATAGGAAGTTTTATTTGTAAACTGTAAAGAGACTTCTGTTGTACTGATATTTACTCACCCTTCTTTCATAGTAACAGAATTCTTAGCTGGGTATAGGAATACCTAGAATAGAGACAGTGAGGGATAGCCACATGACTGAATTATGGCCGATACGATGTGAACAGAAGTAATTTGTAAACTTGTGAAACTATTTCAAAGGGACAGAATATGCTCTACTTCTCCCTTTCCTCTTGTGGGGTCTGGCATGGCAAATCATCCTGGAAAATGCAGACAAGGAAAGAACTGTAGTTATAAAAAGCAAAGATAGAAGGACCTGGCTTTCTGACCTCATAAAGGGCGGGGGCGGGTCATACCTGCCAAAGACCTCTTATCTCCAGATTTCTTTTATATGAGAGAGAAATAAACGACTGTGTTATTTAAGCCACTATTATTATTTGCATACTGCTAATTCTAAATAATAACCAATTTTGTGCTAACTGATCTGCTGACTATGACCTCATTGGTTAAGCCTTAATTAACTCAATCAAAATAAACTCTCCAGATGGTCTTAAAATTAGAAACATCCGGAAATATATTCCTATTGTAAAAAAGTTATTTTATAAGTTGAACAAGAAATTATAGAAACATGGTACAGAATCTCAATTTTCTGAGACAATTGTAAAGACCCCAAAATTGTATGCCTTAGCCCCAGAGCTGTCCAAACCAACTTTCTGCAATGATGGAAATACCCTACATCTGTGTCGCCTGACACTGTAGCCACTAGCTATATGAGGCTATTGAGACTTGAAATATGGCTAGTACAACAGAGAAATTGAGCTTTTAATTTATATAATTTAATTTAGATTTAAATAACCATGCCGTTAGATTATGGCCATAATGATTTTAGTTTTCAAAATATTTAAAGCTCAATAACATACCGACAGAATATCTCGCTTTGAGAATTTACACTTTCTAGAGAAACCTCCAACATAAATGGATTACAAAATATGTGCGTAGGTGTCTTGACTTGATTTGCTTTATAAGGTTGTTAGCCATAAGTCAGTTAAATATTGGAGAAGAATATTTGGTCAGCTACCAAATATGATGTTTTTGATATAGTTGATTTGAGCTTTACTTTGGAAGAGTAATTAGAAGGCAGGCCAATGATGTATTGAAACTTTTCCTAGATAATGACGGTAAAACCAAATAGTTAACTAAAGGGGAAAGCTTACCTTTCTGTTCTCTCTGCTGGGAATGGTATGTAAGTACAGCTCAGCTAAAAATGGCAATATTCATTGTGGTTACAGCACAGATGAAATTAGACCAAGATTCCAGTTGCAGCTCAACTAACTCACTGTGTGATCTTGGGCAAGTTGCCTAATTATCAGCTTCAGTTCATTATCTATAAAATGAAGCTAGCGATAATACTTATTTATAGAGTTTTAGGTTCATATGTGATAATTTTCATTAAGCACTTGGCGCAGTGCCAGGATCAGAGTAAACACTCTGAAACTTACAGAAACATAGGCCACAATCTAGTTTTAGAACCAAAAGATAAAATAGGAAAAAGATGAACGAAAACAACAAAATTCCCCAAATGAGACAGACTTGGCCACCAGTGGTAATGCATTGATCTTGCAAATGCTTTGGGATACTTCTCTGTAGAGGCAGAAGTAGAATTTATAAAAGTTAGAAGATTATCAAATAATTAACATATGTCCAAATAGACAACACATGACTTAACAGGGGTCATGTAAGTGATGAGAAATATTTTATCTACTTTTCCAGCAAGTTGAGTCAGACCAGAGATTTCTATCATATGAGCCAGAAAGCTTAAAAGCAGTCTTATGAGGTTAACAAAGGTAAAGTTTGGTCAAATTTACCCTGAGTATGTATGTATGTATTTATTTATTTATTTCCCTGAAAACCAGAAGAGATTAAAGGTCAAAACCATTGTATATGGAAAATCTGTTGCTCTCTAGACCATGTCTCTTACAGGCACATAATTAATTATAAAATCAAATGCACTCTGTATGTAATAATAAAATTAACCAATTTTAAGAAAACTACCTCTTTTGGTTTACACTGTATTTTGAGGTGGTGGGGTAGGGTAAGAAACTTCACACAAGAAATGAACAAATTGACTATTCTCACTTTCCAACACTTTGGGTGTTGAAATATTTGCTAGGCATTTCCTATATTCTTAGCTTAGGTGTATAGGGGAAAAAAACAGAAGTGAGTTAGGAGTAAATGAATTATGGTCTTAATAAAACTGGGTGAATCTGAAGAAAATTGTGGGCCAAATAAAAAATTTACCAAATAACCTCTAATGACCTATGTAAGATTTCTTCATCCAGTTTCAACCTGATATTTTATTATTTTAATATTTTGTATATTGTTGCACTAAAGCCAAGGATATCCCAGAGGATGTTGTTACAAAATTGTATGACTCTCATCTTAAAATAAAAATATAAGCAAAAAAAATAAGTAATCTGAAATGTTGGGTTTTCTTACTTCTATGACCTAATCTGGCTGCATTTCAGGAGTGGAATGTTGGTTATTATAGGGGTTTTAGTTACTGGAAGATAGGAGTGTGTGGGGGGGTGGATAGGAGTGGGTAGAGTAGGATTTAAAATGATGGTGATGAAAAACTGGTGTTGCTTAGAACTGGAAAAAGTCGTAACTACCAGTGTAGCATGCCATCCTGGATTTGGCAATGAAATTCATCTGGTTTGGGGCACAGTCATCTAATCAGTTCTTGAGCACAGAGGAGTTTTCTGGCTTTCTGTATTCATCAGGGTTTTCGGTTGTAAGCGTCAGAAATCGACCCCAGCTAACTTACGTGAAAAAAGAATTGTTGGGCAATTCACAGAATTGGTAGGAGGACTAAAGAATTAGACTTGGAAAATAAACAAGAGCCAAGAGAGGTTTGACTGAAGTAAACGTGGCCAGGGTTTCACCACCATCAATGCCACCCTCACTAGACTCATGATGCTGGTGCTATTGCCGTGTACAATTCTCAGCCTTCTCCAGATCCTTGTGTCACCACCGTTAGAGTCAAAGTCTCTGCTGAAAGCATCTGACTGGTAGAACCTACATCCTTTACCCTATCTTTCAGGGCTTTTAGCTTTCACTTCAAGATACAGACGGTGAGGAATTATCTCCCAGAGAAGATTGTTCAGAAAAAAAGATGAATGTCCATACTTTCTGGACCAGGTACGCTGGAGTTGGATTTATTGGTTCCTCAGGTGAGCAGGACTGCTCTTCAAGGAGGTGGGGTTGGGCCAGGTGGGGTTGGGTTGCTCAAAGGAGGGGCACATACTATATCTGTGAATGATAATTTTAAATCTTTGCAGAACGTACATAATAAAAGTATATATTAAACATGGCACAGGGCATGATGGGAAGACGATGGCTCAACAAGTCCCACTTTCTCTTCCCTTTTATTGCTAATAACTCCAACCCAAAACCTCCTCTGGGCTAACTGGGAGCTAGGGCTGGAAGGCAGGTGGAGTACAGAGGGCTGGGCTTCCCTTCCCCTTACCACCCTAAAGCCAGATGAAGCCCAGATACAGCCTGGGGAAAGATTTGAAAGCTGCAATTCCTGGGGAGAGCTTGGCCCATGGACATCGCTGAGCACCCAGGGAGAAGATTGACATTGGCTAGCATGAGTGTGTCTGTCTTTTTGGCCCTCGGGAAGCCAAAGAAGAGGCTGGGTCTTCTCCACTTCTGAGGTTGAGAGAGCATGAGAAGCCCACGGAGAAAAGAGGCATCCTCCCAATCCTCAGCAAAGGACTGAAAATATTTTCATCAATGCAATGGGTCACATGACAAGAGACTGCTGTACTTCCACCACTCTCAAGATTCCACCCTAAAGTACCTCCAAGAATAGACAAAGGAAAATAGCACTACATCCCAGGAGCCAGGAGTCATAGAGAAGAGTAAATAATCAGAACAAACCTTAACAAAATCTGAGGAATTTGCTTGAGGAAAGACTTTAAACAAATAATAAATAAAAATCCATAGAACTCAAGATAGGGGAAGATATTTAGGGGAGAAAACAGTGGTAAGGAAGGGATCTTGCAATATATATAGTTAAGTCAAAACGGATAACCATAGACTATTTGAATGTGTAAAAACTAAGAGGAAACTAATAGAGAAGGAGGTTGAGATTAATGAAATAATGAAATTTTAAAATGATACAAAGGCTAAATACATCTGAAAACTGGTTCTTTGTAAAATTCAATAAGGTAGATAAGTTCTTTGAGTACTTCATTAAGGACAAACTAGAGAGCAAAAATACATAAAATTAGGAATGAGAGAGGAAACGTAACCACAGAAAAGTAGAAGTTTGAAAGATAAGGCCACATATAACTCAATATGCCACACATAACTCAATTGCAACAAATTTGGAAACTCAGAAGAAATGGGTAATTTTCCAACAAAATATAATTACCCAAGTTAACCCAAAATTAATTGGAAAACTTGACTAGACTAATTACTATAGAGTTATAGTAATTATAACTCTTATAGATAAGAATAGATTATAGATTATGATTCTTATAGATAAGAATCGCCTCTACTTGCTAAAACTATAAATTCCTATAGCTGACTGTATCCCAGATCCAATGGATCAGAATCTTCAGTGTTGGGACCTAGTAATTTCTACATTTATCAAGAGCTCCAGTTGATTCCTATCATCAGTGAAGTTAGGGAACGTTGCCATAGAAGATTGGGCTAGGTTATTGCAGACCTACCATTTAAGAAAAGGCTTTAGACCTGATGTTTTTATAGCTAGTTCTATGTAGCCTTTAAATAACAGATATTTTCAATTTTATATAACTATTCTAGACCACAGAAAATAATAGAATAATTCTTATGATGTCAGCATAATGTTAATACCAAAACTTGATATAGTACAAAACAAAAACAAAAAATTACAGACCAAACTTACTAACAGATATAGATGAAACAATCTAATAGCACATAGAACCCAGCAATACATCATAATAATAATATACCATCACCATATAGAATTTATTCCATGATTACAAGAATGATTTAAAACAAGACTCTATCAACACCATTTATTTCATTAATAAATTGAGAGAGAAACATATGATCATATCAATAGATGCTAAAAAGACATTTGATAACACTGATTAATCATTCCTAATAAAAACTATAAGCAAAATAGGAAAAAATGAGATTATTCAAATACTATAAAGCCTGTTTTTTAAAAGCTAATAACAACCATAATTACAAGTAACAATACATCTTTCTTTTATTTATTTTATTTATTTATTTATTTTTTTGTGGTATGCGGGCCTCCCTCTGTTGTGGCCTCTCCCGTTGCGGAGCACAGGCTCCGGACGCGCAGGCTCAGCAGCCATGGCTCACGGGCCCAGCCACTCCGCTGCATGTGGGATCCTCCCAGACCGGGACGCGAACCCGGTTCCCCTGCATCGGCAGGCGGACGCGCAAGCACTGCGCCACCAGGGAAGCCCCATCTTTCTTTTAAAACTAAAAATTCATATGCCCTTTGAACAAGCAATCCCCTTGTGGGGAACCAGTCTCATAGAAATAAAAGCAAGATGCTTAGTGAAGCATTGTTATAGTGACCAAAAAACTGGAAACAAAGTGAATGCCTAATGAGTAGGAAAGAAGGATAAACAAGTTAGAATACACTCACATCATGGAATATCACACAGTAATTAAAAAGAATGTGAATTCATTCAGCTGATTTGTTGACTCCTAGGGACTGCCACAGAGTATTGTCAAAGATGAAAAGTAAGATACAGAGATACGTAGCATGCTATGACTCTATTTTTGTAAAACAAACAATGTCAAAAACCCACTACATATGAATAAATATGAATAAATGTAGCCAAAAGTATATATTGTACAAAGTACAGAGTGGTACACGTTGGTAGTTAACATGAGAATAAGGGTGAGTGGAGAAGGGGTGGAGGTGGGAGATAGAAGTTAAAAAAAGAAAAAAAAAGAAAAACAACAACCAAAAAGGCTTTCCTATAATGGTCCAACATGTAAAATAGAATTCTATTTATGTTAAAGGATGTATGTGTGTTTATTTGCATATAAATAAAATTTTAAGCAAATAAATAATTTTAAGCAAATCCCAAATGCCATAAAACTTTAGAAATACTTCAGTATGAATTTCCAACATGTATCTTTATGTTTGTTTGTACTGGTATCATGAACTAGGAAAGAGGAAAGATGTGGATGGGTGCACACCAAACTGTTATTATCAGTCACCTCAGGGGGTGGAAGCAGAGAAGCGGGGGCTCAGGGATATAATTAGCTTTGCTTTTATATGCATTTAAACTGCATTGTTTCACTTGTTTCAATAAGCAAGGAAGAGCTAGCAATTCGGTCCTCTGGTTGGCCTTAGAATTGGAAGACACCTTAGCAATATCTGCAATCTTTTCTCTCATACCCAAGGTAGCATGCATGAGCAGTTGTGATCATGCATTAGTTAAATAGCAATATATTAGTGAGGAAACAAATAGATGGCTTTTTACCAAACCTGTGAAAGTTAAGATTATATATATATTTATCTCCTAAGGAAATAAGTCTAAATTTTGAAAATTCTTTGCACTAAATGCTTTCAAGTAGATGTCCTTAAATTCTCCAGTTGTTGGACATACAGATTATGTCCCAAATAATACTGCAATTGGTATCTATTATGTGCTGTCATTAAAAATGATGTTTAAAAAGATGGCTAAAAACTTTTTTAAGATTAAATGTTAAGAGAAACAAAGAATGATAGGCTGGAAATACCCTTCCCTAAAAACAAAAACAAAAACGAAAACAAAACCTTATGCATAGAAAGAAGACAGGAAGGAAATAGAGTGCAACAGAATGCAAACAAAGGCTATATTTCAAAAGTGATATCATATGTGTTTATAAATAGTACTTCCTATTATTTTCTGTTTTGTTAAACTTATAATTAGTCTGCAATATTTTTATAACAAAAAACCTAAAAAACTTAAAAAATACTTTTCTAATTCAAGTACAAAAGTTAATTTTCACACAAAGCCTTTATAAATATTTTGTAGAAGTTATTATTAGAGTCATTCTTTCACTATTTCTGGCATTACATAGATTTGTGAAATACTAAATAAGGGCAGAAATACATATGTTGTCAGTAAGTTGTCTTTAGTTCGGTCAAAAATCTCTGCATTCAAAAAGTAACTATAAGAAATTGCAGACAGAAAAATATGAGAATTCTCTGAAATTAGCATTTTGGCTCCACTATCAGGAAAATCACAACCTGGCATGAGGTATTGAAGAGAGGCCAAAAAAAAGATGTTATTTTTGAACTAATATGACAAAAGTAGAAGCATTACCAGACCAGCTTTAGAACAGTCCCACTTCCCCTTTTATTTTTTTTATGTATTAAGGAAATTAATTCTTTGTCATCATGCAGATATTTTTCCTACTTTGTTGTGTATCTTTTTTTTTTTTTTTTTGGCTGTGTTGGGTCTTCGTTGCTGCGCACGGGCTTTATCTAGTTGTGGTGAGCGGGGGCCGCTCCTTGTTGCGGTGCATGGGCTTCTCACTGCGGTGGCCTCTCCTGTTGCAGAGCATGGGCTCCAGGCACGCGGACTTCAGTAGTTGTGGCTTGCGGGCTCTAGAGCTCAGGCTCAGCAGTTGTGGCGCACGGGCCCAGCCGCTCCGCAGCATGTGGGATCTTCCCGGACCAGGGCTCGAACCCGTGTCTGCTGCATTGGCAGGCGGATTCTTAACCACTGCGCCACCAGGGAAGCCCTTCTCTTTTATTAAAATAGTTAATTTCATTTATTTATTCTCATTTATTCATTCATTCAAATATCATATGCTAAATTAGGCAAGGTAACCTCTGTGAATGGCAGTTTGTTTATATGTAAAATGGGGTTCCTATGGAGTACTACTTACCTTCTTACAGAATACTTCTGAATGTGAAGTTCCTGGCAATGCAATAGGTACCCAAAAAATAGAACCTGTTGTTGCTGTTATTATTATTACTCTTGCCAAAGGGTTTCACAACTATTCCATAGAGGAGGAATTGATACCACAGTGTGTTAAATGCCACTTATAATTAACAGTGCATAAAACTGTATATATCTTATCCCACAAAGTAGATTCAGTATTTCTCTGCAATTTTTCTTTTTTTTTCGGTACGCGGGCCTCTCACTGTTGTGACCTCTCCCGTTGCGGAGCACAGGCTCCGGACGCGCAGGCTCAGCGGCCATGGCTCACGGGCCCAGCCGCTCCGCGGCATT
>NC_041215.1:107355090-107384637 GCF_002837175.3 Physeter macrocephalus
CGAACCCGTGTCCCCTGCATCGGCAGGCGGACTCTCAACCACTGCGCCACCAGGGAAGCCCTTCTCTGCAATTTTTAAACTAGAATTTGTCGCCTCTGTCAAGTCCTTAATTGAAAGATGCCTTTGGTTCAGAATCAGGGCAGCCTATATTTTCAGTAACTCTGCCACTGAGTCAGGCCAGCCCCCTCGCCCAGTGGTAGCTGAAAGGCTTCTTGCTGGTGTGAGAATCATCCTTGACTCACAAGGGAGGTGATGACACAGACCCCTCAAGTCTTTCCAAAGTCTGTCGCTAGGCTTCTTGATAGAAACTACTAGTGCAATTTTTTCTGTAAGTACCTGGTAACAGTAACCATGTGTGCCAGTGGCTAATGCATCCCATGGCCACTTGGAATAGCAACAAGAATCTCCAGTTGGAGGGATGCTGCAAATGAGATTTTATATTGTTAAAAGAACATTTGAAACTCAGGGGATACACATGCATTTTATGTAAATCCAAATTCAATTTGGACAAACACCATGGCCTTCTGGCACCCAATAAAGGAAGGCAACTCAGACACATGTTCCCATCAGGTGGTAACTCTCATTAGCTGGAGTAGTCTAAGCTTTAAGTGGTTATGCTGAATTCTTGGCATAGCCAGCTGTCAATAATGGTAACTATTATTTTTGTTGTCGGCATCATGATCGTCATTAACATGGTCCTGTGGTTATTATCTGAGGGTTCAACCAAGAAAGAACTTGCCCAGACCTCATTCTAGTTAACTGCAGGATGAATTTAGAGCAAGGAAGACTGCTTTTCTAGTTATAGAATTTAGTTTAGAGAGCAAAGTGATTGTGGCATATGGAGGCATCCTGCTTTTTTTCCCCCAAGTCCATGTGCTGGTGGTTCTTTTTCTGTCCTAGAAATCATTGTGTTTTAGAACAGCTCTTCTTAATGTCTACTCCCCTTTTATGCTGGGATACACATGAGTGCTACTCCCATTGAATGTATCCAGATTTGATAAAATGCAGCAAATTTTGGTGAAGTAAAGCACACAGTAATTCATGAATGTCACAACTATATACAGTTCACCAGAACTGATAGGTGTTTTAGTTTGGGTCCTCTCTGAAGTAGAGCCTGAGATAAGAACTAAGGTATGGGTAGTTTATTTGGGAGATGATCCTCTGAAGCAGGAGTAGAGAGAGTGAGGTGAAAAAGGGGGAAAAGCTAACAAAGCGTGCATTATTGAGGCTGTCACATTAAGCAGTAGGGCCAGATTGTTCCAGAACCTGGGAGAAGCATATAGAATGCCTCTCAGAATCGTTCATCTGAAGGACTGGCATCAGTCATCCAGTGTTGAGGGTTTTCAGGGAGCTTAACTGCGCTGAAATTCTGGGCTTATTTTGCCCACAGTTGGGTTGGGATTTAGAGAAGGCCATGGGGTAAACAAACACAAAAACAAACCAGGGGTGGGAGCCCTCTGAATGAATGGTGGAGTAAAGGTCTTCAAAAGTTTGCTTTTCCATACAAGTAATAAGAACTGTCAAAATCAACTCTTTTAGAACTCTGAAAATTAAAAGCTTTCAATAATCTAAGGACTATTTATTAAAGCAAAATGGCCAAATCTTAGTAAGAACAGCAAGATTCTGGCATTCCAAGGCTCACCACAAAACTGGAGAGGAACAACTGGTGAATTAAATGTCCATAGGGTGCTTTAAAAGGCTCTGACATATTCCTGCAAATCCAGAAGCCCACATGAGTACACAGGGCTGTGCACATGCTTGAGAAAGTCCTGGAAGGCCTTAAGCTCTCACCTTGGACTGACCTCAAAGCTCAGTGCAAGCAGGAAATGAAGGCAAAGGCAGAGCTGGAAATGGCCTATGGGAATGTTGAAGGTGCACCCCAACACGAACAACCCATAGGCAAGGACTGGGAGACTCATTGGTTCAAGGCATTTAAAGAAATCTTTGTCCAGTTATTAACTGATCACTAAGCTAGCAGAGCAGACTCCAGCGGTTGCATAGGACAAAGAATATAGACTTTAAAGAACAAGTTCAGGAAAGTCATCAAACAAACAACAGCAAAACCTCTGGGAAAGTTGGGGAATCTGACTTGTAGAGTTGACACATTATATTATTTAAAATGTCCAGTTTTCAGCCAAAAATTGTTAGACATACAAGGAAACAAGGAAGTATAACCCATACACAGAAAAAAAGTAGCCAATAGAAACTGCCCCTGAGGAAGCCCAGAGTTGTACTTACTACACAAAAACTTTAAATTAGCAATCATAAAAATGTTCAAAGATTTAAAGAAAATCATGTCCAAAGAATTAAAGGAAAGTATGAGAATGATGACTCATCAAATACAGAATATCAATAGAGAGTTAGGAATTATAAAAAAGAACCAAATAGAAATTCTGGATATGTCAATTATACTTCAGTTAAAAAAAGAAATTCTGGAGTTGAAAAGTACAATAACTGAAATGAAAAATTCACTAGAGGGGATGAAGAGCAGTTCTGAACTGGCAGAAGAATCAGAGAACTTGAAAGCAGGTTAATAAAGAATTCGTGATAATTGATGCACAACGTTGTGAATATAGTGAAAATCACTGAGTTGAACACTTTTAAAAAAAAGTGTGATCTTTATGAAATGTGAATTTTATCTCAGTAAAGCTCTTACTGAAAAATCAAACAAACTACTTGGTGGGTGCTTGAGGTGGGGCACTGCCAGCTGAAGATGAATTCGAGTTCCCACGAAACTGCCAACTACTGCCATGCTGAAATCAGAGGTGAGTTGGGAAGTGATGTCGGCACCAAAGAAATCTGCTACAGTAGCTTGTGAATAGATAAAATAAGAAACAAGTTAATATGTTATTCCTAGGGTTTTAGAAGTAGATTTGTGCTTTGCTTTCCCACTCAGGGAAATAAGAGAGAAAAAAATGAATGGAAATGGGGCAATTGATAGTGATCACCTTGAATTCTCTATAATTAATTTTTAAATACAATTCTAAATTTTACATTCTAATACAATTCTAAACTTTAATAATTAAAAAATCATTAATAAAACTTTTTTTTTTCTTTATAACACATCTCACAACAGATAGTAACCTAGCCCTGTGTAGTGAGACCATGGTAGGGAACCACTGCTTACCAGGTCATTTGTTTCAGTGAATCCCAAATTTTAGTAAGTATAAGAGTTACTTGAGAAGCTATGAAAATGTTGATTTTGGATTTCTCTTACTCTCTAAAACTCCCTTCACCTCCCCCACTCCCACTAAATAGTATGATTCAATAGGATGGGGAGGGACCCAAGTGTCTGCATTGCCAAAAAGCAACCCTCCTGATTCTGATGCAGGCAGTCTGTGGATTCCAGATGGAGAAACACTGATTTAGTACAACTCACTAGTTTTACAGCTGCGATAAATGGACAGAGCAAGAGAAAATGTCTTAAGATTGCATGATAGAGGCAGAAGTATAGAGCGAGAGTCTAAATTCAAGTCTTGTCACCTGCAGTCTTGTGCTTTTTCCACTACATCACAGTGCTTCTTATATATTTGGGTTAGAACAGCCCTGCGCTCACTGCTCAGGCGTTCCCGGCAGGGCAGTGGACCACATATCAGGGAGCATTACAGCCACTACACACCTATTCATGGCTTGGGCAGTCAGACTTTGTGCTGCCATTGCACATAACAAGCATCTTGTGCAGAGCACCAGAATGTGAGTGTTGTCACTGTGGCCACCGCGAGAGAGTCAGTGAATGAGATGACATATTTAAAAGTACTCAAGAGATTTCAGAGAGTGGTAACCCAAAGACTGGCTAATTATTCACTTCCTCTTGGACCAGAGCTACACAGCACTAAGCATTCACATATTTTCAAAACATGTGCATCACTGATTTAAGTGTTCAGTTTCCTGCTGGCATCTGACATCATGAAACCACAACTGTAGAGAATTCCAGTTCACGGTTATAAATAAGATTGGCTACAAAGGTTAGAGATAATGAAAGGTCTGAGACAGGGTGTACTCTTCCAGGATAAAAGATTAGCCTTGAAACTGTATTATTATAATTTGATACCATTGGGCTGGGATAGAGGGACGAGGAAGAAAGGGGGTACTAGGCTGAGAAAGCCTCAAGTACAAAGGCATGGTAGCATGGGAACACACGGCGCATTAGGGGAACTGGCAACGACAGGAAGTTAGTGTGGCTAAGTGAGGGAGAGGAAGAGAGAGAGAGAGGACTGGCAGGGATGGGGAGGGGCATGAACACTGAGAGATGAGGTCAGAGTGGGAGGCAGGATCCAGATCACTCAGGGCCTCCTTTTAAGGAGCTTGGACATCATCTTAATGACAATAGGGAACCAGAGGAGAATTTCAAGTGATAGAATTGCAGTCTAGAAAGATCACTCAGGTTGGAATATGGGGAGAAGGTGGAAAGGGGGTCTAGAAATGGAGACCAGTTAGAAACAAGAGCCTGAACTAAGGCTCTTATCATTAGTTCATTTTTCACTTTTTGCTAATAAGTAAAGTGTTGTGCCTATTTTTATTTCCCTTTTATCCAATTGATTAAGTGATGGTCCCATGCTTGAGGACGATCACTTTCAGTTGCTGCCACTGGCTGGTTCTCAGGAGGCCTGATCCTGGGAATGCTTTGCCTCCTGCCTCTTTACTTAGAAGACATTCCAATGAGCAGATCTGAGAATCAGATTTCAGAGGTACGTTCCTGAATGATGGGTATAAATGTTACAAAAGAAACCGGTAAGGAGAGGAGTGGAGAAGACGTGAAAAGGCGAGGAGAAAGAAAGAGAGAAAAGATATATGAATGTGTAAAACTTAGAAGAAGAAACATCAAGAGGTCATTCTTAGGCTGCAAAAAATATCTTTTAAGGATTGCTTTAAAAGAAAAAACAAACCCAGAAGTTGGATATCTTCTTTAGTGTTACGAAGATAAATTTAAATAAATTAATGTCTTTTTTTATGTTGATGAACTTTTTAATTAAAACTTAAAAAAAACTTTTTATTGAGGTATAGTTGATTTACAATGTTGTGTTAGTTTCAGGTGCACAGCAAAGTGATTCAGTGCTATATATATTATATACTTAATATGCCTATTCTTTTTCATATTCTTTTCCATTATAGTTTATTACAAGATATTGAGTATGGTTCCCTGTGCTATACAGTAGGTCCTAAAATAAATTAATTTCTAAATGCATTTTTCCTAAATTTTCTTTTTTCTTATTTATTTATTTATTTTTGTCTGTGTTGGGTCTTCATTGCTGTGCACGGGGCTTCCTCTAGTTGCGGCGAGCGGGGGCTACTCTTGGTTGTGGTGAGTGAGCTTCTCATTGCGGTGGCTTCTCTTGCTGCGGAGCATGGGCTCTAGGTGCACGGGCTTCAGTAGTTGTGGTGCATGGGCTTAGTTGCTCTGCGGCACGTGGGATCTTCCCAGACCAGGGCTTGAACCCGTGTCCCCTGCATTGGCAGGTGGATTCTTAACCACTGCACCACGAAGTCCCCTAAATGCATTTTTAAAGAGCTCATAATTAAAATAAATGAATTATGTCATAGTGATCTCATGTATATATCATGCTAAAAGGTAAAATGTTATTAAGTTGCACAGAGGAAGCAGATCAATGTCCTGGGGTTTGCAACACACGTTGAGTAGGAGCCAGGGCCTAACTTCACATCTTGGAGGAGTTCAGATTTTCTGAGAGGGGATTGAGAAATATGCACTCACTGGGGTGGCAGAGGAGCCTGGGGCTGGAAATCAGGTTACTAAATCCTTGTCTGGAGCATGTGGGCAGATGTGAGAAGTGGGAGGAATGTTCAGACCACCTCATTTCCTAGTGAAAATGCCAGTGCAAACTTGCAACCATAGCAACACAATAGTCCTATTAAAGCCGTACTAAGAAAACCTGTTTCAATTGCATTTAATTGACCAAGAAAACCAAAAAACCAAACCAAAAAAGCACACTTCCATTTTTCACTTTTTACTAATAAGTAAAGTTTTGTGTCTATTTTAATTTCCCTTTTACCCAATTTATTAAGAGTGCATTGCTAGCTTTATTTACAATAGCCGGGACATGGAAGCAACCTAAGTGTCCATTGACAGATGAACGGATAAAGAAGATGTGGCACATATATACAATGGAATATTACTCAACCATAAAAAGAAACGAAACTGAGTTATTTGTAGTGAGGTGGATGGACCTAGAGTCTGTCATACAGAGTGAAGTAAGTCAGAAAGAGAAAAACAAATACTGTACGCTAACACATATATATGGGATCTAAAAATTAAAAAAAATGGTTCTGAAGAATCTAAGGGCAGGACAGGAATAAAGACGCAGACGTAGAGAATGGACTTGAGGACACAGGGACGGGGAAGGGTAAGCTGGGATGAAGTGAGAGAGTGGCATGGACATATATACACTACCGAATGTAAAATAGGTAGCTAGTGGGAAGCAGCTGCATAGCACAGGGAGATCAGCTCGGTGCTTTGTGACCACCTAGAGGGGTGGGATAGGCAGGGTGGGAGGGAGACACAAGAGGGAGGATATATGGGGATATATGTATATGTATAGCTGATTCACTTTGTTATACAGCAGAAACTAACACACCACTGTAAAGCAATTATACTCCAATAAAGATATTTTAAAAAAAGAATTTTATAGATAGAAGGTGGTAATTATATCATCTCTCAGGATTTTGAAAATACGTATTTTAAAGATGTATTAATTTGCTGTATGTTCATTGTTGCTGAGTAAATAATCTTGCTTATTTGTGGTTTTGTTTCTGTTATTTTTTGAAGTAAAAATTAAATAACATTGAGAATTATAACTACTATAACTGCTATATCTACTAAAAAAATACTCAAAATATCTTCAAGATATTTAGATTAAAAAAAAAAGTGCATCACTAGAAGATTTCTTGATAACACTTTCTGACACAGAGGCAAAAGTTTTAGAAATACAGTCTGTACTTGCAGAAGATAATTCTCTTATGACTCTACCGGGAGAGAAACAAAGAAAATACAAACTAATAAGAAAGTTGGAGATGGCTTTAGAGGTTTCTTGTCTAGGCATCAAAATGAAATTGGAGTGGACGGTGGGTAGAGAGCTGAGTTAACACGGGTAATGTAGAGGGGAGATGAGATGGAACTTCTCTGAAGATTTCAGGAGTTTTTCTAAAGAGCAGGGCTAGTACTGAGGAGACTGAGGCATGCAAGAACAGGGTGAGATCCCATCACTATTCAAACTTTTGATATTTTATTATGGATTTGTTTGTATTCATTCTGACTTAAAAATATTACATTAAAATATTATTTGTCTTAATTACTGAGTTTTTTGGCATCCCAATAAAATTTGTGCCTGAAGTGAGTGCCTTACTTGCCTCACCCTAGTTCCTGCCCTGGCTAGGGAAAAACAACAATGAGGAAAAAATACATAGAGAACATTAGAAATTTTGTTTACATTCTGAGCTCTACTTGAAAAGTAAAGCTTATATTCCCTAGGTGCAGAGGTCCTGGGCTCTACCTCCTATGGTTTACAAGCCCAGGATGTGTAGAATTGAACATTAAACAATCTATGGGAGATACTGCACTTTATGGTGTTTTTCTTCTCACTGCATTGAAGATTTTCTCTTTATTACTGATTCTAACCAATTTGATTACATTGTACCTTAATGAAGTTTTCTTCTTGTTTTTTATGCCTAGGGTTAGCTCGAGATTCTTGGATCTCTGGGTTTATGGTTTTCATCAAACTTAAAAAAATTTAAGTTATTATTTCTTTAAATATTTTTCTGTTCCTCCCACTTTCTGTTAGGGACTCCAGTACTCCAATTACATGCATATTAGGCTGCTGGAAGATCTCTCATGCTCATTTGTTTTTCAGTCTTTTTTTCTCTAGGAGTTTCATTGTGGATGATTTCTATTGCTATGTCTTCAAGTTCACTAATTCTATTTTATACAATGCCTAAGCCACCGATAATCCTACCCAGTGTATTTTTCATTTCAGACATTATAGTTTTAATACCCAGAAGTTCTGTTTGGGTCATTTTTATATATTCCATGTTTTTTTAAAAAACATACTTAGTCCTTCCTTTTTGAACATATGAAACAGTTATAATAACTGTTTTAATGTCCTGGTGTACTAATTCTAATATCTCTTGTCATTTCTTGATCTGTTTATATTGATTGCTTTTTTGTTTATTATGGGTTATATTTTCCTGCTTCTTTGCATGCCTGGTAATTTTGGATTGGATGCCACACATTGTGAATTTTACATTGTGGGTGCTGGTTATTTTTATATTCCTATGAATATTCTTGATACTTATTCTGGGATACAGCTAAATTACTTGGAAAAAGTTTGATTCTTTTCAGGCTTGCTTTTAAGCTTTGTAGGTGGGACCAAGAGCAGCCTTCAGTCTAGGGGCAATTTTTCCTCACTACTGATTCTTCTAACCAATGGGTCATGAAATATAAGATTGTCCACTCTGGCTGGTAGGAACAGGAACTATTTCCAGCCTTGTGTGAGCAACAAGTATTATTTCCTCTAATCCTTTCCCTGACCTCAGGTAGTTTCCTTGTATGTATACACTGACCAGTTCCTAGCTGAAGATTGAATGGGGACCCTCTCAAGATCTCTAGAGCTTTCTCTGTGATACTTGTTTGATATTCTGCTCTGCGAAACTCTAGCTGCCTTGGCTCCTGGACTCCCAGCTTTATCTCCTCCCTGAACTGTGTCTTGGAAACTCTTTCAAGGCAGTATGCTCAGACAATCATAGAGCTTTCCTCATTTGTTTTCTCTCTCTAAGAAATCATTGTCCTCTGCTGCCTGGTGTCCAATTCTAACAATTGTAATTTCATATAGTTTTCCCATTTATTTTTAGTGGTTTTTTGTTTGGTTTGTTTTGTTTTTAGAGGGAGGGTTAGTTAGGTCCTTGTTACTCCATTTTGCCTGAAGCAAAAGTCTCCAACTTTATGGCTTCTGACTGTGGTTGATGAGTAATTTATTTGGAGAACAGAATAAATTACATCTTGAATGATCCATTAAAGTCTCTTAATGGTTTAGGACATCCTAATAAAATTTACATCATTTTCAAGTGTCAAAACATAATCCTCATGATTTTATACTCATAATTTTTATATAAATACTTAGTAAGCAAGTGTCAAAGTTTTATTTCTCATTAATGAGGTAACCAGAAAGATGATAAAGGCAGATCTATTAGGAGGGAAGGAGGAAGGGAAGGAAACAGAGAGAGAAGATAAATGGAAAAATATGTTGGAATAAGTTAGGTCAATTAGATATAAAACTATTAATGTCCCACAGGCCAATAAAATTATAACCTCTCAGTTTATCTTCTCAGTGGAACAGAAATAATTTTTATTTCTATTATATAAAAACTCATTTGTATAGTATTCATTTTCCACAAGTTAACATCTAACCTTTACAGACTTAAAAATGTCAGGACCTTAGTTAATAGTAATAGTAAGTAAAATAAAAGTTACTTTCCCCTAGAGAGTCAGATGATTGTTGGGTGGGCTTAAGTGTTTTAAGAAGGCATTAAATAGACACAGTTTTTTGACTGCCTTCTAAGTTTTGGAAATCTTCTTAAGGTAAGTATTACCTATAAGTCAATGAGATCTGCCGTTATCGGCTGGTCACTCTGGGTCTAAATTTACTCATTTAATGAAAAGATTAAACTAGAGCAGTGGTTTTAAACTGTGGTTACATGTTAGAATCAACTGGGGGAGCTTTTCAAAAATACCAGAGTCAGAGTCCCTTACCAGACCAACTAAATCCAGCTCTTTGAGGGTGAAGCCTGAGCATCATTAACTGTTTCTAATGTTCAGCTGGGGTTGAAAGCCACTGGTCTAGACTGGGTTGCTCAGATTCCTTTCAATAACAGTGCCCCATGATTCTATGGCTTGAAATCTAGGCAAATCACTTTTACACTGTAGAAAATAGACAAATACAAGCTCTGCTAACTTCGCTGCATTGCCAGTGACTTGGAAATGATTCAGGACTGCCAGCATTCACTCCATGGTGTGGAAGCTGCGAGAAAGGCCCGGGGTGGGAGAGCTGAATGACTGGTCTTTGTGGTCCAATTAGATATAGTCAGCATGAGTTGCTAGAAAGAGACAGGAAAGCTTGCAATTTCTTTTTTTAAAAAAAAGGAAAAGAAATATCAAAATTCATTTTGTGCCACTGCCTTTATACTGTTGAGCTCATCTTTGCTCCCAGAGCAGGTGTTCTTTGAGAGATGTTATTGGAGATTGCATTTCTGATTTAAGACTGTGCACCTATAAATTAAGACTATGACCAATAATATTCACAAAAAGAAAATAAT
Organism: Physeter macrocephalus; assembly: GCF_002837175.3. Classification (NCBI taxonomy): domain Eukaryota; kingdom Metazoa; phylum Chordata; class Mammalia; order Artiodactyla; family Physeteridae; genus Physeter; species Physeter macrocephalus. Next base: position 107,365,411 of record NC_041215.1, read on the forward strand.
GCAATAAGTATAAGCCTTTAAGATGATTTCAAATAACAAAATTCTATTTCAAATTCTATTCCTTCATGCTTGTTGTCACTGATAAGCATTTTTGGTAGTTTTTTTTAATTGAAAAGAATTTTTTGAAAGCATCGACTTTTGAAACTTTTCACCCTAAAACTACACTTATGAGAAACACATAGCAAATGTAACTGAGCAAGCCAAAAATTAAAAGAAAATTTGCTAAGCTTGGTAAGAGTTTTAAAAATCATAAATTAATGTTGAATTATTTTAAATGGTTTTTGGGCATCTTTCTCAATGATTGTATGACTTCTTTTTTTTTTATTTGTTAACGTAGTAATAGTAATATAATAGTAATAGATATCCAAATATTAAACTATGTTTTTACTTCTGTTATAAACCCTACTTGGTCATGATGGATTATTCTTTTATATTCTATTTGATTCCATTTATTTCCTCCCTGACACTTTTCATGATAATAATCTTTCTTTCTTTACAGTGAAACATCCCTGTGAGTTGAGTAGGAATTGTATTAATTTTCATAGCCATTTGACAGATTAGAAAACTGAAACACAGAGGTGGTAAATGACTTATTAGCTAAGAACAAATGGCGAATAGGTGACAAAGCCTATATTTAAATGTTTGGCTCCTAATTTCCAGCCCAGGGGTTTTTATTTTTCCTCTTCTTTTCTCTAGGAGACTTATGTTTTCATAAAAAAAAATCATTCCAATCATTAAATATTTCAGATAACCTCACAATAGTTCACATACCATTTCCAGCTAAATCATTAATGCTATTTAAAATCCTAATGCCCTAATGCTCTCCTGTTTTTAAAATCTCCACAGTGACAGTTGTCATAACCATAACATTTAACCATTATGGAGCTTGGGGAAAAATGTGGGGTGGAGGTGGGAGAAGATGAGAACAAGAGAGGTCAGATGGTTGGTTGAGCCATTAGCTGAGTTGCAGAATCAACTAGGATGAGTAGATTTGAGGATGAGCCTGCATGGATGGGCTTATAGAGGCTTGGGCACATTAGTTTGAATTTCCAGGTGTGTAATCTACAAGGCAGTTGAAAACATAGTTCTGGAATGCCAACTAAAAATTGTCACTCACCATTTGCCTCTCTAAGGATTAAGTCACTAGCCACTGCAGTCGCTGACCTTCATCACACCCTGAAGGAGTTCAGGGTGGAGACCAGGAACGAGGCACTCTGTGCTCTGGGCAAAAATGGCAGAACAGGCCTTCAGATGGTTAGATATTTTTTTAGGAGAAGATTTTATAAGCCCCAATTCTTGCATCTTCTCATATGTAGAAAAGCACGAAAATCATTAACAGAGACACCTGCTCCTCGTGACTAGCAGCAACCTTCTGCCAAAACGTGTGCTTGATGGCACGTATTCCTCTTCACCGAAATCACACATGTACTGACACTCCCTGACCCCCACCTACCTCTTCAGAGCAGTTCCTCAGAGCTATTTGAGATGCTGTCTCCCAGGCTATTAGCCTTATTTTGTCTCAAATAAAACTTAATTCACAACTCTCACGTTGTGCATTTTTTACAGTTAACGGGACCATTGCAGAGAGGTTGGATTGGACATGCAGAGTTGGTAGTGATTGGCAGATAGGTGGTACCAGAGTCTTGGGAATGGCTGAAATCACTCAGGGAGAGTGCGGGGAACAAGGAGAAAGGAATATGAAATGCCAAAATTTCTGTGGATAGAGAAACAGGAGGCAAGAAGAAACATAGAAAAAACACAGAGAGGGAAGGAGAAAGCAGGAGAGGGCAGTACCCTGAAAGCCAAGGGAAGAGGAGCGTTCTCCTCCCTTCTTGCCCTAACCTTGTCTTCTCCCAGGCTTCATCATCTCAGTAAATGGCTCACCTTCCACCCAGCTGCCTAAGGAAGCAAACAGGTATCTTTCTGATTATCCACCCCCCTTCTCTCATCAGCAAGTCTTAGCAATTCAACTCCTAATCATATTTGAATTTGTTCACTTCTTCCCCTTCTATCCAGAACCCCCCACCTCACGACTCCAAGACTCTCCTATCTCTCCCCTGGGCGATTGCAACAGCCTCTTTGGTGGTCCCCCGGCTTCTGATCTTGTCCCCCCTCAACCAAGACCATTCTCCACCCAGAAGACAGAACACTCTACAAAAGCACAAAGTAGGGATCACACCATTCCTTGAGGAAAATCTTCCAATGATTTCCTATTGCACTTCAACTAAAATCCCAGCTTTTTATCATGACTTAAATGGATCCACATCTGGCCCTGCCCAGCTCTCCGACCCCATCCTGTACATTCCCCCCTTTACTCACCAAATCCAGCTACAACAGCCTTCTTTCTAGTCTTTGAACATACTAAGTCCATCCCCCCAGGGCCCTTGCCTTTGCTGCCCTCTTGGTCTGAAGTGCTCTGCCCCAGACTTTGCACTCTGGCTCTGTCTTAAGTCAGGCCTCAGCTTAAGTATCACCTCCACAGAGAGGTCTTCCCTGACCACCCCATCTCATGAGCAGACACCCACTGTATTAGTTTGCTGGCGCTGCCGTAACAAAGTACCACCGACTGGGTGGCTTAAACAACAAAAATTTGTTGTCTATAGTTCTGGAAGCTAGAAGTCCAAAATCAAGGTGTTGGCAGGGTTGGTTTCTTCTAAGAGCTGTGAGGGAGCATCTGCCCCTGGCCTCTCTCCTTGGCTTGCAGATGGCCGTTTTCTCCCTGCATCTCACCACACTGTCTCCCCTCTATGTGGTTCTCTGTGTCTGTATTTCCCCTTTTCATAAGGACATTAATCATATTGGATAAAGGTCCACGCTAATGATCTCACTTCAACTTGATTACCTCTATCTCCTCACACTCTGAAGTACTGGGGGTTAGGACTCCAGCATATAAGGGGGCACAATTCGACCCATAGCACCTATACCCAATCGCTATCCCATCACACCGTTTCATTTTCCGCATAGCGTTTGGCCCTATCTGCAATTACATTGTTCATGTTTTGCTTGCATTTTATTCCTTGTCTCTGAAAGCTACACAGAACAGGAACTTTGCCTGTCTTTGGAGCAGACTCCGCTGATGCCCCTGACACATCCTGTTACCATAGATACCAGCAGCTTCTCACTGCAGGCATCTGCGACTTTCTGTCTGAGGCTTCCTCTGGCACGCTGGCCCCATGTGAGTGAGGCCTGCTGGAGGTGCTGGGAAGTTACCGAGGGGTGAGAGTTGGTGGCAGAATAGCTGTTTCCTCACCTCCTGTGGGGGACGGTGCTGAAGTTTGCTTTCTGCTGTCTCTGAGAGGTCCAAAGCAGGACTGAGCCAAGTTATCCATACTGCTTGGCTTTTTTCACTTCCTCTGTTCACTTCCTCACTCCTCTACCAGTGTTTACAGGGATCCCTTTCCCCAGAAAACTACTGATACTGAATTCCTGTCTCTGGGTCTGCTTCCTGGGAGGAACACAACCTTAGATGGTCCTTATCACTATACTTCTGGCGCCTAAAAGAGTACATAATACTACATTTATGGTAAATGCTCCATAAGTCATGATGAATCATTCAACAGAGGGAGGTGGTAACATACATTTTCAAATGCTGTAGAAAGAGGTTCAGTAGAAGAGAACTTTAAAAAAAATGGCAATTTGGTAACTGAGGTCAGAAGCCACTGCTAGAGGAGCTTATTAGAATGGCAGGGGTGAGAGTCTGATTTTGGTGGGTAATATGAGGTGAGAAAGGCAACAAGGGACAGGAAAGAGTTAATTTTATATAACAGCAGGGTGGAAGGAAATTTGTTTCTTTGAATGAGAAAAATTTGAGCATATTTGAGGCTGATTCAATGGAGAAGGAGAGAACGAAGATAGAAGTGAGAAGGGGAACAATTAATGGGTCAGAGTTTTAGGTGACAGATTAGAGGCTGAGTTAGGGAGTACAGCTCGAGGAGTTATCATGGGGAAATACAGACCTCTGGTCTTGCAAGAAACGATTTGTGAACCTCCATCCATATACGTATACTACTACTCAGTTTTTCTGATTTCAAAAGTAACAAGTGTTCATTGCAGAACATTTGGAAAATACAAAAACTGATAACTAAGATTTATTGGGCACTTCCAATATGTCTGGCTCTGATCTCTGTGCTATATATATGTTAACTCAGTTACTCCTCAGACAGCCATGTGAAGTAGGTACAGTTCCTATCTCTTTACTACAGAGGAGAGAGATTGAGTCAATTGGCCAAGGTCGCAAGACTGGTAAATTGCAGATCCGGATGTGAACCTACCTCCCTCATCTGGTGCCATAGTCATTCTGTAACACACACAAAGAAAATCCCAAAGAAGAAAACTTATCCATCAGGGAAAATAAGCAGGCCTGAGGGGGATAAGACTGGGCATTGAGAGTGTCTGCTACAGGTGGACCATGCATTTTGGTAGGGTCAGAGACGCAGCAAACCTACGAGGAGACTAGGAGAGCAGGGAACAGTTCTGCGATGAACATCTTTTTGGAAAATTATTTTGAATAGGTAACATTGGCACATGGAACAAAATTCAAGTATGAAAAGATATACAGTGAAAAATAAGTCTTCTTTTTTCATCATCCACCTCCATCTTCTACTATTGCTAGTGTCTTGTATATCCTTTTAGAGATAGTATAGTAGGGATTATGTATGTGTATATGTATTACAGGTATAGATATTATATATATGCTCATATTATAGATATAGGTATTATATATGTGTGTATATATATATATATATATTATAGGTACAGGTAATATATATGTTTTTCATACCCACACAAGTGGTACATATAGATTACTGTGCCTCTTTTACAAATGTATCTTGGGGAACTTTTCATATCATTGCATATAGATTTTAAAAGCCTCAATTTAAAAAATAGCTGCCTAGCATTCAATCCAATGGGTGTACCACCATTAATTTAGTAAGCCCTTCGTTGATAAGTTTTTTTAAAAAAAAATCTTTCTTCCAGATATGTTATCTTGTATGCATGTTAATTGAGCACTTGCCAATGATCTGTAAGATAAATGCCTAGGTAGAGAGGGTTGCTGAGTCAGAAGGCATGTGCATTTAAATTTGATAGATAGTACTGAAAGTCCTTGAACCAACGTACACGCCTATGGCACTGACCATCACAACAAGGTCAAAGAACAGAAGTGCAGGGGGGAGGGGCCAAACAACAGTGAAATGTGAGATACGGAGATTCTGGTGGAGCAGCTCCTGCCGTTGACGAAGTCCAGGGTGTGGCCGCAGCCGGAAGTTGTTGGTGTGGGTCGATGTGCTGGCGAGGTCAATGAAGCAGAGGAAGTTAAGGAACTATGAGGTGTCGGAGTGACTCACCCAGATGATGAGCCAGTCATTCCATACGGGTGACTTCGTCATGATCTTGTGCCAGGCGTTTCGAGAAACCTTCAGCTTTCCTTTAAATACGGCAAGGAAAAGATGCCGATGTCTTCCGGTCCTTCTCTCCACTCTGTGGAGCAGAAAACTCTTCTGCACTTGAGCTTGCTGGAGAGGAAGTGCATCAAAAGATGTGGCTGCCTCCGGGGACAGGCAACGATGTCTCCATTTTTTATGATGGAGTGTGTGGCTGTGGAACAGGCGGGTCTGTTTTACCAGCTCCTTTGGCTTCTAGTGAGTATCCATCAGGCCTGTGGATATCTCATTTGACAACATCTCCAGTCTTATAGGTGTTTCTGATATTGCCAAACCAACCCTGGCCTGGGGAGCCCCCTTCTTGGTAATAAAACCACTAGCAACAATAATAACAATAGGGATTAAAGTGCTGAATCAGTTAGTAATGTAGCAGAGACCTTAAAAACACTGGTTTAAACTAGAGGGGAGCTCTCTTTTTCTCTCATGTAATGTGTAAAGTTCAGGGATAAGCATTCCACAAAAGGTGTAGCAGCTCCACAATGCCATTAACGTCTCAGGTTCCTTCTCTTCTTCTGCTCTGCCTCCCCAGAGTTGACTTCCATCCTCATGGTTTCTAGATGGCTGCTGAAGTTCCAGCCATCATGCCTATGTTCCATGCTGGAAGGAGGAAACAGTCAAAGGTAAAAGGGAGTATGCCAGAAGATTCAGTATCTCCCACCCCCACCTTTAAGGAACTTTCCCAGAAGTTTCACTCAGTAGCAAGAAATTTACATCTCATTGCACAGCTTATGGTCACATGCTCATCCCTATGTGCAGGGATCCTGGGAAACATATAATTTTAGCAGGGCTCATTGCTTTCCCCAACAAATCAGGTTCTGTTAGTATAGAAAAAGAGGAGAATGGATATTGGCTAGGCAACTGGCAGTCTCTCCCATATTTCCTAGGCAATTTACTTAAAAATTTTTTTTATAGTGATAAAATATGCATAATATGAAAGTTACTCTTTTAACTATTTTTAAGTGTACAATTCAGTGGCATTAAGTACATTCACAGTGTTTTATACCTATTACCATCATCCATTTCCAGAACTTCATCAGCTGAATTAGAAACTCTGTATCCATTAAACAATGACCCCATCACCATCCCCATCTGCCCTCAGCCCCTAATAACCTTATTCTACGTTCTGCCTCTATGAATTTGCATATTTTAGGTACCTCATATAAGTGATCGTGTAACATTTATCCATTTGTGACTGACTGGCTTCACCTAGCGTAATGTTTTCAAAGTTCATCCATGTTGTAGCAAGCATCAGTACTTCATTCCTTTCTTTGACTGAATAACATTCCATTGTATGGGTATACCACATTTGGTTTATCCATTCACCTGTCTATGGACATTTGGGTTGTGTCTTAGTCCATTCAGGCTGCTATAATGAAATACCAGAGACTGGGTAGCTTATAAACAACAGAAATTTATTTCTCACAGTTCTAGAGGCTGAAAGTCCAAGATCAGAGTGTCGGCATGGTCTGGTTCTGAGTGAAGGCCCTCTTCTGCCTTGTAGAAGGCCGACTTCTCACTATGGTGGAAGAAGTGAAGGATCTGTGTGGGGCCTCTTTTATAAGGACACTAATCCCTTTCATGGGGGCTCTACCGTTATGACCTATTCACCTCCTAAAGACGCTGTCTCTTAGTACCATCACATTGGGCATTAGAATTTCAAGATATGAATTTTGGGGAGACAAAAACATTCAGACCATAGTGGTTGTTTCCAGCTTTTCACTGCTGTGAATAATGGTTCTAGGAACATTGGTACAGACCTCTGTTCAAGTTCCTGCTTTCAATTCCACCCACCTAGGGATCATATGGTAATTCTATGTTTAACTTCCTGAGGAGCCACCAAATGCACTTTACATTTTATTTAGTCTTGACAAACTTGCCAGTGTTGAAACCACACATTGAAATTCTGATAGAGAGGGGCCACCTACTCTGGACCCAGGTTACCCCCAGTGGGTTACCCAGAGCAGGTTACCTCCAGCGGGTTACCCCCAGCAGGGCAATACTGCTCATTGCCTCCATTAAGGGACTCCTGTGTAGTATAGGCTAAAGTGAGCTGTATGGAATTTTCATTTTAGAAATGAGAAACAAATGGAAGAGGCTAAATCAGCGATATTACCCACTCTTCTCTTGGTAATGAGAGCTCCACTAACTTCCCCTGACTGTGCACTTAGGAAGCCTCACCAAGTGCTTGTGGCAGCCTTATTTGGATCTATACTGGATTCCCTCGACCAGTGTGGACTTGGAACCACGAGGTTCCAGGAGGGAGCTCCTTCCACTCCTACACTCAACCTCAAGCCAACCTGCCACAAATTTATCCAGGAGAGGGAAGATGAGCTTAGTTCATTTCATGCCCCAGTAACAGTTCTAAGTGTGCATTAGTCTAGTGGGTTAGAATGTGGTCACCGGAGCCAGATGGCTTGTGCTCAGATCCCAGCTCTCCTATTTGTGGTGTGATCTTTATTGAAATTATTTAACTTCTCTGTGCTTCAGCTTCCTCACCTATAAATTGGGGATTAATGACAGTGCTTTACTTCTTTCACGGGATTGTCATGAGTTGACATGGTTAAGCAAGTACTTTAGAAAGTGCCTGTACTCCGGAAGGGCTCTGAAAGTGGGGGTAGTGTTAGCAGTACTGACATTATGATTACACCCAGGAATGTAAATTCTCTAAACTATAACAGTTAATAGAAAACTGACTATAGATCACCTCTGTAGCTCTGGTAATTAAACAAACAAAAAAAAAACAACAAAAAAAACAAAATTAGGAGGACACCGATGAACAAAAAACATGGAGAGACACAGCCAAGATGGTTTGAAACAGCCACTGGGCTCTGTCTTTGGCCTGATGTCACAAGCCTAGAAAATGCTAACACTTGGCCTCTTAAATTTGTTTCTTGTCTCCAAATTGGAGTAACTCCACCACATTCATTGCATCGTGTGAGGACTTAGGCAAAGATAGGGCTTTATAAACGACGATCACAAAACAAATAAAAACACTTAGATTAACAACCTGAAGTAGCCCTTCAAACTGTCGTTGTCCAAACAGATCTGGTGTTTGTGACCAGGTCTCGGCAGTAAAACCAAAGGAGGTTGTGGAAAACATGAAGGTTCAGAGGCCAGGGACAGACACGAGAAAGAGCTGGAGTTGTCATGCAGTGCACTTGGGCCAGATTCATGTCTGTCCGCTGAGGATAGAGATGGGATGAAACACACCAGTCTAAGGAATTTGGGCTAATTTCCGTTCAGCATCGAATTTAAAATACCAGAAAGATTTTTTGAAGAGATAGTGAAATCTGAGTCCTCCTCTATGATTACCTAACTGAAATAGAGAAGTGGAAGCCACATGGTCGTAGCAAAGATGAGAGATGGACTGGAGGCTCTCCAGCCTTGAGGCGGCAGGGGTTAGACCTGACTCATTCTGTGAGGTGATCTGGAACCAGGTATTTATTCAGCAGTCACCTTGCGCCATCTATGGGTCCGTATGCTTTACTGCAATATCAGGAGAGTGGGCTGTGATACCTTCAGACGCAACGTGGTTGATTTGATTTTTAAAAACTAGTCACACCTCCCTTTTGCCGGTGAAAACCTTTCTCATTTTTTAGTTTGTTTTTGTTTTCATTTTTGGTAGATGCAACACTTTTGGTGACTATCAGTAATACTCTCTTTGGAACAAGGGGAGAAATTTTGCCTTGAGATGCAGCTGTGCATTAGGAGGGCACTGCATGCCTGGGATTCCATTTGCTAACATGTTTCTCACAGCCAGGAAAGCCTTCTTTCTACATTAAATGACCAAGACGTCATTTAAAATATCCGGTGAGGCTTGTTCACACAGTTTACTGGAAAAGGGGATGGACCAGGAGTTGGAGTGATTTCTGCTTTCTATTGTCCCAGTGTTTTTATTCTCTGCACCAGCTGGCCTAGAGAAGGCCACTGATTGGGACACAGGGAACCCCGAGTGCCGTGAAGGGCAGGGCAGGCAAGGGAAGTCAGGGAGGACTGTTTAGAGGGTGTGAAGTGGGTTCTGGATTTTAGAAAAAATGAGGGTGGCAAGAAAGGGGGATGGGCTGGTGGAGAAGCCCCTCTGTCCTCTATACAGATCAAGAAGACATAAAAAAAAGAAACTTGTTCCTCATAAGCCTGTCTCATATTAAGCTTTCTTCCTTTGAGTCTCCATGTCTTTGTCATCTGCCTGTTTCCATTCTAAGTTCCCTTACCCTCTCCCTGGTCCAACCATGCTGGTCTCCTTTAGTTTCTGGAAAGTACCACACTAGTGGGTTTTTGCAATCACCAGGGGTTTTTGCATCTGCTGCCACCCTCTGCCTGGAACCCTCCTTATCCTGGTAAGTCCTCTTCATGCTGTAGATCTCAGCTTAAAAGTCACTTCCTGAAGGAGGCCTTGCCTTATCCCCTAGACTCTATGGGATCTCCTTGTACACTCTGTGCTTTGCATTTTTTCCTCTCCTTTGGAACTCTCATCACAATTGTGGGGTTACAGGTCCAACACCTGTCTTCTCTATATTGCAAGTGTGGGACTGTCTGTGTCCTCATTGTCTAGTAAGAGGCTCATGGAGGGGTCAGGAGGGGAAAAAGAGCAGGAAAATTGTACCTCTTCCATCATTAAGTTTTCTTTGAAGCTTTATTTAGAAGCCAAGCTAACCATGCTCAATCACTGATGCATGGTAGGGTTGGGGGAGAGAATGTTGTGGGTGCCATTTTCCCAACCGAGAAATGGGGCAGGCGCTCTGGTCCTGTGGGCAAAGGAGGAGCAACACTCTGGGGTGGAACTACTATTGTTACTCCTGCCCCTGGGGGTGGAGTAGGATGGTGACTGTGCAGGGGGGCCCCTGGTTGAAGCATGATGAGATCACCAAACTCCGGAAAAGGGAGAGTGGACTTTTCTCCCTCAATTAATTGAGAAAAGCCACTTCCCAGAGTGCAGAGGAGAATTGGAAAGGTGAATTATGTCCATAGTGCAACCTTTTAAAGTATACATCATAATATATAATAAGCTATACATAAACCACGAAGAAGAAGGTGCTGAGGTTTGAATGGGTTGAGCCCAACTGCAGATCCAAGCATGCTGAGCTGAGAGGAGATAAGGTGAGAAGGGCCAAGTGATCCAGTTCTAAGCCTCATCTTTTCTTTTATCATGAATACAATAAAGTCTTGAGGTCATGTTTAAAAATATAATAATGTATATATTATTTTGAAGGTGAGAAAGAGAAAAGGTATCCTGTGAGGTTAATTTGGCTGCAGTATTTAGGCTGAATTGGAGAAGACTAGTCCAGGAAAGAGTGGTGAGTGTTAGGGCTGGAGCCGAATCCATGAAGCACGGTCTGAAGGAAGACCTGGGGCTCAGAGTCTTTGGGGTGCTAAGGGTCCCAGAGGGGCAGACCAGCTGTCATGGGGCATCTGGCAGGGCAGTTAGTGCCAGGATTATTTGAGGCTCATCAGAGGATCGCTTTGGGTTGCCAGCAGGAAGCACCTGGTTTTGCAAAGCTGAGACAAAAGTAGGAACTGGTGTTTGCATTCAGTCTTGGTCATTTGACTCCTGATTGGCCAAAGAGATGTGAGAATGACCAAGGGGAGGGTAGGACACTAGGTCTTGATGGTTGTACCGTGATAATAGTATGTTTCCCGGGTAATGAGGTCAAGGCATATGAAGGCTCACTGACACCCCTTTAAGTTTTAGAAAAACCCTCATAGGCTCAGAGGGAGTTGCTTAGGCTATAGACACGGAGTTGACTACAATCTTTGAATCCGGCCTGGCTAACACCATGATCCTTATTCTTTTTTTTTTAAGTATTTTTTTAAAGCAGATATTCATTTTTAATTATTATGTATTTATTTTTGGCTGTGTTGGGTCTTTGTTTCTGTGTGAGGGCTTTCTCCAGTTGCAGCAAGTGGGGGCCACTCTTCATCGCGGTGCGCGGGCCTCTCACTATCATGGCCTCTCTTGTTGCGGAGCACAGGCTCCAGGCTCCAGACGCGCAGGCTCAGCGGTTGTGGCTCACGGGCCCAGTTGCTCCGCGGCATGTGGGATCTTCCCAGACCAGGGCTCGAACCCGTGTCCCCTGCATCAGCAGGCAGACTCTCAACCACTGCACCACCAGGGAAGCCCGATCCTTATTCTGACAGGAGAAAACCCTAAGTGTTGGATTTAGGAATGTGTATTGGGTTTTTACTGGCCATACCATTGTCTCCCGCAAGGAAAATCTTTCATTGTCAGGTAGCAGGTAATATTCTCAAGCCCTCCCTTGCTAAAATATCAAGTTCTTCAAAGTTTCTTCTTAAGAGCTACCCCTTGGGCATTGCTGAGGCAGTGGAAAGAGTGCTGATGTGGCAGGGGAGAGTCTGGGTTCTACCCCCAGCCTCAGTACTCTGAAACTATGTCCATGAGCAAGTCATTTCACCCACCTGGAACCCAACTTCCTCACTATGAGATGAGGGAGGTGATGTTCCTTCCATCTCTCACATCCTATAATCCTATGATCCAGTAACTGGAGGTAGTGATGCCGCTCAGCTTGGTTCTAGAAAACAGATACAGGGATCTTTCCTATGGTGGACTGAATGTGTCCCCCTAAAATTAATATGTTGAAGCCCTAAACTCCAATGTGACTGTATTTGGAGATAGGGCCTTTAGGGAGTTAATTAAGATTAAATGAAGTCAAAGTGTTGGGCCCTAATCTGATAGGACTGTTGTCCTTATAAGAAGAGAAAAAGATACTAGATCTCTCTCCCCACCCCCCTCTCTCTCTTTCTCTCTCTCTTTCCCTCTCTCTCTGTGGACCCAGAGGAAAGGCCATGTGAGGACACAGTGAGAATGTGGCCATCTGCAACCTAAGGAGAGAGCTCTCACCAGATAACAACCCTGCTGGCACCTTGATCTTCTAGTTTCTAGAACTGTGAGAAAATAAATTTCTGTTGCTGAAGCCACCCAGTCCATGGTATTCTGCTATGGCAGCCCAAGCAGACTAATATATCTCATCCCTCAAGAGCTAGACTATGATTTATTGGTCTGTGGCCTCTGCGAGAATTTGCCTTTAGCTTTTTCCATTGGCAAGAGAATAGAAAAATAAACTAGATTCTGGAAAAGAAGGAACTCCTCAGCTGTGGCACTTATAGGCCATGTCTACTAAGGCCCTAGTGACCAAGTCTTTCCCAGAGTGGGGTCATGGAAGTGCCTTGGATGTTTTCTCTGATTCCAGCCGATTCTCTGACACCAGCTGGGTGTCCAACAATTCAACTCATCTACCTGGAGTTAGCATCAGATCCCACAAGTTAAAGGACTGCCCCCTTTCAGATGCCAGTCACAAGTTCCGAGCTACCTGTACTTCTGATCAACTAGCTATAAATTGGGGGTCCCCATGACCCCATCTTCAGGTTTGGCAATTTGCTAGAATGGCTCACAGAACCCAGGAAAACTTTACTTATGTTTACTGGTTTATTATAAAGGATGAAACTCAGGAACAACCCAATGGCAGAGATGCATAAGGCAAGGTATGAGATGAATGTGGCGAGAAGCTCCCACGCCCTCTGGGGGCGCTCCAGCTTCCCAGCATGTCAGTGTATTTATGACCCAGAAGCTCTCCCAATATCATTGTTCAAGAGTTTTTTTTTTTTTTGTTGTTGTTGTTCAAGAGTTTTTACAACCCAATTTCCAGTCCCTCCCTCCCGGACTCCAAGACTGTTGATTGGGGGTAATTTCCAACACTCTGATCACCTGGCTTTTCTTGTGATCAGCTCCACCCTAAGGCTATCTAAGGGCCCTACCCAAAGTCACTGTATTAGCATAAACTCAGGTGTGATTGAAAGGGGGTCATTATGAATAGTAAAAGACATTCCTATCACGCAGGAAATTCCAAGGTTTTAGGAGGTCTGTACCAGGAACCAGGGACAAAGACCAAGTCTATTTATTATTCTACCACAATATCCAACATGGATCATGTTCAGCCTTAGGTGGTCCTCTTGTACCCTTGTGGATGAGCCTGTAGGGTTACTTTCTGAGCAAAAATTGAGCATGAAATCTTGAAAAGATTTTGTTGTCGACTCAAGAAGTTTTCTGCAACTTCTGCCAAAATATCTTGGTTGTGGGGCACTGGGCAGAGGGGGAAGCTGTGGGGCAATTGGACTGTAGGCCACTGATTTCCAGAAGGGAAGGTCCATACTGTCACCCCAAAGACCTAGATCACAGGACAAAGAACATGGAGCACGAGGAAGTGTGGTAAGTTGAATTTCTATGTCTTCTCTTCCTTGGGAGTTCCCTGTTTGGGGTGTGACAGCAGATGGACAGTGAGTGGTCTCTCAGAACTGACCTGTTCTAAGGACCCAGGAAAAGCAGGACAAGGCAAGCTGCAAAAGAGAGGGACACCAACTACAGGGATCCCTGGGGGAGTCCCAGGGATCTGAAGACCCAGAGTGACAGCAAACATGGGGCCATGGACTTGATCTGGACCCTGGGCTTTCTGTGGGGCAGCAGTAGGTCTTGCCTAGGTTTTCTTGGTACAACAGGATATGTATTGACACTTCCCAGTGAGATGGAGAATGCAGGGCCAAAGGCCAGCTGTATGCTCCTGTGAACACACTTTATCTGGTCCTGCTATAAGCCTTATACATGTGTACCAGGATGGCCCCAGGCCTAGCAGGCCATCCTCCAGGGGCCTGCATTGAAATCTTATTATTCTCATTCCTGTTATTGGAAGTAGTCTAATTTGGAAAGAGACCACACTGAAATCTGACTCCATATTGTACTCTCAAAACTGTGTGTTAAGTAAAATCATTTCCTTCTCTTTTATCTGGCATTCACACAACAAAATCAGAGTTCATAATGTCAGCCCAAAGGCCCTGGCTGAGGAATCCTGAAGATGAAGGATTTTTCTGAATTCTCGTAGAAACAAATATTTTAAAGAGTACATACATCTAAAGTTTGTAATCTATGGGCCAGGTAGAGATTTTTCTCTATCCAGAATTTTTGATTTTCCAGAATGTCTGGGATATTATTGTTTAGTGCATACAAGATTGCATAAATATATTTTATCTACGTAGGGAAATAAACTCTTTCCACACATGTTGGAAGCATTTTTTTTTAAAAACAAGATTACCTTGCTAACAATAAATATTGATTATAGGAAGTATTAAAAGAATGCAACACTTGGAATTAATTGGAGAACTGTGTGAGCATGTAACATGACATTTTTATAAATGGATAGATGTCGACGCCTGCATCTAATTCATTTCTGAGTCTTTCACAAACCCCACTAGGTACTCTATACATGCTACAGCCTTGCTGAAGTTTTGCTGAATTAATTTTTTTTTAAAGAAAATAGTCTGAACCACTTATTTGCATACCTCTGGAGTTACCTTAACAGAAATGGGAGCCTTATTCAAAACAGACTAAGAGAAAGACCCAAGGGAGCACAGATTTTCAGTATGTGGTTTCAAATGTTCACAGTTCACAGGTGCCTATCGCTTGCTCTCTCTTGACACTTCCACATTCAGTACAGTACACTTCATTGCTTTGATCTATTTTCTTTTACGCTTCACTGAACACATAGTTGCAGGGTGAGATGTTCAAAGCCATCCATAGGTGGCCAGCTCTCTGATGGTGGGTCTGAAAAGAAGGAGACATCACTACTGGCCTAAGACTCCCCAGAGGTGGAGTTCCACCTTTATGAATTTTTATTCTCCCCTTAGGTTCTCAGAATCTGTCAGAATTCTTAGTTGTAGGCAATGCGAACAGACATCAGCTGCTTTAACCTCACTTATTAAAATGACATTAGGTTGCTTGTAGGGTTGCTGGCAGAATAGGAGAACCAGGCTTGGAGCTACAGGAGCAGGGCACGATACCCACAATCGTGCCCCACAGTGCTCTGGTGAGGACGCCACTGCCACTGACCTTGCCAGACACTCTACTCTGTCGCTGATGCAGCAACACTTGTGCTCCAGGTAGAGGATGGGGACAGCATGAAACCACTGCTGCCATGGAAACATCATCTTGCTGCAAATGCCGCCACCTCTAGAGAGGGTCTCAGAGTCGCTGCTTCTTTGTGTCACTAGTACCTGATTCACAGTCCAGAGTGGGTGCTTCGGATTGGTGGGTCCTGGATCCTGGGCCCATGACTACTTGCAAGGGATGCCTGGAAAGGTAGTATCCGACATTTCAGTTTTTGTTGTTGTTGTTGCTGTTTTTTTGCGGTACTCGGGCCTCTCATTGTTGTGGCCTCTCCCGTTGCGGAGCACAGGCTCCGGACGCGCAGGCTCAGCGGCCATGGCTCACGGGCCTAGCAGCTCCGCGGCATGTGGGATCTTCCCAGACCGGGGCACGAATCCGTGTCCCCTGCATCGGCAGGCGGACTCTCAACCACTGCGCCACCAAGGAAGCCCGACATTTCAGTTTTTATAGTGGCAAGTGGGCTCTGCCTTTCTTGAAGACTCATAAGAAAGGCAACTCTTCAAATAAATGGTAGGCAGTCAAGAGGAATGACAACTGTCCATGATATGAACTAAACTATACCAGTATCACCTTCCCCAAGAAAGAGGATAAAAACCTTGCTGTACACAGATTATTAAAAGCCAAAGTAAAACAAAACAAAAACTACCAGTAGTAAACACGATAGCAAGGAGATACTTAATTCCTTAACTTTGAAAATCCTGGCTACCATGAGAATGATTTCAAATGTAATTGTTTAAAGTTTACTAGGAGATTTTGGCTTCTTCTAAGTATTTTTTAAGGGAGTTTTTCTTCTTCTTTTTCCTCTTTAGAAATCTACATTATTGGTAGGCTATGGTATTGGATTGGTATGGGTTATTTTTCATTCATGGAGATCAATAAATTGTACATAGTGGTTATGTTTCTAGAAACTTCCAAATGGGAGAGCTTCAGTCCTTAAAACCTCTGTAGGGATAATCTGGTTTTTCTTAACTCAGTTAATATCTCCTTGGATTTTACAAGAAATCAGAATTAGAGCCAAAAAGGCCACTTCTACTTAGATGGGAAAAAAAGTGTCATATCTCACTAGGTTTGTACTGTGTCAGTTTGGCACCAAAAATTTCCAGTTCATATCATTTCACTCGTACACAGAGGTGCAGTCTCAGAGTGCGGGGCATGTGGCACAGTGGTGAGAAAAGGAGAGAGTGACGTGGCAGGAAGGGCGAGAAGCCAGGGAATGGAACTTCCTGAGTCGTGCTGGGCAAGCTTACCCTCCAGAGAGCACTCCCCTTCCTAAACCCTGCTGATGTTGGTCCAGTTATTTCAGACAGTCCAACTTAGTCCAACATTGTTGCAACAAATGAATTGGGGTTGTTCTAATATGATTTTCACCTCCGCATTGCCAATAGCAAGTCTTGATCCAAGGGAGCATAGGGACTAGGTGTATATATATATATATATTAGTTCAGACTAGAGGTGTATATATATATATATTAGTTCACTCTGTAACCATTCACTAAGACCCTGTTATGTACTAAGCATCGCACTAAGTGCTTTACATTTATTACCTCATTTAATAATCCCTCCAACAACCCTATCCTATGTAGTAGATGTAATTCCTTCCCCTATTTGAAAGATAAGACAACTGAGGTTCAGAGAGCTTAAGAGGCAGGAAAATTTGAATCCACATCACTTGACTCCAAAGTCAGTGATTCTAGCCACTGTCTCTCACGATTTTTGGTGCTCCAGATACTGAGGTGACTGGCAGACAGCGTCTACCCTCAGTGGTGTTTGGACATCAGAAAAGAGACATCACCATACCATGTGTTTCATCCTATAATACTGTTGTATCCAGGAGCCCAGCCAAAGTTTGGATGGGAGGTAGTTCATGAAGGTTTTTTGAAGGAGGTAAAACTTGATCTAAGTGATTAAAGGATGACCAAGATGTTTCCACAGGAAAAGCATGTGTAGAGGCGTAGAGGTGTGAGAACCTGTTCCATGGCTGGTGTGCGTGTAAAGAGGGGAGAGAGAGAGAGAGAGAGGGAGAGAGAGAGAGAGAGAGAGAGAGAGAGAGAGAGAGAGAGTGAGGCGCAGGGGAGAGAGAATTTAAAACAGGGCTAGAAAGAAATGTAGAAGTAATGTGGGTGAAGAAAAGGGTGCAGATTTGAGAGCCACTTGAAGAGTAGATTCAACAAAACCTGGTGACTGATTGGATCTGATGAATGAGGGATCCATTAATTTTTTTAAAGTATTTTAGAGTAGTTTTAGTGAGAGAGAGAGAGAGAGGGCGAGAGAGAGAGAGAGAGAGAGAGAGAGAGAGAGAGAGTGAGGCGCAGGGGAGAAAGAATTTAAAACAGGGCTAGAAAGAAATGCAGAAGTAATGTGGGTGAAGAAAAGGGTGCAGATTTGAGAGCCACTTGAAGAGTAGATTCAACAAAACCTGGTGACTGATTGGATCTGATGAATGAGGGATCCATTAATTTTTTTAAAGTATTTTAGAGTAGTTTTAGTTTTATAGCAAAATTAAGGGGAAATACAGAGATTTACCATATACCCCCCCCCACATGCACAGCTTCCGCATTATCAACATCCCCCTCCAGAGTGGCGCATTTATTACACCAGTGAACATATGTTGACACATTATTATCCAAAGCCTATAGTTTACATTAGGGTTCACTCTTGGTGTGTATTCTATGGTTTTAGACAAATGTGTAATGACATGTACCCATTATTACAGTGTTATATAGAGTATTTCCATTGCTCTCCAAATCCTCTGTGTGCCATCTATTCTTCCCTCCTCCTTCCTACTCCCTGGCAACCACTGATATTTTTATTGTCTCCATAGTTTTGCCTTTTCCAGAATGTCATATAGTTGAAATTATGCAGTATTTAGCCTTTTCAGATTTGCTTCTTTCACTTAGTAATATGCACTTATGCTTTCTTCATGTCTTTTCATGGTTTGATAGCTCATTTCTTTTCAGTACTGAATAATAGCCATTGTCTGGACATACCACAGTTTATTTATCCACTCACATACTGGAGGATATGTTGGTTGCTTCCAAGTTTTAGCAGTTATGAATAAAGCTGCTATAAATATTAATGTGTAGATTTTTGTGTGGACACACAGTTTCCAACTACTTTGGGTACATAAGAAGGAGTATGATTGCTGGATCATATGGTCAGAGTATGTTTAGTTTTGTAAGAAATCACCAAGCTGTCTTCTAAAGTGGCTGTACCCTTTTGCATTCCCACCAGCAATGAATGAGAGTTCCTGTTGCTCCACATCCTCACCAGCATTTGCTGTTGTCAGAGTTCTGGATTTTGGCCATTTTAATTGTGTAGTGGTATCTTGTTGTTTTAGTTTGCATTTTCCTGATGACATATGATAGGGAACATCTTTTCGTATGTTTATTGCCATCTGTATATATTCTTTGATGAGGTGTCTGTGAAGGGCTTTGGCCCATTTTTAAATTGGATTGTTTATTTTCTTATTGTTGGCTTTTAAGAGTTCTTCATGTATTTTGGAGAACAGTACTTTATCGGATGTGTCTTTTACAAATATTTTCTCCCAGTCTGTGGCTTGTCTTCTCGTTATTTTGACATTGTATTTCACAGAGAAAACTTTTAAATTTTAATGAAGTCTAGCTTATCAATTATTTCTTTCATGTATTGTGCCTTTGGTGTTGTGTCTAAAAAGTCATTACCATACCCAAGATGCTATACCCTAGGTTGTCTCCTATGTTATCTACTGGGAGTTTTATAGTTTGACTCTGTAGCTTTTTTTTTTTTTTTTTTTTTTTTTTTTTTTTGCGGTACGCGGGCCTCTCACTGCTGTGGCCTCTCCCGTTGCGGAGCACAGGC
>NC_041215.1:107384730-107489922 GCF_002837175.3 Physeter macrocephalus
CCGTGTCGCCGCATCGGCAGGCGGACTCTCAACCACTGCGCCACCAGGGAAGCCCGAGTTTTATAGTTTGGAGTTTTACATTTGGGTCTATGATCTATTTTGAGTTATTTTTCGTGAAGAGCATAAGTTTTGTGTCCAGAGTCTTTTTTTCTTTTCTTTTTTTTTGCCTGTGAATGTCCAGTTGTTCCAGCACCATTTGTTGAAAATATTATCTTTGCTCCATTGTATTGCCTTTGATCCTTTGTCAAAGACCAGTTGACTATATTTATATATGTCTATGTCTGGGTTAAATTTTAATTTTATTCATAGTGTTAATGAGTGCCTGCTTTAAACCAAGTACTGTAGTAAATTCTGGAAATACAGGGTACAACAAGAGAGATGTCTTCCTTGTTCTCGTGGATTGTACAATATATGAAGAAGAAAGGATCAGAGATAACTCCAGATTTCTAGTTTAGATGATGGTACAGGAAACCCAGAAGCAGTAGGTTGATGTGGGAAGATGCTTAGCCTTGGGAAGTTTGACATTTCTGTAAGACATCATAAAAAACAGCCAACAGGTAGTTGAGTATACAGATGTGGACCTAGGAGAGAAATCTGGGCTTGAGATATAGATTTGGGCACCATCTTGCATGGATATGGTAGTGAAAACCATGCATATAAGTGTGATTGCTCAAGGAATGTGTATTGGGGTGGGGGGGCAAAGAGAAGGAGTCAGACAGTGGAATTCTGGGGGAACTCCAGCATTTAGAGGAAGAAGAATGGAAAGGACTGCAGAGAAGTTGCAAACAAGTGGTCAGAGAGGTAGGAGGGAACCATGAGAGAGTCATGTTATGGAAGCAAAGTGTTATGGACTGAGTTGTACCACCCATCCCCCCAAATTTGTATGTTGAAACCCTAACTTCCAATGGACTGTATTTAGAGATAGACCTTAAAGAGATAGTTAAGGTTAAAGGAGGACATAAGGATGGGACCCTAATCCAATAGGAGTGGTGTCTTTATAAGAAGAGGAGGAGACACCAGAGATTTCTCTCTCATTCTCTGCATGCACAGAGAAGAGGCTATGTCAGGACTCAGAGAGATAGTGTCATCTTTAAGTCAGGAAGAGAGGCCAAACCGGAACCAACCCTGCCAGCATCTTGATCTTGGAGATCCAGCCTCCAGAACTATGAGAAAGCAAACGTCTGTTGTTTGAGCCACCCGGCCTGTGGTATTTTGTTATGGCAACTCGAGTAGACTAATACTCCAAGAGAGGAGAGCGTTTCAAGGATGGTTTAAAGAAAGACAAATATCAATAAAGATAAGAGTAGACATGTATTCTCTGAATTTGGCAATCCTGTGACCCTAGCAAGAGCAAGGAAGTACCACGGTCAGAAGACAGGCTGCAGTGAGTTTAAGGATAACATCAGCAGGAGGAAGGACCACATGTTTTACATGCAAGCATGGCCTCTAGGTTGGAGTGTGGCAGCTCCTACCATCTGTGTCCGTAATCTTGTAAAATCTTTGTGCAGACTCCCCCAGGGACCAGCATAGTATGTGGCATGTAGCAGGTTCATACTCATGACTGTTGAATGACCTTCCTCTGCTGTGCACTGGCTTAGGTGTAGAGTTAGGTGAAACTTGCTTGACCAGTGAGGCAGCCTCATATAGTAGTATGAGTGATGTGAATTTAGTGCTTTCTAGGCGCCAGGCATTGTCCTAAACCATTTGCATATATTTTCTCATGTAATTTTCATAACAACTTTGTGAGTTAGGCACTATTATTATTGGGTTGGCCAAAAAGTTCCTTTGGTTTTTAAATAAAAATAAAAGACACATTTTTCATTTTCACCAAGAACTTTGTTGAACAATGTAGTCACTGTTTTGTTCCACTACCTTCTGCCATTTTTCAGGCAACTTCAAAAGTTCTTCCAAAAACGTTTTATGTTTTTGAGCAAAGAACTCTTCCAGGTGTCTTTTACAGTCTTCCAGGGAGTTGAAAATCTTTCCATTAAGAGAATTTTGTAAAGACCAAAATAAATGGAAATCCAAAGGTGTAATGTCTGGTGAATACGGCAGATGAATCAGAACCTCCCAGACAAGCTGTAACAGTTTTTGCCTGGTCATCAAAGAAACATGCAGTTTTGCGTTATCCTGATGGAAGATTATACATTTTCTGTTGACTAATTCCAGACGCTTTTCATCGGGTGCTGCTTTCAGTTGGTCTAATTGGGAGCAGTACTTTTTGGAATTAATCGTTTGGTTTTCTGGAAGGAGCTCGTAATAGAGGACTCCCTTCCAATCCCACCATATATACAACATCACCTTCTTTGGATGAAGACCGGCCTTTGGTGCGGTTGGTGGTGGTTCATTTCGCTTGTCCCACAATCTCTTCCGTTCCACATTATTGTACAGTATCCAATTTTCATCACCCGTCACAATTTGTTTTAAAAACGGAATGTTTTCGCTACGTTTCAGTAGAGAATTCCATGCGGAAATACAGTCAAGAAGGTTTTTTCGCTTCACTTATGTGGAACCCAAACATCAAAGTGATGAACATAACCACGGTGGTGCAAACGATTTTCAACGCTTGATTTGGATATTTTGAGTATGTCGGCTATCTCCTGCATGGTATAACGTTGATTGTTCTCAATTAATGTCTCGATTTGATCGCTATCAACTTCAAGTGATCTACCTGACCGTGGAGCATCGTCTAGTGAGAAATCTCCAGCACAAAACTTTGCAAACCGCTTTTGACACATTCGATCAATCACAGCACCTTCTCCATACACTGCACAATTTTTTTTTTTTGCATTTCGGTTGCGTTTTTACCTTTCTGGAAATAATAAAACATAATATGCCGAAAATGTTGCTCTTTTTCTTCCATCTTCAATACTAGAATGGCTACACAAAAATTCACCAATTTTGATAACTTTTTAAAAAATGCACTCTGATATGACAGCTGTCACAATACAATCTATCAAAATTGTTTCGAATGAAGTTAAAGACAACTGAGTGCTACTGGAGTCATCTTACGGAAAAAAACGAATGAACCTTTTGGCCAACTCAATATTATGCTCATTTTTCTTATGGAAAAACTGAACTATAGATTCAAACAACCTGATCCCAGAGCTGGTATAACGTTGATTGTTCTCAATTAATGTCTCGATTTGATCGCTATCAACTTCAAGTGATCTACCTGACCGTGGAGCATCGTCTAGTGAGAAATCTCCAGCACAAAACTTTGCAAACCGCTTTTGACACATTCGATCAATCACAGCACCTTCTCCATACACTGCACAATTTTTTTTTTTTGCATTTCGGTTGCGTTTTTACCTTTCTGGAAATAATAAAACATAATATGCCGAAAATGTTGCTCTTTTTCTTCCATCTTCAATACTAGAATGGCTACACAAAAATTCACCAATTTTGATAACTTTTTAAAAAATGCACTCTGATATGACAGCTGTCACAATACAATCTATCAAAATTGTTTCGAATGAAGTTAAAGACAACTGAGTGCTACTGGAGTCATCTTACGGAAAAAAACGAATGAACCTTTTGGCCAACTCAATATTATGCTCATTTTTCTTATGGAAAAACTGAACTATAGATTCAAACAACCTGATCCCAGAGCTCAAGCCGTTAACCACCACCTTCTGTAGCTCATATCCTTTTACCATCTGCCATCCCTGGGTGCAGACCCCTGGGTCTGCCCTGTGGAGTCTTGAGGAACTGACTGGGCCTCAGTATCCTAACATGCACTGTGTGGACTTTGGAGAAGATGATTCTCTAAGGTGCTTTCTGCCTCTAATGATCTATGATCTGATGGTTTGTACCAAATTACACTCTAGTGACCTGGCATTAACCTCTGCAGAAAAGTCAACCAGAAGTTGTCGGTCAAGACCAGTGGTCAGGACCATGGGAAGGTCCTATGTTGAGTGTCTTGCCTATGACACACCACCCCCTATTTATGCAGGCAGGGAACATGGGGAGTCCCCCAACAGTTAATGGGGGAGTGGGGGGGTGTACACGGGGTGACCGAGAGTCGTGATGTGGGTTCCATTCCAGGCAGGGTGGCGGTGGGCTTGGGAGAAGCCCCTGCCTCTGCTCTATGTTGCTGCTTTCACTCGTTGTCTAGTACGTGAGGGGAGTTCTGGCTGAGGGTCAGCTATCAAGTATTCCATGGAGGGGAACAATCAGCCAGTCACCACCACATTGCTGAAGGGTTTAACAATGCCAAGTTTGCCTTGGGGTATGCAGGGGTCTGGGCAAATTTTTCTTCCAGGGTCCTTGTCTATATAAATGACTTAATTAAAAACATATCACAAAAATACATGGATCCATGTGAGGCCCATATGATTTGTCAATGGATATAGAACAGTGGGTAGAGAAGAGGTACTTATGGATTTACTTATTGTCCAGATAGAGCACATGAAGATCCTTGGTTAGGTCTGGCAACCACCTCTTTGTTGTCAAATGCACTGTTCCTGGATAATTTCATATCTTCCACGAGGAAAAGGCACAACGCTGTTATCACAATGCCATGGTTCTTCAGAACCTGTTTGTATTGAAACAGTCTAGATCTTCCAGCCTCTGCCATCCCTTCATTTCATTTACTTCATGCTGATTACAGCATGAGTCATGATACTGCATCGTCCATCAGGCTGCCTGTGAATATTGGCTTCCAGTGCCTGTCGCTGAGATTGTTATTGGACCTCTCTGAGGATGATCACAAATGCAAGTCATAGAGTGCACAGGAAAATGTGAAACATCATTTGGTTTTTGGCCATGTTCAGAATTTTGTAACGTAAGGTGGAATAGCTTATCTTCCAATCACATATTCTTTTGAAATTGTTAGATCATTATCATTGCATTCCTGCAACGTGATCTTCCATGATGACTGCGCCTCCCTCTTTCATATACCACCCAAGCTGGGAGGAGAGGTGAAGTGAGCGTGGGAAGGTGGAGAAGAGTGTGGTCTTATTCATATAAGGAATGGGTGTCCCGTGCCAGGCACAGCTTAACACTGACCCAGGAGAGCATGAGGTCACCAACCAACTGTAGGCAAGGGGGACATCACTTGGAAGAGCCTGTGGTGAGAGGGGGGACTGGGGGGGAGGTGTGCACAGCATAAAGCACACCTGCCTCCATCCTGCTTCCCTCAGTGCTGTAGCCAGAGGCAGCACTTTGGTCAGGACGTGGACAGATTAGAGCCCATGTACCGGCCTGCACACGTGGCTCAAACCAGTGGCCTGTATTTGTTTTCTATTGCTGCCATAACAACTTACTACCTATTCGTGGCTTAAAGTAACTCATCTATTATCTCACAGTCATATGGGTCAGAAGTCTGGGTACACATGGCTCAGCTGGCTCTCTGTTCCAGATTTCACAAGGCCAAAGTCAAGGTGTGGACAGAGCTGTGTTCCTTTCTGGAGGCTCTAGGGATGCATCTGCTTACAAGCTCATTCAGATTGTTGGCAGAATTCAGTTCCATGTGGTTACAGGAATGAGGTTCCCATTTCCTTGCTGGCTGTTGACCAGGTGTCATTCTCAGCTCCCAGAGGCCACCTGCATTCTTTGGCTTGTGGCCCCCTTTTAATCCATTATCAATGCCAGCAGCAGCAAGCTGAGTCTTTCTCATGCTTTGAATCTCTCTGATTTTCCCTTCTGCCTCATTTCTGCTTCCAGCTAGAGAAAGTTCTCTGCTCTTAAGGGCTCATGTGATTAGACTGGGCCCACCTGGATAATCCAGACTACTCTCCCTAATTAAGGTCTGTACCTTAATTATAGCTGCACAGTCCCTTCTGCCATATAACATAAGCGATTTAGAGGTTCCAGGTTGGATTATGTACATCTTTGGAGGCCATCATTCTGTCTACCACAAGGATTGCTGGTTGTCCTAAGCGCTGAATTCATCCTGTGTCTGATATGAATAAGCTTCATCCCAAATTAGGATGTCAGCACCATTCTGGCAGTTCAATAACTGTAAGGACCCATGAAAGAAATACCCCACTGGCCAGCAGGAACAATCCGCTTAGCAGTCCACCTTCTTGGAATGAACCTTGGCCATGGGGCCTGGCACTACACATGAGCATGATCCCAGAGCTCCTTGGGCCATGTGGACCCCTCCCCAGGTGGGTGCAGGGGTTGGGGCAGAGGGCTGGGATGTGGAAGAACATCCCCGAAGGGAGAAGCAGGGACGGGCCAACATAGGTCCCTGTTTGTGCTCCTGCCTGGATGGTACTGCTGATTCTGGGTATTCCCAGGCACTGGAGAGGAGCTCAAGGAAGGCATTCCAAATCACAGGTGCTCCCGAAATGGGCCAGGGTAGGGGCGCTGCTTGCCTGGTTCCAAGGGCAAGGCAGTGCTGCTTCTAGCAAATAAACTGAGAACGAAGAACTCAACTTTCTTATTCTTCGTGTAATATCGCTATAGAGTGCAGCTCAGTGCCCTGCTGGGTTTGCCCTGGTCAGGCAGTGGTGTGTGTGAGACAGAGCCTCCAGAGGCTTTCATTTCAGCCAGCCTTGGTTCAAGTCCCCAGTATTGGTTCAATAGCCCATATTGGCTGGATGACCTTGGACCAATTACTTTATCACGTGAGCCACTGTCTCTTCATGTGTGTAGTGAAATGAAGGCAATGTTAGTGAACACTGGCTCTCTGAGGGATGACAGATATCACAGCTACTTTACACTAATATCTGCCCATTATATTCAGCTTTTAATGTTGTGATGATCAAGTGAGATGGCATATGTAAAAATCCCTGGAATACAATAAGCAATCCATACATTTCAACAATAAGCATTAACTGAGCTGGTGAATGGTTAACAACCGGCTCTCTGGGGAAGGAGAGGAGGAGGACTCGTAGCATTGCAGATGGCCAGGGTGTACATACTCCCACCGCAGCTAATTTCAAACTAACCACATGGTGTCACTGAATTGGGAGTTGAGAAGCGAGGCTAAACACTGGCGCCGTGGGCTGGGGACGGCCAGATCCAGCACCCACTAGGTGAGCTCTTAATTTGTGCGGGGCAGTGTTCACACTGGGGGCACAGTGACGCATATGATTTTACAGTTCTCTTCTTGGCACTCTTTTTCCCTTCTCCAACCAAAAGTACAAGTCTCCAAAATGCTTTGTAAATAAGACGTAGCTCTAGGTAGAGAAGCAGGAACCCGGTAACCTCTCAACACGTCTGTCAGCTCTTGCCTGAACCAGTAGAGGAAGTGTTATTTCTGGCTTCTTTGCAAGCCAGCAGTCTTGTTTCCATAGAGCTGAGTGGGGGTATGATTAAAGCCAGAAGCGCTGCTCCTCTCATTAGTTTGGGGTTTGGTGTTGGTGGAGACATTTCATTTCCTGGAGGCCAACCCAGCAGCTCTAGTAGGGGAAGGTGCTGGCTCATCCATTCATTATCGTGGGGACTGAATGACCCTGGTAAGAACCAGAGTCATTTCCCAGTTGTCTGAGGTCTCACCCTTAACCACACCCATGCTTCATTCTCCCAAGCACTTCGAGGATGCCAGGGATTCCATTATGACTAGCATCTGATGTTCTTAATACAGAAGCAATTTTACTGTTCTCAAAGTGGGAGAGAGATTTTTTGAAGATTGACGAAGGAAGCAGGTTGTTAAGCATCTATGTAGAGTACTTGGAAATGTGTAAACTGGTAAAACTAGAGGTCAAGGAGACGTAGGTTGTCTCTACCTCACCATCTTGAGTCACTGAACTCAGGTACTGTAAGTTGTTTTATATCATTTCTCAGAAGCCAATCTCTTTTCTCACCTTAAGTTTCCGTGTAAGGTGGTATTATGGGGGAAGGAAAGCATAATGCAAGCACTGTTGTTACTGGTGTTTAAAAAGGGCCAGTAACACAACATTGTAGGTCAACTATACTTCAATTAAAAAATACAGGGGCTTCCCTGGTGGTCCAGTGGTTAAGACTCCATGCTTCCAATGCAGGGAGTGTGGGTTCGATCCCTGGTTGGGGAACTAAGATCCCACATGCCACATGTGGTGTGGCCAAAAATAAATAAATAAAAATGCTTTTCTTTCTGAAGGAAAAAAAATTGAAAAGGGTCATTAAAAATAAAGTTAATATCTACCCTTCTTAATACACCCAGCTGGAAATTAATGTAAAAGCTGGGATCCTGATGGCTTGTGTGTGTGTGTGTGTGTGTGTGTGTGTGTGTGTGTGTGTATAAACTTATAATAAAATCTATTTGGGATGTTTGAGATTATTTTATTTATTCTTCTTTTTAAACCACACTTGAGAAATTAAAATATGTATTTCATATGAGTTCAAGCTAAATACCCAAATTTTAGAATAAAGGACAAACTCTCAGAAATTCAAAAGGGTTCTTCAATATAAATAGAAAGAACAAATTGTGACTCAAGGATAGTAGAAAACAACTGCAGCTTATTTTTGGAGCAGCATTTTGGGTATGGGTGGGGTGTTTCGTTAACCTATAGATGCCAGGTTTTTCCATTTTAGATAACTCTAATTGATTTCTCACGTGTCAAGGATTTAGCATTGTGAGTTAGTTTCCACAATAGTGTTTACATTTATTATAGAGTATTACATCCTTTTCTGGGTTGGAGCTTTTGGGTTCCACATAGTAAATGTGCAATAAGAATTAGATTATTATTTCGCTTCAATCTCATCCATTTTCCTTTTTTTGCTTGGAGTCTCAAGACAATGCTGATAATTATATTCTTACAATTACAATTAAAAAATAATTTTTTTTTTTTTCCAGTACGCGGGCCTCTCACTGTTGTGGCCTCTCCCATTGCGGAGCACAGGATCCGGACGCGCAGGCTCAGTGGCGATGGCTCACGGGCCCAGCCGCTCCGCGGCATGTGGGATCTTCCCGGACCGGGGCACGAACCCGTGTCCCCTGCATCGGCAGGCGGACTCTCAACAACTGCGCCACCAGGGAAGCCCCTGAAATGAATTTTTCATGATAAAAAGATATTCGAAAAGTTGCCCCATGTTGACAAGACATGGAAACAGGAAAACATGGAGTTATGGGGTCAGTGACTAGCAGAAATTCAATTGAGAACAATGAAGTTAAAATGCCAAAATGTCATTCTGAGTGGATACTGTGATAGTC
Organism: Physeter macrocephalus; assembly: GCF_002837175.3. NCBI lineage: Eukaryota > Metazoa > Chordata > Mammalia > Artiodactyla > Physeteridae > Physeter > Physeter macrocephalus. The sequence continues at coordinate 107,393,816 of NC_041215.1, forward strand.
TTGAATGCTAGGGTAAGGTGCCTGTATTTTAAAATCATCAATGACTTCCTTTTGCCTGAAAAATTAAAAGCAGGGAAAGGGTAGTAGTGACGGTGTGATATTATCAGAAGTACTTTTTTAGATATATGTAGAAATATATAAAAGGTGAATTGGGACAAGGAGAGGATAAAAACATGAGTTAAGAGTAGGATTGCCAGATAAATACAAGGTGTCCAGTTAAATTTAAATTTCAGATAAGCAAAAAATATTTTTTTTAAGTTTAAGAATGTCCCATGCAATATTTGGGACATGCTTGTACCAAAATAAGTATTTGTAGTTTAATCTGAAATTCACATTTAATTGAGTTACCTGTATTTTGATTTGCTAAATCTGGCAGTCCTATTTAGGGGTCTACTGCAATAGTCCAAGTAAGAGGTAACAAAGGCCAACCAGGGCAGTGCAAGAAGAAACTGATAGAAGGGTATGGATGAGAAAGAACTGAGAAGGTAAAATCGATAGGACTTCACAGCTGATAAGAGAAAATGATGTGGCTTGAAATACTATAATATGGAAAGATGAGCTAGAATCTAATAGACTAATTTTCTAATAGAAAATTTAGATATTTCAAGGAAAAAAAAATTGGCTAACTTGACATAGAGTAGTGATTCTGTAAATTGATAGCCTTGACAAGTACAGTGACACAAACATTAAAAGAAATCATTGCAATTTTAAATTAAATTGAAATAAAAATTTAATAAAAGTTATATTCTTTGAAGAATAATTAACATTTTCATAGAGGTATTGCACAGTTTAAATATTTTATTAATAGCATTGGGGATGTAAGGCTGCTTTTTCATAATCCAGATAAATGAAAGCTCGTGGCTTTTATTCTCCCAAGGCATTTAAGTATGTACCTTAAATCAAACAACGTCCGTGTGTTTCATTTCTGCTGAGGAAATAGTCTTTGAAAGGGAATCTGTTATCAAGCTGGGCAAAATAACTTGTGCCTCATATCAATGAGTAGGGTTCAAGGGTGTTTTACAAAATCTGGCATTAAAATTATTAGACAATATTCCCATTTGTTTTAGTACAGTCAACTGGGCAATTATATCTTTCCAGACTTTGATATCTAGACATACCTATTTCTAAACATATATGTTTAGAAAGATGGTGGAATAAATTTAGAAGATCATGGAATAAATTAGAAATTATAAAGATGTTCCTCGAGAACTTTTAAACTCTTATAAAGCCCATTTAAATGAATTCAATAAATATTTATTAGGTACCTTTTGTGAACCTAGTTTCTACCAATTACTCACAAGAAGACAGACCCTCTCTTCATAATCTTAAAGACCAAATCAATTATGGAGCAATCAAGTAGGAATAGAAAGTTCAAGTAAAAAGCTATGTTTCCCCATTTTCCTTGCTCTCTAAACCCCTGTCTGCTACGGTAGCTCCCTGTATCTGCCAGGGTCCAGTAGGGGGACAGGAACCACACTATTTGGACAGAGAGAATTTAACATAAAGAATTGTTAACCAGGCATAATGATGTGAACTAGGTAATTGAGAAACAAAAAGAGAACTCTAATGTATCATGGAGGCAGCAACAGCAACGACCACCCCTGGGGCGGGGGGAACAAGAAGAGGAGGTTAAAATGGCTAAAACTTAGAAACTTACAGGAGGAGCCTTGTATGCCTGGGACCCAGACCTCTGAGGAGGGGTCTCCAGTCAGGGCTGGTGTCTCTGGGGAGTGCGGGTAGGGGTAATGAAACTAGCTCTGCACATCTTAGAAAAAATGGCCAAGTGGATTCAGCTGATGCTAATAGAAGGCACTGCTGCTGCCGCGGTGCCCTGGGGTGATGTTCACACAAACATGGGGCAGATGGAGAAGAGCAAGTCCCTTCTTTCTGCTTCAGCCTTGCAGTCTCCTTCTAGTGCCTCTATTGGCAAGAGCCTAAATGGATCCAGTTGTCAGAAGTAGAAACGTAGTTTTCAGACTCCTAGCCTCAGCATCACAATGCAGAGTATAGAAGAATCGATTTGAGCTGAGAGACCATCACTTAATGACTGGTCTATCTAAATGCATCTCCTGGGTCACATGTTGCCTTCTCCAATGGAACCCCCACCCTGTACCAGAATGACCTCTCCAAAGCCCTCCAAATCTTCTCATGATCTCAGAATAAAGGCGAAGATCCCTACCATGACCCACAGACCTGCATGATTTGACTCCTGCATGTTGTGTTTCCATCCTCATCCTGGACCTCGATGTATCTGTAGCCTGTTTGCCTGCCTGCCAGTCCTTGAATGTGCCATGTTCTCTTCTCCTTCAGGGCTTTTGTACACACTACTCCCTGTGCTTGGAATATTCTTCCCTTCCTCTTTGCCTAGTGTAGTCCTATTCAATGTTGAGATCTCAGCTCAAGAATGGTTACTTCTTTAGGAGAGCCTCTTCTGCTCCCTAGACTAGAGGCCTCTCTGTTAAACGTTTCCATGGCTTCCTTGCTCTCTTCATGATTTGAAATTGGGTTGTTGTATTTGACTAACGTGTCTTTCCCCACTATATTGTGAGCAACTCAAGGGTAGGGATAATGTCTGGTTTGCTCCCCACTGTTTTTCAGTGTCTACAAGGTGTCTGGCACATAGCAGGTGCTCAACAAATACTTATCACATGACCAAATGACTGAAACAAATTATTTTGTGAGGATGAAGGGTTTATTATAATAATTTAGGAAGCTATTATCACAAATACTGTCATTTCACTATAAAGAAAAACAATTGGTAAGGAGCCCTCTGAAAACACGTTAATTTTTTAGGGTCCAGGTTCAGAACAGTGAGTCCCAAACAGTGGGAGGCTTTTCCTTATTAACTCATTCCAAGGTCCAGTTTCCCAGTGCTCTTTTTATTTCCTAGATTAGTTTATTTCTAAAGGAGGTCAATCCTGTTCACAGAGTAGATTATAGACCATCACAACAGAATGTAACAGGCCAGTATTTTTACAGACAATACACATACAGAGGTATATGTGTGTGGATAAGTGTGTGTGTGTGAGGACTTATATTTTCCCTTTCTGAATTCCAAAAGTAAAGGGCAGCTTGCTTATTGATTGCTTGACTGATGAATTGACTTAAACCTTTCTCAGATCTGGGGTCGCATGGGTTTCCATAGCACCACAAGTTGGCTTGTAATGATAGAGTTCTGATTGGGTGCCACCAAGCCCAGGCCAGTTGACTTTTCCGTGAAGTGAAATAGTCTGTACATCCTGCATTTTCAAGGTCCTAGCAACAGATTTTCTGCATGCCTTTCTTCATACAAAATCCTGCTCCATGGGAACCAGCGCAAACATGCAGGCCCAGCACCATCCAAGTTCATTCTTAGAAAAGAAACATTTCTTCAAAGGAAGCATGGTCTCCCCACCCGTAGACAACCTTTTACATTCTCAGAAGAGCAGTTCGTTTTCCTGGTGCGACATGTCTCAGACACCTGTATTTATGATTAGGGTCTTTGTTCTATAAACTGAAGACCTACTCCAACAATTTTCCCAGAACCACAGATTGGTCTCTACCAAACATTCTTTTGAGTCTCCACCTTGCGAGACAGAAAAGTGTTTACCGCCTTGAAGCGGTGGTTCTAGTTTTCACCCTTCCCATCAATGCCGCAAAGATGTGAAGGCTAAGTTACGGTCAGGGCTTAGGTTTAAAGTACCGTGAGTAACACAGCCCACCAGCAGGCTCTGCAAGAAGAAAGTTTTTTACAAGCGTGTTTATTCATTTAGTCATCCACTCATTCAACCCACATTTACTGAGTGTTTACTATGTGTGAAGCATTGCTCTAGGCACTGGAACTATTGAGTTGATAGCGAGAAACAGATCATAAATAAATAAGATAGTATCAGGCTATGATCAGCACCAAAATGAATATAAAGAGGGACTTGTGGACCTGCACTGGCATGGGTGGTCACTGATGTCACTGATGAGATGAACTTTAAGTAGAAATCTGAGTGACAAGAAGGTACCGATTATTAAGACATGTGGGAAGAGCATTTCAGGTAGAGGGGGCAAATTGTGCTAAAGCCCTCACATGGAAGTGAATTTGGCTAAGCGTGGCTGGTGTGTAGCGGGTGAGGGGCCTGGGAAGGAGAACCCAGCCCAGAGATGATGGCATAGAAGAGTGACTTACCTCCTCCACACTCTGTCCCATTTTGTCTTTTCCCTGTGCTGGGACTAATGCATTTTCTGTTATATCCATTCATGATTTCTGCTTAGGTTCAGCTGGAGCACCCATTTGCTCTACAACTATACTCCATCAGTTCAACTTTAAGTATAGTTTGAGAAAAAGATAATACAGTTCTGAGCTTAACCTTTGAATATTGTATAAGGCAGCTACTACATAATACACTTGGGTATTAGAAAATAAAATAAGTAAAATTGGCTATGGGGCTGTATGTTCTGCTAGATAACCCCCCTCCCCACTAATCCTCTGTTAGATTTTTACAGCCCATAAGAACAAATTCATGTGTTTATTAAGCCTTCAGCAAAGCTGTACATTCACTGACTTCCCAGCCTACCCTAGAACCATAGAGTCTGGGTTGGTACAAGCCTTAGGGTCACCTAATAATCTACACCAACCTCCCTCTAATTCTAATTGTTTTGTGTCCTGATGAGTGATCATCCTGCCTTTGCTTGAACAAGCCCAGTGACTGTCTGCTTTTTGAGTCAACTTGTTTCATTGCTGGATAGCTCTGGTCATTAATACAAAGAGTGGCTTTCGAAGTTGAACTCTGCCACCCTATCTTTCACCCTTGGGGCAGGCAAGGACAAACAACAAAGGAACTTCCCAGTATGTCTTCTAGCTTTTTTGGACTTTTTGTAGGCTAATCTGAGGTACAGTATAACTGAACACACACACAAACACACACACACACATTCAAAGGCAACTGTAAAATTGGAGTTAGGTTACAATTTTATCAGAGGACCTTAGGAGGGGGTACTTCTGTCACTGTTTTGTCTCAAATCTTTGCTGTTTTCAGAGCCAGCAGAAGTAATGAGGCCTGGGTGTCTCTGACTGACTATGTGTTTTGGCCCCTCCTATGGCTGAGACCTGTAAGCACCAAGTCCTTTACTTTGGATTTCTGGGATCTAGAAGCAGACCTTTTATATTCCTCTCAAAACAGGGCTAGGGCTTCCAGAGGGTGGAAAATTGAAAGTATTGAGAAAAAGTGAAAACATGCTTTTAGTATTCTGTAGTTTGGCAAAATGGTGATTCTCACAGTATGTCTCCCCATCCCGCCTGCAGATGAATCACCTGGGACCATTTTTATTTTTAAATTTTAATTAATTTATTTTTTTCCCAACCTTACAGTGTTTATTTGATCATTTTTTCATTTATCTGATTGTGTTTACATGCATTAGATTCTTTATTCATTTGGTTTTTTAAAAATTTTTATTGGAATATAGTTGATTTACAATGTTGTTTTAGTTTCAGGTGTACAGCAAAGTGAATCAGTTATATATATATCTACTCTTTTTTAGATTTTTTTCCCTATATAGGCCATTACAGAGTATTGAGTAGAGTTCCCTGTGCAAACAGTAGGCCCTTATTAGTTATCTATTTTATATATAGTAGTGTGTATATGTCAATCCCAATCTTCCAATTTATCCCTCCCCCTCCCCCCTTACCCCCTGGTAACCATAGGTTTGTTTTCTACATCTGTAACTCTATTTCTGTTTTGTAGATAAGTCCATTTGTACCCTTTTTTTAAGATTCCACATATAAGTGATATAATATGATATTTTTCTTTCTCTGTCTGACTTACTTCACTCAGTATGAAAATCTCTAGGTCCATCCATGTTGCTGCAAATGGCATTAAGGATATTTTTAAATGTACAGGTTCTTATGACTGGCTTCAGTCAAATGAATTCATACTTCTAGGGGCAGGGATCCCGGGTCTGAATTTTTAACCAGCTCTTCAGGAAGCCATAATGCTCATAAAATTATGAGAATACTGCTATAAAATATAAGGAAAAAGAAGAAAAAGGAATGAGGAATAGCTCTGATGAAGGAGAATAAGAAGGGAGGAAAGGCCTCCTACCAGTGGTCTCAGATAGAAAAAGAATCCCTTATGTAAGTTATGGTACAAACAACCATCATAAAATATAGCAAGCAAATGTTGTAGATGAATATATATTGACATGAAAATATATCGATGATATACTGTCAAATGCAAAATAGTGTGATGAGATAATTCCATTTTATATGTATATATGCATAGAAAAATCTCTCAATTCATGCAGCCTAAGGCTATTCATTGAGTTAACAGTGGTGAACAAGACTGGTAGAGTACTTTATTCACAGTCTAGTAAGTATACATTCAGCACTGTGTTAGCACACTATTTATAGATATAGAAATTTCTATTGCCTTTATGAATTTTCCAACTTATACATAGCTACCACATTGTTTTCATAATAAAAAATAATAAAAAATGAACATAAATGCTCTCCTAATACAGTATATGCCTTACATATTATGACTCATGTTCTTTTCTGCCCTCTTCTTCTTTTGCACTGGTTTTTTTTTTTTTCATCACAGTGTATCCTTTCTTTTCTATATCCAAGTCATCAGTAATATTCCACCAATTTTGTGTGGAGAAAAATCAAGGTCATTTCATTTATTATGCATATAACATGTATGGGTATATCAATTTCTGGCTGCATAAGTATTGTTCATGACATCTTTCCTGTTGTTTTCTCTCCACTCTGGTGCTTTTTTCTGGTTCAGACTACATGATACACAAATGAGTAATAATTCCTGGTAAGGAAGCCAGGAGTCAGTGGCAGTACATCTCAGTGTATTTCAGATCAGTCCATAGTATGGGAGTACGCCCTGAGATTTTATGTCCAGTTCTAACTAGTCCCTCTTCCAGGACCAAACAAGACTGGACACGAACTAAAGGTAGTCAAGTGACTTTAACAGGGAAGCAGCTGTATTGGCTGAATGAGGAGCTGTACAGTGAAAGGAGAGAAGTAGGAATTGTGTCAGGCAGCCTTTCTGCCTTCCCTTCCCTTCTGACCAGACTTGGTTTAAAGACTCTCTTTTGTTTTATAGACATAGTTTCAATAATCCTGAATTTTATAGGCTATAGGAAGACCGAGCAGGTGCAACATCTTTTAAACTTAACTTTATCTGAGCCTGAGATTTGAGGAAGTCTATTGCACAAGCATTCAGTTACCCCAGATGATGCAAATCTAGAAATGAGAAACATGTTTTCTTTCCTTTTTTCCTTCTTTCTGGCTTAGCAAAGTCACCAAAACTCTAGGTTATCATGTTGTAATATGTTTTCAACATATTTTCAGCTCACAGATGCCTTTGCTTGATTTCCTTCCAGCAGACCCTGTTCCTCATGCATTTCTAATGTTAAGTCATGGCCCACAGTCAAGCGTATGATAAGCCTTATGTTTCTTCTGGACCAATGTGAGTGAGGCTTAGGCCTAGAACTGTGGGAGAATGTAGATGGGAAGAGGAGTGAGGGGTTTCTCCCACACTCCAAGCCCACTGTTAATCTATTACTATTCTGGGAATGATAGAGAGAACATTGCTGAGATATTTGCTGTGTGGGACCAGGGTTGTGTGTGTGTGTCATCCTGACGGTTATACCTCCACTTCAAGGTTGCTTTAAAGCAACGTGTAAAGAGGCTGTGATGCAGGAATCTTAAGAATAGCATTTTATTATTCTCTTCTCAGCCCAAAGCCATTAGAAATCTCTTTCCATAGACATCTGGAAACCATTTAGGACCTCCTCCTTGTGCATGATGGAGACTAAACAAGTGCTATCAACTCTAATGCAGTTGGGAAGTTGCAAATTCATAAGAGCAGCTGTGATTCTTACCAGCATTCCTTCTAGCTTCCTAGTAAAAGTAGGGCTGTGTCCAGGTTAAAATGGAAAGTTCTGATTTGGTATCCATATGTTTTTCAATTTAACATTCCACATCTAGATTTTAAAAAAGTCTCAGTGCCTGACTGTTGGAATATTCATTGTGATTTTTGATACCTGGCTGGAACCTCCAAACATGTGAACACAGATTGTTTGTACTTTTGGAAAGGTTTTGTTATTGGCTTTGAGAAGCCACCATAATGGAAGGCAGTCTGATAGAATGGATCAATGAGTGTGCTGATTGACCAAAGAAAAGAAATGCAAAGAGGGCAGATAAGGAAAAAAAAATAAACATAAATGTAAAGCTGTGCTACATGTTCCCATCTCCTCTGGGAGATAATCCTGAAACATTTTATTTATTTATTATGTGCACACTCACTATTCAAAATGCTGATGACATGAAAATAAAAATGATATGGTCCCTGCCTTCAAGGAATAGAATATGGGAAGAAGACCTGTAAATTAACAAAAGTTGCTGATTAGGTACATCCTGGCAGAAGAAAAAGTGGTAAATCTATTGGGGTGGAGATGAGGGAGGGGGAAAGAAGAAAAGAATTCATGGAAAAAGTAGGCATTTGTCAGGCTAATGAAAAGGTAGGGCAGCCCAGGCAGAAGGAGTTACATGAGCAAAGTAAGTTTCAAAGAGCCTGGTAGGTTAAGTGGATTGGTCTTACCAACGAGCAGGGCACAGGAATGTGGAAGATTCAAGAGCCAGGCAGCAACCTCCAGAGAAGTTGGATCTTCACCCTCCTGACCATTCTGTGGAATATTATTAAACATTCCCCAGGCAGCAGCACCTCAGGTTGCTGTTTCTCTTTAGTCAGTTAATATTCAGTTTTATGAGCAAAAACTAATTAATAAAAACAGACTAAAATAATGAGAAAACTTTCACATTTATGCAATTAGTGGATATTAAAAAAGATAGGAATATCAGAAAAGCTGCAAAATCTATATACTTCTGATGGGGATGTAAATTAATAGACTTGCCCAGAACTTTATATATGTATGTCAAAAGCCATACAATTCTTTGACTCATGGTCCCACTGCTGGAAATTAACCTTTTAGAATAAAATTAATCCTTGATTTTAAGATAAAATATGGGACTTAGTTTTTTTTGTGTGTAACTTTAGGAACATGAATGACTGTCACACCACCAATGAAGAGGAGATTGGGAAAATTATGGCTTGTTATTTGAGAAAGCTTTAAGTAAGCCTACATGTGAGTGCATGGAGTTTGATTTAGAACTATCTGCATGAAATAGGTAATCCAAACGGAAATAACATTAAAACTAGTCTTTATTTGGTAAAACACGTAGGGTTCCAGCAGAAGCAAATTAGAAACTGCTCGATCAGGACATCTCCAAACCTGAACACCCTGGGATGCCAATGGTAAACAACTTCAGTGAAGATGAGCTCACAGTAAAAAAAAATAAATAAATTACAAACTTCCAGGCTTCCAGATCTTCATCTACAAGGAGCATAATTGACCAAGGCCTCCAGATGCTGCACTCTAAAGCCCCTCACTCTGTTTGTGCTGAATCCAGTCTTCCCACAGACTGCTCCCAGCTAATGTCTGAATGTGGCAGGGTTACCTAGGCAGGCATCCCTAGGTATGGGAGACACATGACACTGTTTATAGCTGTGTTTAGCATGAGGATTCCTCAGAGGTTTGCTCAACCTTTCTTAGACTACAGAGCTTCTAACCAACCTTCCTTCCCTTCCACCTTCACTCAGGATTAGAGTGGCATGATAATCTGATGTCTCTCCCAGCCTTCTCCAGTTCCTTCCTCATTGTATCCCATGCATCTGCTTGAATAAAATCTTTAATTTCATTTTGGCATTTGTTTCTTCTGAGAAGACAAATGCCTTGATCTTGGAGTTTGGGGCTAGCTTTCCCATTAACCAGCAGGTGAAAGGACACAGTCCTCGCTAGTAGATGCAGTATGGATAGTTCCTGACACAAGGTCAATTGCTAAAGATTTCACCAATCATGACCTAAGAAAATGTCCAGGTGGAGGGGAGTACTGATTAAGGTGAGATGATCCAGGCTATTAAAAAATATGGAAGGAATAATGCAAACAAAGATAGTGGGGTTGGCTGGCTACTACTATGTTGCATTAATGCCCCACAGAAGGATACTGGCAGACTGGGGATGTTAGGAAGCATTGCTAAGTGTGAAAGTCAGAGAACTTCTGTGGTAGCTCTCAAAGAGCCCTGTATCCCCTGCAGTAAAAGGACAGATGTAATTAAAGTCAGATTGAGGACCTAATTGTTAGAGTCACAGAACTCCAAAGACATTTGAATGTTCAACCAAGGCAGGTCTATTATGCAAAGGTCAGGGATCTGGTGGGAAAATTTAGAATACTGAAACATGGGCTAAAGATATCTAGAGAGTGCCTTGTGGATGTTGACTCTGCAAACTTCACAAACTCTCTTGGCTTGCAGAGGTGGCCCACCTTCTGTATTAAGAGCTAGCAGTTCTATGGTGCTGAAGGATGCTGCAGAAATCTCACCTCCATAACAGAGGCCACCTTCAGGACCTGACCCCACCTCCTCTCCTGCCTGCCAAGCCATTAACTAAGGCTAAACCCCAGTATACTATGGTTGAGGTCATGCTGGGCCTCAACCCAGCATGAAAGAGACTTGACATCCAAAGAATTGTAATAATTAGCTAGCATGTTTTGGCAGGAGCCAGGGGAATACTCATGGGATTGAATTCTGAGGGTGTTTGATCAAGGGGGCTGGAATGTAAGACTGGATAAGAAAGAATTAATTGACTTAAGAGCGCTTTCTTGAGACATGGAATTTAGCATCCTAGTGAAGTTGTTAGGGGATGGGTCAAACTCACAAACTTTTAGAAGTCTGGATAAAGCAATGGCCACCACTCACGAAGTGGAAATGCCTGAGGTGCCCTGGCAGATGGTAAAAGAAGGAATAAAGACCCTGAAGAAGTGGGCATGGGCAAATCATTCACCAAGGCCATAGGGAATGTGCTGGGGAGAGGGGCATCAGCAGCTCAGTGGTTGCCTCCTCTGGATGCCAGAGATTATGGTAGGACAGGCAGTCACAGATCTGGGCTTATTAACATCCGTGGGGATGATGGAGCTCTGGGAAGCCATGAGACTGAAAGAAAAATGAGGCAAGAATGGAGGATCAGGAGGCTGAGGACTGTTGCTCCAGTAAAAAGTCAAAATCCCTTTCTCAATTCCTTGACCTGAGCCAGTTTTCAGATCTGGAATCCATTAACTGAAGAGGTGACCAGGTACCTAGGAGGAAGGACCCTTCAGCACTGTGGCAAGAATATACTGTGACAATTACCTCTGTCTTTCTCCCAAGGGACTTAGGACAACTTACTCAGATGGGGGAAAGGGGAATAACCAGATATACTGAGGGTTAATGGACATAGGGTCTGATATAACAACAATTCTTGGAACCCCTAAGTGTCACCATGGTACCCTTTGTTAGAATTAGAGCCTATGGAGACCAAGTAATAAATGGAATCCTGGAGGATTGCACAATTGGAGTTGATATATTTGGAAATGGAGTAAGTTCACACAGGTTTCCTGGTCTGTGGAATAAGAGTTATCATAGCAGGGAAGGCCAAGTGTAAACCTTTGAAATTTCCCAACCCCCTTTCTGTCTCATCCAAGATAATAGACCCTCCCCCCAATATCATATCTTGGGGAAAGGGGATGGTGGAGATTAATGTCATCATTAAAGACCTAAAGGACGCAGGGGTGGTAGTTGCTACCATATCTCCATTTAATTTACCAGAATAGTCCCTTCTAGAAAATGGATGGATCCCAATAGTTCTGTAGATTACAATAGTAGTAGCAGCTCCAAGTGCAGCTGCTGTACCAGATGAGGAATCATTCCTAGAGCAGATTAGTAAGGACTCAGGCTTGTGGTATGTAGCTATTGTCTTGGCAAATGCAGTTTCTTATTCCAATCAGGAAAGAGGATCAGAAACAACATTCACATGGCATGGGCAACAATATTCATTTGCAGTTTTGTCTCAGTTCTATCTCTCTCCCATCCTCTGTTATAGAATAGTCTGAAGAGACCTGGACTGCCTGAACATCCCACAGAACATCAAGCTGATCTATTTCATCAATGATATCATGATGGTTGGACAGGTTAAGCAAGAGATGACTGGCATGCAGGACCTTGGTAAACCATATGTGCTCTAATGGGTGGGAAGATTCAGGGCCAGATTTTAGGGTCCAGTGTTCAGGGCCATGCTGGAATATCCCCTCCAAAGTTAAAGACAAACTGCTGCATCTTGTATCTCCTATCACACATACACACACAAATACACACAAACTCAAAAAAGAAAAGAAACAGCATCGGGGAGGCCTCTTTTGAGTTCTAGAGCAGGGGTCCCCAACTCCCGGGCCATGGACCAGGACCGGTCCATGGCCTGTTAGGAACCGGGCTGCACGGCAGGAGGTGAGTGACGGGTGAGCAAGTGAAGCTTCATCTGTATTTACAGCCACTCCCCATTGCTCGCATAACAGCCTGAGCTCCTCCTCCTGTCAGATCAGTGGCGGCATTAGATTCTCATAGGAGTGTGAGCCCTACTGTGAACTGCACATGCGAGGGATCTAGGTTGTGTGCTCCGTATGGGAATCTAATGCCCGATGATGACCTGAGGTGGAGCTGAGGCAGTCCCATCACCCCCAGATGGGACCATCTATTTGCAAGAAAACAAGCTTGGGGCTCCCACTGATTCTGCATTATGGTGGGTTGCATAATTATTTCATTATATATTACAATGTAATCATAATAGAAATAAAGTGCACAATAAATGTAATGAGCTTGAATCGTTCCAAAACTGTCCCCCCTCCCTGGTCCGTGGAAAAATGAAACCGGTCCCTGGTCTTACATGAAACCGGTCCTTGGTGCCAAAAAGGTTGGGGACTGCTGTTCTAGAGGCAACACACCCCACATCTAAGAATATTGCTCCCACCCCTGTACCGGGTGACATAGAAGGCTGCCAGCTTTGCATTCAGTTCAAAGCAGAAAAGGGCACTGCAGAGATCCAGGATATAGTATAATCAGCCCTGCCACTTGGGTCATATGACTCAGCAGACCCTGTGTGCAGAGGGTATCAGGGGTATTGAAAGCTCTAGCAGGAGAATCATGCTATCAATGAGGGCCTCTGGGATTCTGGAGTAAGGCCATGTTATTGCAGCAACACTTTTAAAGAAATAGCTCTTGATTTGTGCCTGGATGCCAATAGAGGTAGAGAACTTGACCATAGAACTCCAAGTGACTATGCATCCGGCACTGCCCTTTATAAGCCGGATTCTGTAAGATTCACCAAGCCATCAAGTCATATGACACCAACACAGTCAGTCATAAGCTGGAAATGGTATATCTGGGATTGAGCCCAAGAAGAACTAGATGGCAAAAAGTAAGCCGCATGAGCAGGTGGCCCAGATCACATGTCATCCACCACGGTTTTATCATTGCCCTTCCCCAGCTTATTCTTTTGACCAAATGCATATTCCAGAATGACCAGTTGAGAGAGGGGGGAAAAGCCAGAGTTTTGTTTATGGGTGGCTCTGCTTGGTACTTGGGTGCAAGCTGAATGTTGACAGTGGCTGCATTATAGCCTTATTCTGGGGTGGCCCTGAAAGACAGTGAGGAAGAAAAAATCTTCCCACTGGGCAGATCTGTGAGTCGTGCTCCCAGTCATCCACTCTGTGTGGGACGAAGTGGCCTAAAATGAAAATACAGATCTTGGGGTGCGGTCAGTGGCATGGACATTTGATCAAGGACTTGGAAGGAAAAGGATTGGAAGATTGGACAAAAGGAGGCCTGGGGTATAGAGTCTTGAGGCTAAACATATGGAAAAGGGCACAGAGTGCCAATATTTTGTTCCATACATTAATGCCCACCAGAAAGTACTCACCGTGGAAGAAGCGCTGAACAACCAAGTGGATAAAATGATTTGGCCAGTTAACATTAACCAGCCTTCATCACTGATCACTCCAGAACTGGTATGATGGACACATGAATAGAGCAGAAAAGAGAGAGGTGACACATTGGTCCAGTAGTACGGACTTCTACTTACCAAGGTAGATCTAGCTAGTGCTATCTATGGATGTCCAAATTGTTAGCAATACTGAGCCCCCCATATGGCTCTATTCCTTGGGGAGATCAATCGGCCACTTGGTGAAAAGTTGACCGCATTGAGACCTTTTCATCTTGGAAGGGCCAGTGGTTCATCCTCTCAGGGATAGATACCTATTCTGGGGATGAACTTGTTTTTTCTGCCTGCAGAGTCTCATATCAATATTATGGTCAAGGGACTTCTAGAATGCCAAATCCACAAGCAGAGTATTCCCTTCTAAATATCATCTGACCAAGGGACACACTTCACATTGAAGGAGATGTTGGAATGGACTCATGTTCACTGGTTGTATCACATACTGTAGCCAGAGACAATCAGCCTCATGTGGTGCTGCAATGTCCTTTGAAAGGAGCAGTTGAAATGCCAGCTTTGGGGAAATACTCTGAAAGGATAGGGTATCATCCTTTAGAATGCAATGTATTTATTAAGTCGGAGACTCCTATATGGTGCTGTGACCCCAGTAGGAAAGGAACACGAGTCCATGGATGAAGAGATGGAAGCAGATGTGGGCATATTTACCATCACTTGCACTGAATGACCCATTGAGGGATTCTGTGCTTCCTGTTTCTGCTCCTCCAAGGGAGCACATTCTTGGTAGAAGACATAGCAAATGTCCCAGCTGCCAGGAGGATGCCTTGAAGTCCTGTGTCCCAGGACCAGCAGGCAGGAAGAAGAGTCACCATATTGGTAGAGATAATTGACCCTGATCAGAAGAGGGGGCACGGCTGCTTCTACACAGTGGGACGGAGGAATACAAGTGGAACACAGATGATCAACTTCCTGGATCTCGCCCCATTGTAACTGTGAACAAACATGTGTAGCAACCCCAAACTGTGAAGGGTATGATTATGAAGGCTAAGACCCCTTGGGAATGCAGGTTTGAGTCACACCACCAGGGAAGCCACCAAGACCTGTCTGAGGATGTTGGGAAGAAATTTCAAGTGGAGGAGGAAGACTGGTTGTGGGCTTGAGATCAATTACAGTTATGGGGGGGGTTGTTGTTTGTTCATTAATCTTTGTCTTTTGAGTTTTCCCTCAGGAAGAAAGGCCCACAGGAACTGTGGAAGAGGAGCTACCAGAACCTATGTGGAGAAGTGGATCCATGTGACACAAGGGGTGGACTATGGCATCCATGAGAATGAGCCTCACAGACCCTCTACTGTAAGAAGGGTAATGACCAAGGGCCCAAGCTGCTGTGCTCTGCCAGCCACCACCCTGTTTATTCTGAGCTCTTGCCTCCCACTGTGTGTGGCAGGAACTGTAAAGCAAACCTGTTCCAGGGGGTCCACCTCGGCTCAAGGACCTTGACAGTCTGACCAAAGCTTTCTTAGACTGCATGGGGGTCTAGAGCGCTTCCACTCAACCTTCCTTCCTTCCTTCCTTTCCTTGGGAGTCAGATTTGCTTCCTGATCTGATGTTTATCCCAGAAATCCCCATCTCCCTCCCTATTTTCAGTCAAAGATAATTCCCTGAACAAAACCCTTATATGTTTAATCACATTTTGGCCCCAAATGTCAATAGTCCTGAGGTTGAGAAACCCTGGCTCAGAGAGATAATAACAAGGGGAGTTGGGCATCAATATTGGTTTAATTATTTTTTGATTCCCTGGAGATAGAGCTCTCGGGGTTTGGTCCAGATAGCAGATGCTGCACCAAGGAAAATGATGTTTCCGAGAAGCAGTCTAAGAGTATCCTGTTCCTGAGGGGTTTGGTCAGAACTGGCTTGCTCTGAGAATGCATGGACTTAATAATCCTTGTCTGCTTGTTTGACTTCCCTCCCTCCCTCCCTCCTCCCTCCCTTCCTTCCTCTCTTCCTTCCTTCCTCCATCCCTCCCTCCCTGCCCCTCCCCCTCCCTCCTTCCCTCTCTCCCCTTCCTTCCTTCAATTCTTCATTCTTTCTCTCTCTCCCTCTCCCTCCATACCCTCCCACTCTCTCTTTTCTGGCCCCAGTGACTTCTTGTCTCTTACCTCAATATAGTAGTAAGAAAATAACAGTGATTACTTGATAGTTCCATCCTGAGAACGCAACTCTCATGCAAACAGTTAACAATGACTTATAGTTTGAAATTTCTGGTGGTTCAGTTTCGGATAAAGGGTGAATGTTCTTGGAAAGTTTGCACTTAATCAGAAAAGTTATTTTCGAATTATGGTCTTAGAGTAATTGCTGGGCTTTTAGATTTGGAAATATATTGTTACCAGGTATTGTCCACTCATTGCTCCAAGATTTGGGTTAATAATTTTATCACTTAATAATTTTTTCCTCCTCTTCAGTTCTTACACACTTGCACATATTTAGTTTCACTTCTACTGTGAGCACTGCACCCCCAAATTAATGAATTCACTCCAACCTCAAGTTCTAACTGGGTCAGGTTTGTTAATAATCAAGCCCAGTTTAATCATCTTTTTCATAAAATTGATCTGGGTTTCAAGAACGTAATGAAACCAGAACATGGGGGAGTTTAGAATATAGTCTGGTCTCAATTTGCCTGCTCTTTGAAAACCACAGTGTGGTTTCAACCCATCTAAACTTGGATAGTTTAATTGAAAAAAATAGTGACTGGAAAATACCACCAACCAATGGACTATAATAGCGTCCTTCTAAGGACAATAACCCAGAGGGAAATGTTATTTTTCTTGTTAGGTTTGTCAGTAAAGTGATAGATATTCTAAAATAAATGTATCAGAATTTATGAGTGCTGATCGCTTTAGAAAGTGACCTTGGACATCCAATCAGCCATTATTTAATATAAATAATCAAGAAACTATCTTGATCAGTTTATTTCATCTGTGTTCCCAAATGTCTCACCTCACCTTCAGACTCGGTTTTACCTCACTCCTAAAATTCTCAGTCTTTCACTGAATGAGGTCTAGCATTAGTAACTATCCAAGAGTTGGATCCAAAGAAGTTTTGACTATTGGGCTTATACCTTGGGAAATAGTCACTAGGCTCTCTCCATAGTCAGGCAAGGCCCAGCTTTCTTCCAAGTCCCTTTGTCTGGATCTCAGGACTGAGTTTCTGTTTTGAGACTTCTGACTGTCTTGCTCTGTCTTGACCTTTCCCTGAGGCCAGAAACTTTCTATCTTGAGACCTGGGACTCATTAGTCTGTGGGGAAACCTTCTGAATGAAGAAGTATCCAGTTACTATCTACCAGGATTCCTACTTTTTGTGTTCTACTCAACGTATACAATCTTTTCCTTGGGCTTCAGTACTGCTACTTGTGCCTTGTGAAGGTTTGGGATAACCCCTCATCTGATCCCCCAGGGGCCTGAAGCTTACCTGCAGCCCAGCACTAGTGACGGGTAATGAGAGAATCAGCCGTCCTCCCCATCTCCACATGACTTGTGTGGCAGGATTATATCTCCGGCTCAAATCCAAGATGTGATAGCTCATCCTTTGTTCTAGTGATGCCACCATTACTGAAAATGTTCTTGGTATTGAAAGGCCTGTAGCACAAGCCTTCCAACATTTTCAAAGGCAGCAGTTATTTGTTGTCTGAATATGAATATAGTATTTTTCCCTCAACAATTTCTTCATTAACTGAGAGACCTTGGTGACCAAACCGGGTGTTTCCAATTTTGTATCAAAACCAAAATATAATAGTAAAGTAACAAGACACGGAATGTTTTTTCTCCACCACAAAAGTGAGAATAATTTCAAAAGAGGCATCCCAGGGATGTCTTGAACAATGACAGTGTCACTGGAAAAATATAGTCTTCCAAGATGGCATATCTGATGAACTGCCACCATCTGGACTTGCAGTTTTATGCTCATATCCAGCTGAAGATGAAGCAATTGAATCTTTCATCGCTCAGAGCTTGTTTTTTGTTTGTTTTGTTTTGTTTTCCCAGCTATAATGAGCTGTGGGGAGCTAGTCATCCTCACATTTCCTTGGGATTCTCCTTGTGACACAGTGACGATGTCTCCTCTAATGTTACTGTGTAACCTAAGTGTGGATAACTGAAAGAACTCCCTGTGCTAAAGAAAGCTGAGTCCCTTCTTTTCCCCTTGCCTCTTTCTGCCACAGAGGCTGGCTTGGTTGAGGGCCTTAGACTACACTCCCATAGCATAAAGGGAAAAGTATCAAGTAGGAATACAATTTTGACATAGAGAAATTGGCCAGAGAATTTCTAAAATTGCTTAGGATTGGTCCTTTAATTTTCTGCCCTTGTTATGCTCAAGATCATGTCTAATTTATGTTACTGAATATGGGAATTTCTAGAAATTCTCTGATACCTGATTCTGACATTTTTACCCTTTGACACCTGAAGTCCACCTTAAATGGCAGGTCATCTGTTTGAATGACCAGCTTGGTATATCTTGTGTAGTTTCTATAAAGTTAGAAACCAAGGACGTGCATTCAGAGAATGGAAAGTTTTCAGTGGGATGTGAAGCCAGGCTTATCTATCTGCCTGTAAGGATCAGTTTCTCCTTGTCACAGCCAGTAAGAAATGGACCTTAAACTTAAGATTCCCACATTCAACGTCTCGATGAATTAAGACATGAAGAGTTCAGACTACATTTAATAAACTTCCTCTTCTAAAATTTAGCCCACTAATGTCTCTCTCCTATGTTGGTCACATAATCCATTTATTTGCATGTCTAATTAACCATGCCCATAAACATTATGTATCTTTGGGGAAAGGAATGTGTTTCTTAATGTGTACAGTATTTTTCATAGTGTTCTAGGAAAATTAACACAAGAAATGCTTTTAGATTATTGTGATGGTGATGGGTAGCTGATGGCACAATATGTTGCGCTGGAGAAATTCTTCTTTGGTCAATATTTTAGAAACTGGAGTTCTTATGTAGACTTATCTTGAATTTCAAATCCCTACATGAAAAGGAAGCTATATCCATATCTTATCTCCTTTAAACTTTTTACAAAAATAGGAATGCTAAAGTTCTGATAACTTGGCATACACTTAGTGCTCTATAAACATTAACAAGACTTTTAATTTTTATTGTTTGTAATATCTTATCTGTTTTTCTGACCACAAATAGTACCTGTACATTCATAAAAATGGAAAATAGAGGTAGATGAAATAAGAAAATAAAAATTCTGTGTAATCACCATTAGCATGTTGCTGTATAAAATTCTGCATGTATTTTCACTTTATTTTTACAAAATGGATCATATTCTAAATACAATTTTCTAACCTGTTTTTTCCACTTACATATCATGAAAGTTAGAGATTCTTCCTAATTGGGCCTCCTCATTTTCATAGATGAGAAAATTAAACTCTAGTGAAATTGTATGACTAAAGTGGTTTCCACTTAGGTAGCATCAAAGCCACATCTATAACTCCAAACTCTTAAACCCCATGCCACCATTTTATGCATTTTTTCTCTTATATACTATAACTAAAGTCTGACTCCATAAGTTGGAATTAGGGAGCATGAGAAAGTCTTTATCTTCCCGTAATGTGTTTTATCTTGGCTGAATGTTTGCTGGGAAACACAGTGGGAAAGATTAACTAACTCAGAACTTATTAAAAATATTTTATAGAAAATAATTTGTGAATTTTGTTGCTTGGTTTTCAATCTTTAAAGCTTCAAATTGAGGCCTCTCTGCCAGAACAGCTGGTTTTATGGCATGAAATCTTGGTACATCCCAAACTGCTATAAATCTTAAAACTTTATTATCTAAGCCAGTGTCAATAGAAATGTGGTTAAATCTAAGTAAGATTTTCCTGACTTTTAAGCTAGTGAGTTAAAAAAACCATTTATACTGTGGTAATTTGAGTTAAAGACTTTAAAAAAAGTTTCTAGGAATCAGTCTTATCAATTACTATCCATTTTATTTGCTAAATTTAGTACTAGAGTGACATTATCTGTACATTCTTTGTATAAAAACATCTAACAGAGCATCTTTTTTGGGGTTTTGTGGTATTGAGTGCTTTTTGGAATTTTATGAAAGTTCCACCCACAATCAAAACCAGTGTTCTCTGATTGCTGATTAATTCTGTCAGGTAGGTCAGAATTGATACTTTTTTGAATATATGCAAACTATCTTTCATTTAAAATTTCTGTTTTAATAAATGCTGGAAAGAGTGTGGAGAAAGGGAACCCTCCTGCACTGTAAGTGGGAATGTAATTTGATACAGCCACTATGGAGAACAGTATGGAGATTCCTTAAAAAACTAAAAATAGAACTACCATATGACCCAGCAATCCCACTACTGGGCATATACCCTGAGAAAACCATATTCAAAAAGACACATGTACCACAATGTTCATTGCAGCACTATTTACAATAGCCAGCACATGGTTACAACCTAAATGTCCGACAGACAAATGGATTAAGAAGATGTGGCACATATATACAATGAAATATTACTCAGCCATAAAAAGGAACGAAACTGAGTTATTTGTAGTGAGGTGGATGGACCTAGAGTCTGTCATACAGAGTGAAGTAAGTCAGAAAGAGAAAAGCAAATACCGTATGCTAACGCACATATATGGAATCCAGAAAAATGGTACTGATGAACCAGTGGTAGGGCAGGAATAAAGATGCAGATGTTGAGAACGGACTTGAGGACACAGGGCGGAAGGGGAGGCTGGGACATAGTGAGAGAGTAGCAATGACATACATACACTAACAAATGTAAAACGGATGGCTGGTGGGAAGCTGCCGCATAGCATGGGGAGATCAGCTCTGTGCTTTGTGACCACCTAGAGGGGTGGGATAGGGAGGGTGGGAGGGAGATGCAAGAGGGAGGAGATATGGAGGTATATGTATATGTATAGCTGATTCTCTTTGTTATAAAGCAGAAACTAACACGCCATTGTAAAGCGATTATACTCCAATAAAGATGTATTAAAAAAGAAGTTTCTGTTTTGCCTTCCTCTGCTCCATCCATTTGTCCCTCATTTCTCTTCTTCTTTCTTTTCATCTTCCTCTTTACTCCCATTCTCTTAAAAATCCTGAGGACGTTTCTCCAAGTTTTTCTTTGCTATAAGAGATTTTGAAGTCAATCTATATGTTCAGATTATACAAATGGCATTCACTTACATAGACATTTTATGATGCTAATTAAAAGAAGGCCTGGATATCTAGAGAGCAAGCCAGAGAATTGGGATATGATTTATTTTCTCAAATGAAAAGAGTGGTTCCAAATGATGAGAAAAAAAATGTACTTACTCAACGATATTTATCACCATAAACTTGGTTACTGAATTTAACCTATAAATCAAGATAATAAACTCCAGTAGCAAAGACTTAATATTTATAAGTCATAACTTCCTTTAGCTCTTTTTCATATTGTGAGTCAAAAATTCCTAACAAATTCATTTGGTTTTAAGCACACATCTGTCTCTCTTATCCAGAGAGTGAAATGCAGGAGAGATAGTTGACCAATGCTTCTTGACCTGCTTATATTTGGGGAGGACAGGAAAAAAATGTTTCTGGTATTTTCTACTTGTCAGCATTTCTCAACCAATGTAAAAAAAATGACCAGAAATGGCAAGAACTTTATGTGATCAGACTGAATTTAAATAATGTTGAGAAATAACAAAAACACAAGAAATGGATTCCTCAGGGTTTTAAAGGCAACTTCATTGCTGTAACATGATTCTCTTAGATGAGTACAGAAACTGGACTCTACACATGTGCCAGACAAAACCTAAAGACCCTGGGTTTTAGTCATTGTGTATCACCCTTGCTGCCTTCAACAGGTCCTGATGTGACCAAGTAAGTGCAATTATTTAGCTTCCTACTCATGGATGAAGCTCTGGGCCAGAGAGTTTCCTCTTGGAGCATAATCCATGAAATAGAGCCTGCTAACGAAAGTTGCTAAATGTAACCAGCTGCTTCTAAATTATTTTCTCCTAAAGCATGCTTGAATAATACAGTTCACTGAGCCAAAGTTTCCTGCCATGGCCTCCCTCTATCTCATTTAGTTTTTCTACAGCCAAGTAACCTATTAGAAAATTGTGCCCAGGAGAAGGCAGAGCCAAATGATCCATATTTTAGATTCTGGTTGGTAATGGTTCAGTGTGATGTGTGGTCAGAATTGTAGGTGATGAGGAATAACCAGAATCTTTCTCCCTTGCCTCAGCCAGATAATGACATGTTTACCAGTTCATCCCTTTTACTCTCGGAAAGAAGCAAAATTGGCTATGTGTTTTCTCCAGATTACATTCAGAGAAGAACAAAAAAATGTGGCCATATCAATGATATGCTTTTTAAGATGGTAAATGTCGCCTGAATCCAATGGCATGACCATATATTTGTGTGTGTGTATGGTAAATGTAAACATAACATAAAATTTACCATTTTAAACATTTTAAAGTGCACGATTCAGGTATTTATACATTCACTATGTTGCACAACTATCACTACTGTCTAGTTCAAGAACATTTTCATCACCCCCAGAAGAAATCCTATACCCATCAAGCAGTCATTCTTCATTTCCTGATTCTCCCCGCTCTCCCTGGCCATCCATAGACTGCTTTCTGTCTCTGTGGACTTGCCTATTCTGGATATTTCATATAAATAGAATTATATAACATATGGCCTTTTGTGTATGATTTCTTTTGCTCAGCATAATGTTTTCAAGGTTCATCCATGTTGCAGCATGCATCAGTACTTCATTCCTTTTTATGGCTGAATAATATTCAGTTGTATGGATAGACCTCATTTTGTTTATCCATTCATCAGTTGATGAACACTTGGGTTGTTTCCATCTTTTGGCTATTGTGATTAGTGTTGCTATAAGACCATGAATTTTTTTTTTTTACTTATATAAAATCTGATTTGATGATTTGTGTTTTTGGGTACCCAAGCCCCACCAGGAAGTTTGGTGGGACTGGGTTTCAAGTTGCAGACTAGCAGGAAATTAGAGTCAGAAGCCCTGTTAATTTAATAGGGCTTGGGAAGATGGGGAATGATGGTGAAGGCATGAGAAGAGAATTAAACTAGAGTTAAGGACTTTTGGGCTCTCATCTTGGTTCTGCTACTAACAGGATGTGCATGTAATTTTGGGTAGATCAGTCTGCCTCCCTGGGCCTTTG
Source organism: Physeter macrocephalus (assembly GCF_002837175.3). NCBI lineage: Eukaryota > Metazoa > Chordata > Mammalia > Artiodactyla > Physeteridae > Physeter > Physeter macrocephalus. Next base: position 107,416,875 of record NC_041215.1, read on the forward strand.
TTTACCATCTATAAAATGGGAGAGCAGAACTCACATTTCCTCTAGGATTCAGTGCCTGCAACATGCTGTGCAAACCCATGGTGTTCCTTATCATCTAACACACCTTGTTCCACCATCATAGTTGCTATCACTCACACTGCAAAGGACTAAAGATGCTCCTTTTCTGTATTCAAGGTGTGAATATAACAGTTTCCTTTGAACTGGATGTGTGGAGGAGGTCATGGCATGAAATCATAAATGCTGCAGTAGCAGCAGGGCTTGAAATAACACAGCTCAAAATATGAAAACAGTGATTGTCTCTGTCACCAAGGATCTGAAATAAGTGCTTCAGGCTGAGATTACCCAGCCACAAATATCATGGGAGAAATGGGTTCCATTAAATGTTTGACAGTTCCAATGTCCACTATTTATAGCTAGCAACTATTTGGGTGTCAGGTGGGTTATTCAGCATTAAAGACAATTTTGAGTCATGCTCCAAGGTTTCTTCCTCTTTCACTGAGGCAAGTAAACAGTGACTTATGCAGTTTCTTCTTTCGTAAAATGGAAATGATACTGGGCCATCTCAGCTTGTCCTAAATGGGAATCAGGCAGGCTCCTGAGTACCTTTCAGGTGAAGAGAGCTGGGGTGCAGCATCACAGGTTAAATATTGGACTATTTATCCGTCCCTTTCTGTCTATTTGTCCTTGATGATGAAGGAATAAGGCCTAGATGGGTGATCCTGGGCAAGTCAATTTACTTCTCAGCATCGGTTATCCAATCTATAAAAGTATCACCTATTGATATTTTGAAAACATCTATTCTTGGTTTTTGATAAAGTCACTTACCTAAAATATTCATGGCTGGCTGTGTTGCAACAGGGGTGAAGGATTAAGGATAAAGCACAATTAACTTTAATTGTACTTTTTAGGTGTGAGAAGCTAAGAAGATTGAGAGATAATCAGTGATGATAATGGCTGAAACCAGAAATATGAGATCATTATCCATAAATGGAGGTAAGCTATTCAAAAGCACTCAATCATACAAAGTAAGGAGCTTGGGTAATTAGAACATAGATTCCCCCTTCACATTGCTTTGTGACGGCTGTAATCACAGTTGACTTTGTCATTTATTCATTCAAAAATATTTGTCTTCATCTCTGCATAAGTAAAGCTCTGATAGGTGAGAATTAACCTTCAGCTGAAGCAGCCCCTGCATTTCATTTTGTCATCCAGACCACCAAATAAAGCTCTGCTTCCCTGACAACAGTTTCCACTTTCCCCCCAGGGAGGGGACAATGTAGACTAAAAAGCCAGCAGGAATCTACTCTATTTCCCCGCTAAGGGACTGACAGAAAGTCCACAGCTCAGAACCGTCCATTTTTACCTGACTTTATGATGTAGTTTACAGTTTCCTAGGGACTGAAAATTCACCTACCACATTTATTTAAGTAAGTTCTTGCCCAGCCCATATTTTCACCCTTTAATGGTAATGAAGCTAAAATTTCTTTCCAGTCACTTTGCATATCATTTCCTTTCTCTTTAACTCTCTTTCACAGTGAGATGATTGTTAGATCCTTCTTTAGCAATCACTTTGGTAGATGATTTTCTTTTTCCTTTGAAGTCGATTTTGAAAGGAGATGTACTGTGATGAGCTCATTAGCATAAAAACATAGAGTATATAACCTTAATTAGGCATGATTATAGGCTCAACGTAATGGGATGTCCTGAAACTGCACGCTATGCAAATATTAGACTTTTCATTCTTCCCGTTACATCTGAAACCATCAAGCAAAGGATGTTTTGCAGTATGTACCACAGTCAATGCCAGGTGCAAACCTTTCAACAAAAGGTGTTTTTTTTTTTTTTTTTTGGTTGGGGGGTGGTGGTGGTGTACCAGTTGGGGAAGGTTCAGAAAAAATAAAAACCTTTAAAAGTTCAATTAAGCTCAAGATGAGCTTTACAAATTCAGAGGAATTTTACAATTAAGTAAAACAACACAGTTACCCTACCCAACCCATATCTCCTCTGGAATTCTGAAGGCACTTCACTCTAGGCATCATTGTGAATTATGCAAATCTTGAGAGATCTTTCAAATCCAGTAACCACTAAGAGTACTACAAAACCAGTCTGGGGTTTAGTCAAACTAGTAGGATATAGGAAGATGGTGAGGAAATGAAATCGCAGTGAATCCCTGAACCCTAATTTTAGCCAATTATTTTCATTTCCTTTACCACCAACCTTTCTTTTCTAATTGGAGTGGTAAAAGTAAATAACAAAATTGATTTTCCCCTTCCTACCCTGAAATGAAAACATCCAAGGATGCAGTACCCTTAGACACTTAAATATTCAACCACTGAATTATTGAGAGCTCACAATGGAGAAATCTTAGATTATGTCTACCGTTGTGAGTTTTCAGACTCAATCAGGTAGCAAATAATAAGCTATTTGGTTCCAGATACCGATAGAGACACTGACAGCAGCAGAAATTCAATAAATGTGTGAGTTTTAGAAAAGAAAGTAGCTGATGTTAGTCTAATATACCATCCATTCACTAGCGCTGATAATGAAAGAAGGCTTTATATAACAGCTAAATTTTTTTTTTTTTTTTTTTTGCTGTACGCGGGCCTCTCACTGTTGTGGCCTCTCCCGTTGCGGAGCACAGGCTCTGGACGCGCAGGCTCAGTGGCCATGGCTCACGGGCCCAGCAGCTCCGCGGCATGTGGGATCTTCCTGGACCGGGGCACAAACCTGTGTCCCCTGTATCGGCAGGCGGACTCTCAACCACTGTGCCACCAGGGAAGCCCATAACAGCTGAATTTTGAAATCCATAGTTTTCTCTGTATTTGATAGATGAGTTAACGTTTACTGGGCATGTACTATATTCTAGGTCCAGTTTTCAACAATTTATTGGCATAGTTGAATGCCAATAACCATCATTACAATAACCCTATAAGATGGTTATATAACTAGCCATATTTTACAGATGAGATAGCTGGGGATCGGGGAAGTTCGAAAACCTCACCCAGGATACACCTAGTAAGCAGCAGAGTCAGGATTTGAACTCAAGTCTGTCTGACTCCAGCCATGCTCTTAAACACTGTGCTGGGCTCCTTGGTGTCTGTCAGTCCTCTGATGGAATCCTTACTCGTTCGTACTTCTCCCAGAGCTGGAAATGAGATGCAAGAGACAGAAAAAGTGTTGAGAACAAAATTGAAATGCAGAAATCCTCCACCATCTGTTACGTACAAAGGAGGTCCTAGTTAGTTGCTAGGTGTGGCGTGAGGGTGCAAGATGGAATTATCAATAGAATTTGAAATAAGGGAGACAGAATTGCACACAACTGTAATAAATACAAACCGGTATGACATGACATATTATTACTGCACATGACATAATAGGGGAAAAGAAGTACTGGGTGGGATGAGACCAGGATTTAAATCCAGCTTTCACCACACACTAGCTGAGGGACTGGGTCACTCAGAGACTCTACAGGAAACAGGTGGGTCAAATAAGAGACTCAGCGAAAGGACTACAGTTGACCCTTGAACAATGCAGGAGTTTGGGAAAATCTACAAATAATTTAGAGTCAACATTTGGTATCCATGGTTCCTCCATATCTGTGGTTCGGCTTCTGTGGCTTCAACCAACCGAGCATGGTGTGGTACTGTAGTATTTATGATTGAAAAAATCTGCATATAAATGGAGCATGCAGTTCATACACTTATCGTTCAGGGGTCAACTGTATTTTAGAGGTCTTAAGGAGGGCAGGGGCAGACGATATTAATGCACTCAGACTCTAGCAACAGTGGAAGCTGATACCACTTACAGGACTGAAAAAAGCAGGGGAAGAAATAGAGAGAATTGGCATCATAGAAGTGGGGGTACCCGACAGGAACCATAGTTGTACGGAGCTACTGTGTCACTACCAGAGACAGGGTCCTAATCTGGGAAAGAGCGGGGAAGAAATACCCCGACCTCTAACCTCATGCTCTCTGATCTTCTGCTGGTGCCTCAAATCAGCTGATCCCTCCAGGAAGCTGACCTGCCTGAGAACCCAATCCTCTGTGTGGGTCTGTCTCCCACGTGGAGAATGGCTGTGAGGGAAGGGGATGGAGAATAACCTTGAACAAGTCACCTCCTCTCTCTAAATTTCAGTTTGCTTATCTGTGCTATAGTGCCTACCATATTAATAGTGGCCTTATAATTTCTACTTTCAACTTTTGATTTTGAAAATTTTCAGTCTTACAAAGAATTTATAAGAAAAGTATTAGGCACACAGTGATATAACCTTCACCTAGATTCTCCAGTTGTTAACATTTTGTCACTGTTGTTCTATTATTATTATTCTTTCTCTCTGCTGACACAAACATACACATATTTTTGCTGAACCATTTGAGAGTTATTTGCCAACATCCTGAGACTTTATCCCTAGATATTAAGCAAATATCACCCCCCAAAAAAGATATTTCCCTACATAACCCCAATAAGATAACACTCAGCAAATTTAAAATTAATGCAATGCTATTATCAAATATAGTCTGTATTCAAATTTACCCAAGTATCTCAACAATACGCTTTATAGTTGATTTTTTTCAATCAAGGATTACAAATTGGATTTTGTTGTCACGCCTCCTTAATCACCTTTAATCTACAACAGTTTTTCAGGTTTTTAATTTTTTAATCTTTCATGATATTAAGGCCAGTTTTGAAGGCCAGTTGTTTTGCAGAATGTTCCCACTATGGGTTTTTCTAGTTGTTTTTTTCATAATTAGATTCAGTTTAAGCAATTTTGGCAATAATCCTACAGAGGTGTGTTCTTCTCAGGGTATTGCATCTGGACTTGGTGTCAGAATGCCCATCATAGGTGATCTTCAGTTTGATCACTTGGTTAAGGCAGTATATGCTAGATTTATCCATTATTTTCTCCCCTTTGTAATTAACAAGTCGTCTATGGGATGATATATGTGAATACATCTTTTTCACCAACATTCTTTCACCCAGTGGTTCTTACAACTGTTGTTTGGCAGAAATAGTTTCATAAAAGTATAATTAGGGGAGCTGGTAAGAGTTCTTTACAAGTTTCTACTACGACCCTCATCTCTTTTTATGTTAAACTGTTTTCATTCATTTATCTATTAAAATGTTTATAGTGTGCTCATCATGTGCCTTGGCACTGTGAAATTTTTACCTGTGGCTTCATGATTGCCTAAGCTAATATCTTTACCTTGGCTCTTTCTCCTGTGCTCCAGATCCACATTGGCAATTGCTTTTGAGGGTCTCCACGTTACCATCTATGGATACCTTAAAGTCAACATGCCCGAATGGAACTCATCATCTTCACTTCCTGATCTGCTCTTCTTCTATTTTCTATTCCAGTAAATTACACTTCTGTTTTCTCAGTGACTGTAATAAAAAGGACTCCGAGTTACTGAGTAGCCAGCCTCCGTAATAGGTCTTTTCTATACTTTACATGCATTATCTCATGAAATCCTTGCAATAGAACTGCAGCTATTTTCTGAAGGTCATTGGGCCCTTAGCCCCAGATAAATAGCTAGCAAGTCTTCAGGCTAGGATTCAAATCCAGTTCTTTTTGGCTTCAAATCCAGTTCTTTTTGGCTTCAAAGCCTTTGCTTTAGTATAGTGATTAACAGCATCATTGGCTTCAAATCTGGCTCTCCTACCAACGATGGGGGCTTGGATAAGCCTCCTTAACTCTCAGTGCTTTGGTTTTCTCCTCTAAAAATTGGGAAAGCCAATAATCCCTGCCTTGTAGGATGGTTTGGAGACTTGAATAAGGTAAAACTTGACAAACATTTGAACAATTCCTGGCAGCACCAAGCCATAAATCTGGTGTCACCCTAAACTCCTCCATCTACTCACTGCTTGAGGATTAGTCCCCTTAGGGACCTTGTCACCACTGCTGTCATTGCCTTAGTTTAGACCTGGAGTTGGCAAACTATGGCCAGGAGGCCAAATCCAGCCTCCACCTGTTTTTGTAAATAATTTTTTAAAAACTGAGGTATGATTGACATTAAAAATAAGGTTTTATTGGAACACAGCCATGCCCATTCATTAACATATTTTTTGTGATTGCTTTCACCTTACCCCAGCAGCATTGAGTAGTGGCAGCAGAGGCCACTCTGTCTGGCCTGCAAAGCCCAATATATTTACGGTCTGACCCTTTCCAGAAAACAGTTTGCCAGTTCCTGGTTGCCCGTGGTATTGCAATAGTCTCTTTCCTGGTTTGCCTGGTTATATCTTCTTCCTCCTTGAACTCATCCTCACCACCCCGCCTCCTGTGCTGGGGGAGTTTCCCTAAAACATGCACTTAATCATGCCTGTTTGCTCCTTAGGGTGCATTGAAGACTGAGAACCTAGTCTTCCACGTACTGGTGATCCCCATACTAGGCTTGTTCTCTGGCTGTAATGAATGCTTTACGCCCTTTCTAGCCTGGCACACGCTGTTTTTCTGGTCTGAATACCCGCCCCTTGCCCCTTGTCCTTAACAATAAGTTCAGCATTTACTTCTCTGAGAAGCGCTTTCTGACTTCCACAGGCTGAACCAACGGCTTCTGCCCCTTTATGGCTTCGGCAATACTTCAACTTCAGCATTTATCCACAATTTCATGATCATGGGTTTAAATGTCTGCCTTGTGACTGCTGTGGCTTCCTCTCAAGATTAGGAACATACATTTTTCACTTTTGTATCTCCAGTGCCCAGACTGGGATCTGGCCCTTAGTAAGTGTCCATTAAGTTGTTACTGCCTGCTGGCATTTCAGGTGGGGTTTGAAGGCTTACATGAGGAGCTTGAAGAGTATGGGAAAGAGGCAGGTCAGGAGAGAGGTGACACCTTAGCTAACACCTGGAGGACCAAACAAGATAATGGGAGGGAGAAGGCAGTAGGAACAGTGCTGGTTAAGCTGATGAAACCTGAAAGAGGTGTGTTGGAGAGCTGATGAGCAGAGAAAAGGAGCATGTGAGGGGATGCTGGAAGATAGTCTAAGAAGAGAGGCGTCAGGCCCGTATTCTACACAGCCTCCTTTGCTGTGCTGAGGAGTCTGGGCAAGGGAAACCATGAAGGGCTGCAGGAAGCAAACACCATACTGTCTGCTTGTGTGTCAGTCTTCTGGAAGTCCTTTGAGGCACTGACTACATTTTTGTTTGGTCGTCATTCAGTCCTACACGCACACAATTTCTGGCATATCATAGGCTCTCAATAAACGTGTCTTTCATCATTGAAATATAAGAAAACTTCCCAGTTTTAAGAGTGGGGTAGTCTCCGGTGCTTAGTATTTTCTTAGAGGATGAACATTTGCTCTGTCTGCGACTTTCATAAATTTAAGAACTTCAGTCATATTTCACCTCAGTCCTTGGATTTTCTGCTTGAAAACTTCCCATTAGGAAAAAAAAGTCTATTCTCTGATGGAAAGTTTGAATTTCTTGGATCTTTTTCATTGACTTTGTCTTCTTCAATTCTGTTTTGTCTTTGTTGAGTTAAGGCTTTCAAGAGCACCAGAATTCTTTCCTAATCTGCAAAACCAGAGGCAGATCAATTTATTTCTTGTGATTTTGGTATTTTCTCTTAACAAAAGTCTTAAATGGAGCTAGGAGAAATAAACTCTGATTTGCAAAGCATGCCAAAGATGGTGCCTCACAGGTGGAATGCAAAGCTTTTATTAACGATGCCCAGACTAATTCTGTCTTTAGCACAAGGGCTCAGAGAGCCAGCAAATTAGCAGTTTTTCGGGGGGGGGTCAATTAAATAAATTGGGTCTTAAAATATGCCTAGACAATTGGATAAAACTGGGACTTAGGGGGACTCTTGCACTCCAGGAAATTCTCCAAGTCTCCACTTATCCTCAAAATGAACAAGAAGCTTCAGTTTCAAATTGAGTGTATTTTCCATCCATGGATTGGCTTGTTTTGTTCAGTTTTACTTTGAGTATTTGAGGTTATCTTTTCGACGTAACAGCTAAACCCACGGCTTCCTTTCTCGTAAAACCAAAACAAAAAGGCTAGAAATTCAGGTGCCTTCTGTGTGTGCACATGTGTAGTACATACCTGGGATCAAAGCCAGCTATATAAAGTCCTTGATTCTGTGTGGGTTCAAACACATTTCAAAGCTTCAGCATCCTGAAAGTTTTTGCTCTGCTTCCTGAAGACCTGAACACCGCTCCCATAAAGCCATGGCTTGCTTTGGATTCCAGAGTCATGGAGCTCGGCTGGACCTGGCTTCTAGGACCTGGCCCTGTACTGCCCTGTTTTCTCTTCTTTTCATCCCCGTTTTCTCTAAAGGTGAGTGAGGCTATTGGAACATGGAGGTGGAGGAGGTGTTTCTCCCACCTGGGTTTCATTCCTTTTAGCAGTCAAGGGCAGTGATTTATAGCAAATCCAGAAGCTAAAGGTGAGACTCCAATCCCCTGGCGTGGGCAGCTCTGTATTCCAAGGCAGGCAGGGGACAGCTGGCAGCAGCAAATCAGCAGAGACACAGCTCTTAGCAGTTTTCTGGGCATGGAGTGGGAGCTTAATGCATACATGTGAGTTGGTCTGGGAGACATGAGCAATTTCAGACACTTCTATAAGATTAGAAGAAAATACTGCAAAGTTAAGTGATTTAAGAGAGAAAAGATAACCACCATCCTAAATCCATTTGGTCTTGGAATCAGGGTTAGCTCAAGATTTCCCTTTTTAAAGAACACTGATTTAGGCAAATTATGGGAAGTTTCTTTCCTACCCAATTCAAGGTTTAAGGTCCTCTGATTCACTTTAATAAACGGATTAGCCTGCTTGTTTAAACTTTCAGCATTCTTTACTCAATGCAGGGTTTTAAGGTCCTCTTAATCAACTCTATAGTTAGCTAATTATTTTAAAAAATGAAAGCAATTTGAAGTAGTGAAACAGAAAAAAAAGAAAAAAAGAAAGGGAGAATGAATGAAAGAAAGAACAAAAGAATGAAAGAAAGAGCCATAGGTCTGTTTGACATAAAATACTTAATTGCTGCCTGACTTATCTCTGGACTTTAGGTGCAGATTCCCCAGTTTTCAGGTGAAATAAAGCTCTTTAGAGGTTGATACCTGGTCTGTTACAATGGTGTAAAATGGTGACCATTTTACCAGAAGATGAATTTCAACCTTCTCTCCCTCTAGACCTTCTCGGTTGAAAAACCATGTGGTTTACACAAAGTAGGTGCTCAAAAGATATTTGATTATTAATTTTTACAGTATAAGAAATAGTCATACACATTTTCTTATTTTACATCTTTTGAACATGTAAAGTTAAATACCAGAGAAATATAATCAAATTTACTTTTAAGAAAATTTATCTCAACCTGTAACTGGGATCCTCCCATGGTGGATATTGGAAAATTGTGTAACCAGATTTAGTGGTGATAATTGGGAGCTTGCCTCGGGGGAGGGCAGGAAACTTGGTCTTCTTTAAGTTTAGAGTCAACACAACAAATGGGCAGGATATAATGATTAATGCACAAAAAACCTTTAATACAGGGTCGAATTTGATTAAGTACTGCAGTGGAGTTATAATAGTACAAAGGATGCTCAGAGGGCATCTCTGATAGACAGAAAGGAGGGTTGGGAAAGAAAACTACTGTCTCGCCAACCAGGGCTGCTGGATTAACCATGGCAATGGCTGCTGCCATATGGTTCCCTCTTCTGAGGACACAGGTTGTCTACTACAGGTGCTTGGGGGAAAGGACTAATGTTTTCAGAATAAAGTGATTTATACACAGGAAGAGGTGTCCTGGAAGCTCAGATTGGAGTGGTAAAGTGGGATCAGATTATGGAGACAGCGAACGTTGTTTTTGTAATCAGTGGTATATAAGGCATGAAAGGGTTTGAACAGAATGAGTGACATGGTTCAATCCAAGTTTTGAGTGTCACTTGTGTGATTGATTGACTAGAGAGGGGCCCAGTTAGTTACAGGAAAGTAATTTGTCATGAAGCCACCATTTTTTAGATGATGTGAGCCCTTTTGTATGGGGAGCTGGCCTCCCTTCTCCTGTAGAAGCCAGAGGGAAAAGAACAAAGGAACACAAGGTGTTCAAGTGAAGGAGAGAGGGCGGTGGAAGAGGTGACGACAGTGGCAGGGGAAGCCCGTAGAAGTGAACAGCAGGGTTGCCTCAGCCTACAGAGGAAATGACCCGGTGCCCTCGGCTCGGTGGCTTCCTTCATCAAGCAGCATCCCTCATTCTCTGGTAATAATGCAGGGAAGAGGGCGGCCGGCACCGTGAGCCAAGGCTCAGCTCCTCGTGGGGGATTGAGGTCCAGGGCCAGATCAATGTGGGCAGAGGTTATTAAGGTATACTTTGAGGGATAAAGCAAGACTCTATACCTCAGCCTCCAAACTCTCCCCTACTACTCTTATAGGTCCTACAGCTCTATCATAACCTTAGGATACCAGAGTGGGAAGGCACTCTGATGTCATCTGATCTAATCCCCTCTTTTGCATGTGAGGGAAAAATGAAGCCTACGGGGGAGGCATGGCTTTCCCCAAATCACCTATTTCATGGTAGAGCCAGCCCTTCTGTTTGTCACATCAGTGTTCTTCATGCCACAACCAACTGCCTTCAAGGCACTGTTTTCCAATAAGGAAGCACCTTCATGGAGAGTAACTGGAAGACAGTGGCGAGATGGAGGGGGTGCTGGCGTGGGTGGAGAAGGAAAGGGGTAGGGGAGGGTGATGGGTTTGTTGATGGGGGAAGAGAAAGGCTGACAGTTGAAACTGGAGGGGACCATCAAAGATCAACTTTGCCCAGCCCGAGAGTTTTGCCTGGACCTGGTCATGGGCGAGCATGAGTTCACTGAGTTCCCTTCGGTTTTCCTGCTTTAGGGGTGCACGTGGCCCAGCCCGCAGTGGTGCTGGCCAGCAGTCGGGGTGTTGCCAGCTTCGTGTGTGAATATGGGTCATCAGGCAAAGCCGCCGAGGTCCGGGTGACGGTGTTGAGGAAGGCAGGCGGCCAGCTGAACGAAGTCTGCGCCGCGACCTACATGGTGGAGGATGAGCTGACCTTCCTGGAGGATTCCACTTGCACTGGCACCTCCAGTGGGAACAAAGTGAACCTCACCATCCAAGGGCTGAGGGCCACGGACACCGGGCTCTACATCTGCAAGGTGGAGCTCATGTACCCGCCGCCCTACTATGTAGGCATGGGCAATGGAACCCAAATTTACGTCATTGGTGAGCATCGCTGACGACGCCTTTTGCATTGCTGTCTCTTCTTTGTGTGCAAACAGCTTTGTTCCTTGATTTCAGGTCGTTCATGTTTAGGAGAGTGGGAATTCTCTTTAAGAGTTCTCTGGCATACTGCATGGTAGTCCTAGTCAGTATGGGTGGCGAGGCAAACGGCATTCTGTTTAGAAAATAAAATGAGCTGGAGAAGGTGTTTTTCCTCCCGGCAGGTTGGGGCACTCACACTGGAGTGATACCCAGCATGAAATTTGGCCTTGGCCTTTGATCTGAAACTCCTGGCAAAGTAGCCCCAACAGTCAGACTTACCTGGGGTCCAGCGATTCTAATTAGGGGTGGACATCAAGGTCTGGAAGCTTGAACTTTTTCCTTCTCTCACCAATGGGGGGAGTACCGCCCTAGAATTTAGAAAGCATCTCAGGGAAGCTCTGCTTTGTTTTCTGTTGCAGATCCAGAACCATGCCCGGATTCTGATTTCCTCCTCTGGATCCTGGCAGCAGTTAGTTCAGGGCTGTTTTTCTACAGCTTCCTCATCACAGCCGTTTCTTTGAGCAAAATGGTGAGTGCAGTGCCGACAACACACCATCCTTGGTCAGGATACCTTTAGTGATACCAACTGGCCAAATGATGCTGTTGAGTCGAGTTTTCTTGAGATGAAGCAATAAATGAAGAAGAGGAAGGACAGTGGTAAAGAACACACTAGAACCCTTGGCATTGGCCTTTGAGGTTTCAGGATGACTAATATTTTATATGAGTGTGTTTGACATTGAATGTTTGTGTGCTTTTGCACAGGGTTTCATTTTGAGTAGCTCAACAACACGAGGCAGCTGTTTTGCTCTTTATCTTCATGACAATTGTACTTAAGTTAATAACCCTGAAACATAAGATTAGGTTGGGCAAAATGCTGCTGGAGAAGACCACAGGGGTGGTTAATGTCCCTCTACTTTACCTGGAAGGCGTCTCTCTGTGCCACCCTACTTGAGCCTTCCTTGACCAAGCTGTAGGCGTCCGCATAACACATGCCCAGGGCTCCCTGTTACCCAGTCTGCTTGACTGGCAAGCCTTACGCTCTTCTCCAGCCCAGTAAATGAGAACCCAGTTTTCATTTACTACAGTTGTTGTAGAAGAAGCAGACGTATGGAATCCGGACTTCTGTCAAGTTCTGACTGTTGCTTGCAACCTCCTTTGCCTGAGGCTGGTTTTGCCATCACAAACCTCTCCCTCCCCTTCCTCTCTCCCTCCCTTTCTCTTCCACTCCCTTACTCCCTCCCTCTCTCCCTCCTGTACCCCTACACTCTATTCCAAGATCCTCAATCTGTTGCTGTAGCTTCTTTCTACCTCATTTGCTACAAAGTGCCACACTAACTAGTGGACTAGACCTCAATTTACTGCGGTGATAAAAACTGGGAACTAATGTGGACCGAGAAAAAAGTAATACAGAGTATGTGAGGAGTAGAGATGAGACATACTGCTCGCAAAGAGAATAATTGAAGTTTATTATCTTATCAAGCTCATCCCCTCACAAACAAGATCCAGTCAATTATCATAGGCATTTTGGGTGTTCTTTCTAAAGCTTTCTTGAAGTTTTTTTCTGCTATCTCCCAGTCAGGGAAAATGATTTCTATCTTAAGTCAATAGCACAGAGTTATCTACCCGAAATGAATTTTAATAGCTGAATCAAGAAAATCTCCTGGGGCTTATAATTCTGTATGTTGTGAACATCTATTTCTCAGTGGGGTAGGGACCCAATATTTGTTGAATACTATTATAGTTAGAAGCGGCTTCTGTATTCCTCAATACTAATTACTGTTTCTTTTTATGTTTGGCAGCTAAAGAAAAGAAGCCCTCTTACTACAGGGGTCTATGTGAAAATGCCCCCAACAGAGCCAGAATGTGAAAAGCAATTTCAGCCTTATTTCATTCCCATCAATTGAGAGACCATTATGAAGAAAAAAGACTATTTTCCAATTTGTAAGAGCTGAGGCAATTCTAACTTTTTGCTATCCAGCTATTTTTGTTTGTTTGTGTATTTTGGGGGATTCATCTCTCTTTAATATAAAGCAGGATGCAGAACCCAAATTAAGCGTACTACAATTTAAAACAAAGGAGCAGAAAAACAGAGCTGGGCTGGTTCTGTCACATCTGATCCAATTTTAGTAAAAGCATCACTTGGGAGCAATACGGGGATGCAGCATTACAATGCGGAGTCAAGGACATAAATTAGGGAATGGTACAGTCCCAAGAAAGCAAAGGAAGAAGTAAGAACGAGGATGGTATTGTATACATCTTGTATTTACCTGTGAGAAGTTTATAGCTGAAATGACATTTTCAAGTAAAATTTTTATGCTGTGTTATTTTTCTTAACAAATATATTATTACATAAAGACTTTAAAAATACTCACATGGCTATATTTTAGCCAGTGATTCCAAAGGTTGTATTGTAACAATATGTATTTTTTATTTGATAGTATTGTGCATGGGGGCCACATGTGCTTTTGTGTATTTGCTGGTAGTTTGAGTGTAAACACTATATGGCAGTGTCTTCCCACCATGTGTTCAGGGGAAGTTTTGTGGAGAGACTCAGGACACTAATACACCAGGTAGAGTACAAGGTCACTTGCCAACTGGCTTGGAAACTGGATAAGGTCATAGCTGATTCTTGCAGACATGTTGGGCTGAATTGGTGTTGACATGGGCTTTGGGCTTTTATGCCAACTCCTTCCACTGGTTTGCAAGGAAGCCAAAGCTGGTGGTATCTGAGTTAACTTTATAGAGCACCATCATCGTCGAGAAAATGGCTCATTTCAGGAGTCTTGTGGGTATGAACCTCAAGGAAGCTCCAGTTCCATGGGGGCCCCAATTCCTTACACATGGTTAATGCTACAGACAGAAAAAAGCAGCAGATGGCAGAACAGGATGCAAAGGCCTCTGAAAACTAACACTGTTGGTGTTTTTTAACTTGATATTTTCCGTGAAAATGCAACAACATGTATAATATTTTTAATTAAATAAAAATCTGTGGTGGTCGTTTTCCAGAGTTGTTTTTGACGTTCCTTATATGTGAGTATTGTGTTTGAGTTTATTTTTGATTGATTCATTTAGCAGTTGGTTGAGTCTCCAATATTAGGAATACTGAGAACAAATCGAAAAAAACCAAAAGGGCAAATAATGCTTCATGAATCAGCCCTTTACCTGCAAGCCATTCTTGGAAGGAATTCATCCTCTGTCCTTTTGATTGCTTCCCCACTGTTTGGGATATGAAGCGAGCTACCACAGCTACAGCAGCCCTTGATAAATCACACAGCGTTCTCTTTAGCACAGGTTCTTTACCCCCTCTTTCTTACCCAGACCTTTCCCAGCTCTACTCCAGCACTGATTACAGTTGCCATGGCAACCCCAGTGTTGTCAAACGTGGTCCTTGCAGCCATTTTGCTCTGCTTCTGTGGTAAACGGAGCTTTCCCTTGCGGCTTCCAGAGGGACTCTTTCACAAATGTGAGGAACACACCCTCTTTGTGATTCTTGGTTAACCAGTATGTAGCCTCAGCCTGCTTGGCTTCCACTTAAGGTTTCTCATTCTTGACCTCCACATCCTGTTGTTGTTTTGTGCAACGATTCTCAGGGTGGCCAGGGATCACCTATAATTGAATCAACTGGGTCACTTCCTAAAAATGCTGATTCAAGCGCTTAACCTCAGATGCACTGAATCAGAACCTTTGGGCGATGGGGCCAGGAGTTTGCTCTCCCAACAGCCTCCTCAGTGTTTCTTAGACCCCTCAGGTTTTGAGGATTGCTGTTTAGGCAGCTCTCTCTCTCTCTTGCTCACTAAAACTCTCTCTTTTTTTGCAAGCGTGTGCTAACAAACAAATGAGAGAGCACATAGTGAGCATTCCAGAAAGATGCGTTAAATAAAAAGGAATAGGTCTTCCAAATATGGTAATGGCACTTATCTAGAATAAGCTCCTACTATGCAGAAGACTGTTTCTCTTGATTTCTTGGTCTTTGGTTGGAAACCATGAAGAAACACACAGTTTATGAGGCCCAATGGATAGTCTGATACCATTTCTGCTCCTCCAAATGTCTTTAGAGAGATCATTCTTCTCCATAGTTGATGGAAGTTCTAAATGACAGAGGGCCTTAGGCAAGGGATCTCTCGGGCATCTTTCAGACACCATTAGACAATGGACTACTTTACATAAGCTTAATATCTCCTCTACTATTATCTGAAATTCTACTGTTAGCTCTTCATTGAGTTAAGCATTGCCTACTTCACTCAGTCTCAATTTTGAAGACATATTAATAAAATACTCTTTGGCTCCAAAGAGTTTCTCCCATGGTAGAAGAAATAGGCAAGAAAGACTGTGACCTGAAAAGGTGGAAAGCAAATATGGGGTAGGGGTGTCTGGGGACCAAAGGAAAGCCTTTTCTAATCCCTAACTTGTTTATGAGGGTAGATCCATTGTCTGCAATACTCAGAGAGATGCATTGCCCTCAAATCAGAGGACCAATGGCTTTATGGCCTTCCAACCTTCATCACAATCACTATCTCTGGGATCAGGTCTTGGGGAAGCCCCAAGACTCCCGTCGTCATCAAATGAGGCTTGGTCCACAGTGGCTGAGAGGGGAGGGGTCCACTGTGCCCCTCCTCCCGGAACCACTAGTCTCAGGTAGGAATGTGGAGACAAGAGGAGCAAGAGAGAGCTACCAGGGGTTGCCTGGGTCAACCCCAACTCTTACCAGTTCCCAGCACATATCTCTGCTCATCTCCCTTATTCCAATATAGTACTCTCATTTCTGCCACTTCCTGTTTCCCTATTCATCACCCCCAAATATCTTTATCCCTCATTTTTGCATCCATAAACACTCATTGCAAATTCTTCCTCGTCCATCCGATGTGCTGACACTTCAAGCCTACATGGATTTTTCTCTTCTGTTTCGCAACTATATTCAGTTTCGTCTCTAATAATTTCAGATGCATATGTCTTTTCTCCCTAGCTTGGATGGAAACTTCTCCAAAATAGGCATCATAACAGCTTTAAGCACACAAGAGATGCTCAAATAAGTGTACTGGAGAGTTGGGGAGCTAGGACATCTGGGACAATGAGAGGGACATGTCTTCTATGCAGAACATGGCTGTGCTTCTGAAGGTGGCTTCAAGCCTAATCTCCTTCCTCTTTGACCAAGAGAATTATGTGTAGGTCAATCTGTTTCTCAGCTTAAACCTTTAAGACTTGAATGTGAGCTCCCTCAGGCTCCCTTGTCCCACGCATTCTACTTTTATCTCAATCTAATCTTCCAATATTTTTTTGCGGGGGGGAGGGAGATGAATTCTCATTCTTATTCTCTGTTTTTTGAACTGTGGGTTGTTGCTAAAACTGACTATATTTTTATACTGAGTCTGTACCTTCTTCTGTCTCCACAGTTGATACACACTTACTTTACTTGGGACCAAAACTTGCAAACTGTTGATGTCACTGTGCTGTTAATTGGAGCAAAGCCAGTTGGGAAGGTTAAGAATTTATACACTTAAGTTATTGTTTTTGGAGTTCTCAAAGTGAAGGAGAAGCTGGTTTTCTCTGGAAAGCTATTTCTATGGTTTTACTTCTCTTTTGCTCCTGGTTAGAGCGATGATTTAGGCGGCTTAGAGACCTTGCTTTATTTTATAAATTTGTTTTTCTCAGCTCAGGTCAATTTTCTTTGTTCAGACCAGAAAGATAACACATCCTATTGGTGGAGACGGAGGAAAGGTTCTTTACTTCCTCTTTTATGTGTCCTTGTCTACAGGCTGGGATAGGAGTTAATAGGTAGTTTGCCAGATTCAGCCAAAAGAAAAAAAAACCAAAAAACCCCAAAACCCAAAAACAGGATGCCCTGTGTTTGATCTGACAACCTTATCAGCAGGAAACTTTGTACCTTAATATGGTATGAATAAAAAGTGTTCTGGAGACCCCTCCCCAGGAGTTTCTGGGCAGGAAGAGCCTGAGACTGGGGCTGCTGTTTCAGTACTAACACAATCTCCTGTTCTCACTCCTGGGCACATGTTGGATGGATGCTCAGTATCGCTGGGGGCTAATGGGTCCTACAAAGGTGGCAGTTACTTATCTACTAAATTTTTTTCTTAGAGGTCAACTCACTTTGTTCTATATGGTGAGGAGTCTGACATTCAGACCATTCTTGGAAATCTTTGCTTTCGTGGGTGGACACTATTACAGCTGTTCTTACACTGATTGTGCACAATAATTATCTGGAACATTAGGAAAAAATGTGGATTGAGGTGCCTCAGATCCAGAGCTTCTCATTTATAAGATCTGAGGCAGGGCCTGAGGGATTTTAATTCTTCAGTGAGTCTTTGAGATCTTACTCTCAGATGCCCTGGTCTAACTCAGGATCCTACCATCACCGATGATTAGGACTGGAGAAAGGACCTTGGAAATTGTTTTCACATTTTAGAAGAAAACGAGGCTCAGAGACATTAGGAAACTTGTCCAAGGTCACAAAGTCTGAGAAGACAGGTCTGTAGATTTTCACATCAGGGCTGTGCTGTGGGTGACACTTTGAGCCTTTCTGCTCAGACGCTGTCCTTTTTAGGCTGCTTCTGGAACATCACTGCCATCACCCCAGGCTACCTCTAGAAAACCTGTTTTTCCTCTCACCTCCACCCCAGCTGCTCTGTTAAGTCTCAGTGTGACCATTACTACTCTTTCCTGCCTGATGTTGGCTCCATCTTTTCTATCTCTTCCTTAACCTTCCGGGGCCCTAGCAAGAGGGTCTCGGGTGATCTTCAGCAACCCAGCAGAAGGATGCAGCAGAAGAGAAGACAAAACAACTGCTGCCAACCTTCTGTCAGCAAAGCCTACAGTGCCCTGAGAAAGCTTCTCAATTCTGCTGGAAGTCATGGAACAACCCAGTGAAACGATACATGTTCTTTTTTTTTTATCACATGACATCAGGTTACCATAGCAACCAACCTTGTTTTAAAAACATGATATTAGTCACCCAAAGTGATGTTATCTATTCGAACAAAAAGAGGAGGCTCTCTCTGGGAGAAATTGTAGGAGATATATTTCAGGAGGTGACTTCAAATTTTAGAATGCAATGAAAGTGATGTCTCACGAACTACACTTTTCTGAGGACATTGCCTTTTTCTTCTTGCTTCACCTTGACAACATTTTAGTTTGTTCTGTAGTCATCCCATTGTTATTTTCTTCAATGGGTTGAACACGAGACTTGCTTTCCTTCCTTGTAGTTAACTGCAAGTCAGACATAGTCTTTAGTCTCCCGTGAGCATCCGTTTGCCCCTGGCACATCAAAGTTATCCTCAACCATGACTATAAGGACCGGAAGCTTGGATTTGTGAATGAAGACTAGCATTCTCTAGTGTTGCTTTCCTATTGAGGAAGCCGCCATGCTGGATACAGTTCATGAGTTCCTTATTTGGATTGAAGACGGAAAGGAAACCAACTCATGAAGGCTTCAACACTGCATGGGTGTAAATTAGCTAAAGTAATCCTCACAAGATCCATGGAGAAGAGATACTGACATCACCCGCATTTTACAGTTGAGGAAGCTGAGGTTTTAGGGGGTTTTATTACTTTCCCAATCTCACACAGCTAGTAAGTGGCAGAGTCAGGATTAGAACTGATGTTGAATTCCAAAGCCCAGGCTCTTTTCAAACTACCACCTCTGAATTCTGGGGGTCTATCTGCAAAAGGAAAAGGGCAAAATGGAAAATGAATGGGGACCAAAGTGCTAGAGAAGCAAAACGTGTTTCATGGGGGTTACACATGGGTTTTGGAATAAGCAAATATTCTTATTTTGAATAACTGTTTCAAAACAAGTGTTTTAAAAGGCTTTTTGAAGGTGTTCATTACGAGAATTATCACCAGAGAATGAGGAAAACGGAAATCGAAGACATTTAAAAGCGGACCATGGGTGGCAATCCACAGTTTTCGCAGTAACTGCTTTCCCAGTCACTGGCGCTGAAGTCCATGCAGCAACGTTGCTGGCTGGCCTTGGGTATTAGAACTTCTCACTCAAAAATGGGGAAAATGGAAACCAGTAATACAGCCAATGGGAAGATTCGATTCTCGCATAACCATAGCATGCTCCTTGTAAATTGGGGTCATTCCGCGTTCAAAACAGGCTGGAGGTAAAAGAAAGTAATGACCAGTGGAAGTCAGCGGGAGTGACCTTGCATGTATACCTGTGACCCCCGGAATGGGGCTAGTTTCTAAAAGGATAATAATCAGCTTGGAAGAGAAGGTGAGTTTGGGGGATGGGGGTAAAGAGAAGGGAGAGACTCTGAGTTGGGGCTGAGGGGTGCTGGAAAATATCAATGAGTCCCTTTGAGGAGAACAAAAGAAAGAAAACAAAAGACAGAAGGCTGGAGTTCCCCCCAAATGGCAAATGAAGTAGACCAATATTCTGTGAACAAAATTATCAAGCAAGACCCAATGCCACAGGCCACATAGAAGATTGAGAGAAGCCCAGGTCAGAAGCAGGGGACCATCCAGCTGAGACTGTGACTGAGGTAGCCATGTAGACGTAATTCCTACCAGAAGTCAAAGTGTGGGAACCACTGGGAAAAAACACTTCCCTGCCAGGAATGAATATGAAAGGCAATGGTTCCGCTCTGGATGGGTGGTGGTGGAGGCAGGTACATGTGTGGGATGGGGTGGGCGCTGTGCAGGGGTGAAAGCTGATTAAGGGGGAGCACCACAAAAGAACTGCTGAATGGAACGCCTTAAGCCTGCGCGAAGCTGAGCACCCTGGACTGGGCTTGTGCCGATTTGAGTGTTCATGGTGTTTGTAATTTGTGCTTGAGGAGATGATTTGGGAAGGGCATGAGAGCTGTGTTCAAGACATGAAGGGCTGTCATGTGAAAGAGGAGCTAGATTTGCTCTGTGGGCTTCCTGGGGCACTCAGCCCTGGTGTTCCAAGGAGCACGTGGTAGAAAGGAGGTTTAGCACGATTTTCCTTCTAATGTGTAGACTTGGATTCAGAGCCAGGGAGAGTGCATTCTGATGGGTCATATTGCAGATTAGCTTGGGGCAGGCCTGCTGGAGCCTCAGCAGGTGGGGAAGGAAATGAATCAGGGGAAGTGGAATCCCGGACTCCACCCTCAGAAACTTTCCTCTTGTGTGGTGTTTTATATACACTGGGATCAAACTAGTCTGGATGAATCTGGCTTTTGCCAACTGTCCTAACACTTTTGCCTTCATCAGTCACAGCTGTACTAATGCTGTCTAACTTGGCTGCCTAACTTATAAATTTTTTCAAATCAGACATCACTGTGCCTAGTGAAACTGAGAGAATTATTTTATAATCTCACTCTCTGGAAACAAAATAGTCAATGGAAATTTTTAATAAAAAACGAATGTGGTAGAAACACAAATTTAAGTCATGAATTGAAAACATGCAGCAAAATCTTTATCCACTAGACTCTACAATATTCTGTGACCATCTGTGGAAATATATAGGTATTAAATTAGATACGGGCTGGTTTTTCTCTTTGCAGAACATAACAGAAACCTAACTGGAAACCCACACAGCAATAACATAAAACCAAATGTGATGTCTAGTGCCTTCAAGGTCAAAATGCATGTGCAAATGAGAAGAAAATTACATGCTTTGCCCTTGAACAAAAGGACCTCTGTTAACATTCTTATAATTACTTCATGTTTCTAAGAGACGGTTAAGAAAGAAAATGTACCATCTACCTGGAGTCTAAATTATATTCAAAAGTGATGATAATAGAGACAAATGTGTAATATACAAGGTTGGTCTTACTTTGCTTGTATTCCATTGTTTGAATGTTTTCCTGTGCATAGATTTCTAAGTCTATGTTCAGTTCCTTAAAAAAAAAAAAAAAAGTCACTGGCTTTTCCACAGAATCAAGAAAATGAGTGCAGAAAAATTGATCCATTTGACAAGAGAGCATATCAATATGTCCTGGCCTGAGGGCAGGAGGTTGACCAAGGTGACCCGTTAAGGTCCTGTCCTGCGGAGTGATGTACCAGATCTGTCCTTTGGAAGCCTGTCTCCAAGGAAACGTCTGTGGAGCCCTGAAAAGTGAATTGTCAAGGGTAAACGGACTAGTAGTCCTTGTTTGGAGCTAGGAGACCTCGTTCTGCTCTTGGCTCTGCCCCAGTGGGTTTGCAGTTGCCTGAAGCCATTTCTGGGTTAAGCACTCTTTAAGAGCCACCCTGGTCTCTTTGTTGATGGCTCTAGCCCCAGCTAAACTCCCATCCCCAGACTTATTCTTACACCGTCTTGTACTTATGTAATTTGTTATTGTTTAATGCTCATAATTAAGTACCCATGCATTAATATTACCGTGTCCCCAAATACAAAATTAACTCCCCAAGGGACTTTTACTTCATGGAGGCAGTGCGGGGTAATAGTTACAGCATGGCCTCTGTTGCAAGGGGCCTGGGGCCAATCCTGCTCCATATTCTATGCCTCTGTTTCCTCTTCTGTAGGATGAGGTTGCAGATTGAATGAGTTGGTGTTTATAAAGTGCTTAGCATGGGCCTGGCATGGGCTGAACACTGTGTTGTGTAGCAATATACGTAGTAACTGTATGACTACAGAAAACTTGTATTATTTCTTCATGACCCCTTATAGTACTTGGCACGGTGCCTGGCACAGGTCAGGTCTACATTTTTCCTGTTTGCCTTCCTTTCTTGCACCTTTCCTTCATTTCCCCTTCAGCAAATATTTGCTAGGCAGATAGAGCCTTTTAAATAAGACTGATACTGGTTAAAATGGACATGTGCATTAGTTTGGGTGACTGAATTCACTGTATCCCCTAGTTATTCTCCTCCAAATCTACTCTCCATGCTCTACTACTCTGCTCTGTATGGGGAAAGCTGACCTGAATGGACCACAACACCTGCCTTCCTTGCCCTCTGGAAATCACCATGGATGGAAGGCACCAGCAGGAGATGGGCGTGGAGAGACAGTGATTGGAAATGTCCTCTGTGCCTCTGGATCCCCATTTCCTTCTCTATAGTGGAAGGGGGCTGGTCAGACTCCCTACCTCCAAGGTCCCTTCTAGGCCTGAAAGCCTACGGAGCTAGCATTAGAATTCAGAGCCACCTTGAGAAGCTGCAGAGATTTTCAGATATAAACAAGGTGAATTTCAATTAAGAACAGGTGTAGAGGGGTGTGCTTGGGGAGGAAAAACAAAATTAGAGAAATGTCAGGTGACAAACGGCTGGCTGTGTGCAAGTACATCAGCAAAAAGAAAGAAAGAAACAAACAAAAAACTCGAGGATGAGTAAGCTGTGCTGATGGTGATCACATTGAATAAATCTGGGGGATAGACACAGAGCGTGATCTGTAGGAAGTACAAGGCGGTCCCCTGGAGTTGCCTGTCACTGCACACACTAGGCTAGGGTGTGGTGATTTGATTCGGCTCAGTAATTTAGAAGAGCTGAACTTAAGAAAAAAGAAACCCAGAGTTAGACTGAAAATCGTAACTGACTTCTACAAAGATCAATTTCTTCTTTCCTTCCTCCCTTCCTCCCTTTGTTAGAGCCTGAAGGTAGATCAAGGAGCAGTCATCATTCATATGAAGGAACATCTCAAGTCCCTGTGTCCGGGAAATGAACTATGTAGAACAAGTTGTATCTTGGCCAATTATGAGTGTAATCCTGGACATAAATTACAATGTACAGGGATTGGTGTGCTGTCATTGGTGGTGTCAGGGTCTTGAGAATGTATTCTTTTCACTCTGCCCAATTTTTTCCACTTTAACGGCTTGGACACTGAACAGTTACTGACACAGAGTAGGTTTTCAGTAAATATCTCTGGTAGAATGAGTGCCTGATTGAATATGAAAATGGGGCTATAATCATTCAATGGAGTTGAATGAAACTAAGACCAATATAAGAGGGAACCTCAAAGGCTTGTAGGGCCTTTATTTACTAGGTATAGACCTGCAACCTACTTCCCAGGAAATGATATAAGCATAAGCTGTAATCTAGAATTCTGCACATTTAGAGAACAAACCTCAAGCACAAGACTCCATTAATGGAGTTCCTCCAGTGGCTGGAAGAAGACCTGGCTTGTGGTCAATGCCAGAGGAGGCCTTGGGTAGCAGAAGATCAGGCAGAAATTCACGTCTCCTTGGTGGATGATTTGGGGAGGAGTGTGTCACCCAGAGAAGGACCACCTAGGACTGTGTCTACATGTTTCTCAAACATTAGTTTCAAAGCAGAATATTCAGTCATTTTAGTTAGAAGAGGACTCTTCAAACAGATGTGTTCCACATTGTGATGTTAAACTCTTTCCATTCCTTTTGGGTGGTAAAGACCTGAGTGTAGTGCTTATTTCTAAAGCATGTCTTTTCAAATTGCTATCTTGGTTTCACAATTGGTTCACAGGAGAAATTGGAAAGATGACAGAATCTCCTGAGAAAATACTGCTGGACTGTAAATAAAGACTGCTAGCTCTGAGTCCCAGACTCACTAATCAGCCTGCCAGTTTCACGCAAGCCACTTAACTTTTCCGGGCTTGAATTTTCTCAACACCTTTCACTTGAGGAACATATGTCTGTTTTAAAAGCATTTTCATGTACATAGCTGAAATGCAAGTAGTCAGAGAAAATGGTATTTCCTTTGATCATCATCACTACCCTAAGAAGTAGGCAGTGCCAAGTTGGTCATGGCTTAAAGACGAGAAGTTCAAGGTTTAAGGATGTCCATTAACTTAGTTAAGAAAAAGGCTCATATTAGCCCAGACCTTCTTACAGGAAGTGTTTCCTTGATCAATCATTTTCAGCTTCATTTTACTGTAGTACTGACTTGGTGATATACTTGATAAGGAACATAAATGTTAATATAGTTGCTGTCCTGTAAGTTTTAAAATAAGCCAGTAAAATTTATACATCATGGGCTGTGTTCTAGTTCCTTCTTGCTAGAACATTAATTTTTATTATTGAATGAAAAGAAAGTCATGTGATTTTTTAATAGATGTCCTTTTCTCCTCCCTCCTTACCTCCCCCCAACCCAAACCTCAGAGCTTTGCTTTCTGGAAAGAATTCAGTACATAAGCTCCATAACAAATTAGACTTGAGACCGCACACTTGGAACAGTCAGAATGGGTTTGGTGAGGTGTGCTAATCAAGAGAGGAAAGGAGCACAATTCATTTCTGAATTGGTTATCAAATTCTTCTTGTAAGTGACATGATTGAAACTGCCAATTGGTTTTGTAATCTGCTGAGTCCATATTTCTACATCTGTGAAAGCTCAGCAAACGAGCCCTTCTAAGCAAAGCAAGAGCGTTTTGCCAGCAAGAAATGTGATGAGGTGTTGCACCCTGTGGCCAACCATTTCTCAAGAGACCTCTTTCTGTTTCACCTATTGAATTCCTTTATGATTGACAGGCAGCTTCACTCATTACTCAGATTTTCCTTCATGTTATCTCCTTGGCTAATCTGGTCACCGCAATACTTTTCAAAAACAGTCACATTATTATTATGGAATCATTCAACCCTAGAGCTTGGAGGGACTCAAAAGGTCATAAGGTCTCTTTTCCCAAGAGCAGTCATTAAGTTTTCACATGTTGAATCCTTATCAGGTGGACCCCACTGTCCTTCTCTTCATCTCTGTTGACATATTCCATCAGGAAGTTCTCTCCGATTTCTTTCCATACTGCCATTCAAAATTGTAGTCTCCCTGCACTACAAAATGGTGCCTTGAGTGATTTGTTTTACTACAAATTATGATAACGAAGATATTCATTTTCTTTAAGCTAGAGGATTTGTTTTGCCATTTTTAGCATTATAAGATGAACAGAAGCATTTTCATAAGGGTCAAGGCATCCTGAGAAGGTCTATCAATGTTTGAGCAATAAGAAATAGAAGCTAATCCACTTAGATTCAATCTCAGGATAGTCTACTACTCTTTTGGTAACTACATCTTTCATAAAGACATTCTGACGAGTAGGATGTGTTTAATATTTGGGTAGGGGGCAAAGAGCATTAAGAAAAAATGATATACGCTTAATTGTTTTCTTCTGGGTGTTTTTCTTCCTTCCAGACGTTATAAGTTTGTTTCAAAGGCACACTTCTCATAACAGAACAACTACAGCTACATGAATAAACACATTGTCCATCTGAAAGAACACTATTCAGACTGCTGGAAACAGAGCCGAGTTAAACAATAGGTGCACAGAACCAGGAGAGTGGCATTTTGCCACTTAATGAATTACAAGAAACAGATGTGAGTTTTTTAAAAGGACGCATAGCCTGAACTCGGCCAACTTATCAAGAATTAGCAAAAGGACTTCAGATTCATGATTTAGAGAAAAACCATTGACTCATTTGTGTATACACATGCCTTTGATGATCCCGTCATATGATTTGATGGCTTTTCTCATTCAAAGATCCGCTTATTATTGGAGATACTTAATGCTTTTGCTGGGTTGGGGTTGGGAATATAGGGAATTTATTTAGCATCCATTTACTGTCACCATATTACACCATAACATCATTTTCCACACATGGAATTTACTAACC
This sequence comes from Physeter macrocephalus, assembly GCF_002837175.3. NCBI lineage: Eukaryota > Metazoa > Chordata > Mammalia > Artiodactyla > Physeteridae > Physeter > Physeter macrocephalus. Next base: position 107,442,579 of record NC_041215.1, read on the forward strand.
ATTTTCTTAGAACATAGTAGAGAGGGAGGTGCTGTTTATTAGAGGAGGTTAATATTTATAAGCTTCCTGAGGTCAAGCCTATGCCTTGCATTTCTGCTGTATCTCCTAGAGTACCTAGCACAGTGCTACCAGGGCAAGTACACATCATGCTTAATAAGAACACGTCGCACAAACATATTCTTGGTAGCATCTCTCCTTGAAGTTTGCACAGAATCTGATCATTTACCTCCACACAGCCTTTAAGTGTCATAACCCTTGGTAGTCTGTTTGGCTTCAAGTCCTAGTACTTGAGAAGAGGGCAAAGTGGGAGGACAGGAGATGAGCACTGGTCAATGTTGTTGAGATTTAGCCATGCTCTGAGAGATTCCCCAGTGCAGCTTCTCCAGCAGAGTTACACCTGAAAAATCTTCTTCGGCCATCCCTCATTGATTATGTATCTAGTTGAAGAGCCCCAAACTGTCTCTGTACAGCTGCAGAATCAACACTCTCTCCTGTTGCTGGTAGGTTGGCAGAAAGGACTTTCTCAGACCAAGAATGGAGGGATGGCTTCTGGGTCAATGGGGCTAAGCTTAGATTCAGTTATGATGCCTCAGAGTGTCTTATTGACTGTGTGATAAGGAAACTCTAAGTGAGGTGGGTGATCACAAAGGCTGCCCTGTCCAAGGAACTTCAGGAAAAATGATGGTGGACTCAACACTCTAAGAGAAGACTCTGACAAAGACTGCGTAATTAACCTACAGGTTCTAGATTTATCAGGATGTATCCGATGAAAATGGCATTTCTATAACATTGGCAAGTGACATCTTTGTGTTTGTGTGTGTTTAGGAAACACCCTTCAGAGTCTTCAGGGATAATAATTACAAACATTTACAGCTGGTTATGCACCCAAACTGTTTTAAACCCTTAAAGTTGAATTATTTAGTTTATCTTCCGACGATGAGGTAGGAACTATTATTACCTTCATCCATAAGATTAGAATCGGGGAGCAGGCATCACACAGACAGTGAAAACCTGTGTGACTGTGTGGGGTTTATGGAAGGGGGAGTATTTCAAGTGACCTAACTAAGCTTGTGGAAGAGTATCTAGGCTAAGTAGGCTGAGAATGTTTCTATCCTTGCTTATAACCTAGATTCAGGTTTCTGACTTGTTAGAAAATCTTGGGTCTGTGGCTTTTCCTTTTATAGTTGCTGTCTTGAAAACGTAGAGATGAGATTCTTGTCAGTTATTTAGTGTCTGCAGAGTCCTTGGCATTCTTCTAGATGTGGATAGTAAAAATTGATCTTACCACTTCATTCTTTCTGCTTTGGGTTTAATGTGTACAGTACCCAGTAAAATCATCTGGGCAGTGAGCTAAATAGAGCTATGATGGAAAACGTCAGTAAGGAAGTCATTCTTATCAGGCGTAAGATTGACATTGAAATAAGAACCAGGATCACAGCCCTGCCATTTATGATTGAGCATTAAAATCATATCTCTTCCCTGTTTTCTTATATACTTAAATTTCCAAGCCCCGTTTAAAAAAAAATCTTCTTTAAGAGAAAGAAAGCAACAAAATAGGATTCATGGGTGGTAAGTTAGTACTTTTGAGCAGTCACTGTTAAAGTGAGATGTGAAATCATGTCACTTTCAGATGAGAAGAAATGCAGAAGCTGTTGTTTGAAGTGTGTCTTAGCCAGTGGGAGAGAGACCTCTGCAGCAACAAACAGAATCCTATACGGCTGCCTCTCAGAGGGAGCCTGATGCCTTCGCTAGGGTTTAGCCTGTACTTCCAGTAGGGAGTGGTTATTATTCATCTATTTCTTAATATAACACCTCCCCTTCCAAATTATCAAAAGGGAGAGGTTTAGGAATATTTTTAGCAGCACCAACTATAATGTTAAAAATAATGAGGACCTAGGGTTGTTGAAAGGCTATTTTCAATTTCAGTTAACACCCGGGCATGTCTGGTTATAGCACAACTGCCAGAGGTGAACTTCACACTTCAAAACATAGCATCCCAGATTTCGCAGTGTTCCTGGAGCTTCAAAACTCTTAACGCCTTTACAGTCCTTGTAAAAGCACGTATGGCAGCTGTCTGCCTTCCAGGGTCAGCTCTCTGGTGGAAAGGATGGAATTCTTGCAGTCTGGATCTTTGGAGTAATCTGAGGAAACGGGATCTGGTAAAAGCTATTATTAAGGGCCCTGTCTTAGGTCACATTTTACTGATTCAAATAGTTTTCTGCCTTTCGCTATTCAAACTAGCACACTAAAATAAAGAAAAGGAGTTGTTTCAGTGTTTCATTAAATATGCGGGTCATTCAGACAACCAGCCAGCCAGCAAACGGTATTCATAGAGACTGCTGTATGCCATGCATGGCTCCAGATACTTCAAGGATGCTTAGCTCCCAAGGAATACTGAATGAATAGTATTTTAGATTCCCTAGTATTTTGAAGTGTCGATTGCTACTGGAGTTGATCATGCAAGGCAATGCAACACAACACCTTATGGATGGAGAGCAGTTATGAATTTTAGAGAGGGATAATATATATTTCAGTTCATTTTCTTAATTTTAGTAACTCAATTTCAGATTTTGATTTCTGACTGCAAGCTTCATTCTGCTAGGCTAGTGGAAAGAAATCTTAACCTCAGTCCCTCCTGGGGTTTCCCCATCTCTCCCCAGGATTGTGTCACACTTCTGGATCTTGTGCAATATTAAGACACTGGGGTAGGCTGATATCAGGCCTTTCCACACCTGTCCAGTTTCCTTCCTTCTTTTTGTTTTTTGTCTTCTTCACCCTTCAGGTATGGTGGACCTCAGCCACAGCCATGCGCAGCTTGGGCAGGGGGGTCTTGGGTGAGGCTGTTTCTGGTCTCATTGGCCTGTGTGTACTCTACAGCCATTCCCAGTCTTCTCTGTGGTAGACACCAGGTGGTGTCTCCAGGGAACGAGGCATAGGTACCCTCTGCTCCCTGACCTATCTCTCTCTCCCCCGACCTCTGGGCGAGTCTCTTTCGGGGCTGAGGGAAATCCTCAGTTCACGCTTCTTTGAGAGCCTCCTGTACCCTGAGGACTTTTGTTTAAACAAAAGCAGAAAGACCAATGGGAGTAGTTCTGCCTTCTTCTCTGGCACATTCCTTCCTTGAGGCAAATAAGAGCAGAAGTAACTTATGAGAACATGGTGGGGGGGGGGTTGTGGAGGGAGTGGAGAGAAGAAGTGAAAGGGAATAAATTACTATTTCAAAATATTATTCTTTAAAAACCCTATGAATGTAAATGTACACATTCATCAAAATGGCAGGGGATGTAAAAGGAGAGGAAAAGGGGACTAGGAAGAAATAATCCAACTCACAGGGGATTGAGGGGGGGTTCTCCACGTGTTAAGACATAGCTGCACATGCTCAATGGTACCTTTTAAAATTGGATGACATACAAATGGGTCATTCTTTAAAATGACTGTTTAATATGGGAAGGCTCCATAGTATAGTGGGCAATCATCAAATGGCCTGTGGGGCAATTGTAATGTAGGAAGACTTTGGGGGAGAGGAATGAGTAAGTAGAAGGAAGAGAGAGAAAATTTCTCTAAAATCATTTCTCCTACTATTTTGTGAAGATAGAACCACTGTCTCAAAGAGTATTCGTGCTAGGAAAGATTGTTGGAGAGCCTATAGTTTTATCACTTAATTTCCTAAAGGATGGAAAGCTAATAACATGTGCTCCAAGTTTTCTAGTCCATGGCAAGAAAGGAACTAATCCTAAGTCTTTGGGTCCTTGTTCTTTGTGCTCTCCAGGACATTCTTATGTATCGCAAAGGTATTTAACAATTAAGTTACTTTAAGGATAAGAACAAACTGTAAAAGAACATCTCCGTCAATGCCAATACAATATTATTCGAGTGGATTTCAAGACAAAACCCTTTGTCAATATAACTGTTCCTGGTAGTTTATTTCCAGGAACCGAAGGTGTCATCTAAGGACTTGGATTGCATGAAGTGAATCATCATTGTGTTCTCAGACTCAGAAGCCCAGGCCAGCTGTATAGCCAGAGGGCCCTCTGGCCTCAGTGGGCCTATCCTGCTGGCCTGCGAACTGGAAGCAGAGCAGAGCAGAGAGAGAGAGGGAGAGAGAAAGAGAAAGAGAAATTATAGCCAGTGGCGGCTGCAGTTCCAGCTGTTGATACGATTCCAGACATGAGCACAGTGTTGATTTGGCTGCCAAAAGAATAACACATATTCTAACCAGAGAGAGGATTGCCAAGGACCTGGATGATTTGCTTCAATCAATGTGTGTTGTCTCATGAACATCCAGTAGAGGAGTGCAGCTTAATTTTTTTCTTCATTATTATTTGAAGGAATGTATGTTGTGATTTTGTTAGACTTTGCTACTCAAAGTATCGTTCCCAGCAGCATCGTTAGAAATGCAGGTTAGAAATGCAGACTCTTAGGCCCCGCCCCAAACCCAGTGACTCAGATTTTGCATTTTTAACAAGATCCCCAGGTGATTCGCAGGCACCTTGGGGTTAAGAAAGCGCTTTAGGTGGCAAATAAAGGCAGGTCTTAATACTGGGCCAATAGGATGGGGTAGCAAACTTGACTGTAGGCAGTGCAAAGAAGTGGGGGTGGAAAGAAGAACAGATTGAGATACGAGACCTGGTTCTAGACCCAATTCTTCCATTTTCCTTCAGTGTGATCCTGAGCAAATCACTCCCTCTCCTTAGGTATTGATTTCCTCTTCTTTAAAATGGGAGAATAACGTCTGACTTGTTTACCCTAGGACTGTGGTGAGGATGGAATGAGATACTGTCAAGAAAATGATCTGTAAGGTAGAATGCACTTTTCAAATGCAAGAGCATGAAGACTGCTGTAGTTGTTCAGATCTCCCTAAAATGGAATTTGGGCTTTTTTGACTTTTGAAATGAGTCATAGCATGTCTAAGTCAATTATGAAGAAAATGTACGTGACAGGCAAGAGCAGCTCATGAACCAAGGAAATGTCTCCTCTGAGCCACTTTCCTCTGAGATGAGCATAGAATTCTGACTCGTAGAAATGGCTACAGTCAGGCACTGTTCATGAAGTTAGCAGTGGTTCTCAGCCTGAGCTGTTCAGTACAATCATCATCTCGGGGGATCCTTTAAAAACTATCCTTGCTTGGGTTCCAGCTCAAATCATTTGAAGCAGAACCACCAGGGCTGGAACACAGGCATTCGTTTTTAAAAAGCTCCCCTGGTGATTCGAATGTGTAGCCAGGGTTGAGAACCACAGATAAAGGGCTCGATGAGAACAAGCTGCTATGTGCAACTGAATATTTCTTGTCATGGCCAATTGTGGAATAAAACTAGGGCAGGGAAATACTTCTGTGTTTTTTCCTCCTGCTTCCAGAATCCCTGTTAAAGGGATTCATTTTCAAATGTGAACTTGGATGACTGAGGAAGAAGATTAACACTCTCATTTCACAGCACCAGAAACACTGAACATAAAGAATTCTTTCGGGGATCTATTGTGATGTGATAGGGTCAAGTGGGGCACCACCATTCTGGTTTATTAGGCTTTAGAAATGGGACTTGTCAAAAGAGAGATGCTGAGAACTAAGGAATGGGCACTCGAACTCAGAGGGAACCTAGGCAAAAAAAAAAAAAAAAGTATTGGTCCTGGAAAAGCTGATGGCTATGAATCAGGAAGACTCAGGAATTTGGAGATTGCTCAGCAAGAACTGGGACGGGCACACTTAGTCACTTTGGAGCCAGGTGAACTTTCTGAGACCCTGTGTCTTTGCTCTGGGTCACTGAGGCTGGGGACCCTCACTGCTTTCTGGGTCCTCTGCTCCAGGGACCACCCCTTTTCCGATCAGGGCTCTGGCTTAGCTAAGGATGTGACCCACCCTTCTCACACCATTTCTGAGGCATGTGAGCAGAAAGCCTCCATCTTTCTAGGATAAGCAAGTTCCCTAAAATGAGAGTAGTTTGCCAAGAGGAGGAACCAGATCACAGTGGTTACATTCTCCCTAGTACCTAGAATGCTTTGTGTTCCGAACCATGATACACGAGGACATTGGCTGTGGGAAAAGCGTCCCTGTCTCATGTGGACACAGGGCTTTACTGCCTCAATTTCCTTTTCCTGAACAGCCTTTTCCTATATCCCTCCAAATACCTGATGACCCAAGGTCTTCTTGGCCACCTTTGTTAATGGACATGTTTGTCTTTCTGGCAGAAAACGCCATGCCCTCGCCCATCATCTGAACTTTGCTCGTCAAGAATCAGATACCTCCTCTTGTCCCTTTCAGAACTGGTGTGGACTCAGGAAGCGAACATGCTGGACTTAGACTGTCCAAAGCAGAGACTGCACATAACTCCCTTCCTGTGAAGGGTTACCGACTCAGCCTCTTCTATATGTCTTTCCTCATCAGACTGTCTCTCACTGGCTACAATGAAAACCCCTGGGATTTGGGACCGACACTGTTTTTCAAGTTTTCTTTAATGGAGCACATTTATTAGTAAAGCAAAAGAGAGCTATAGCTTTATTTTCTCTGTACTTTTTATCCTGGGGGGGGAAAAAAAAGAAAACTTGATAGATCAGCAGCTATTTTAGGGGTTGTTAAAAAATGTAGGATATCATTAGCACAAGATTGCTTACAAATGTGCATATTGTCTGTTATTATTTACAAAATGTCTGGCACTTTCCTAGTGTCCAGGAGACTTAAAAAGTTATAGGGAAAAAGGGAAACAATGAAAGGAAACAAATGTCTTTTTAAGTTTCCTGTATTTTTTTCTGCCTCTCCTGTCCCCTGTCTCAATTCCGAAGCAATGGTAAGTGGAAGCAGCAAATCCTCTGGAATCAGAAGGGCCGCCTTACCACCCAGCCAGGCCTCAAACTTACTGCTCAACAGTTTTATTCATTTCTTTGAGTCCCACTTTCCTTTTGTGAGGTTTCCATGTACTAATGTCTTTGGCCTTGCCAGTAGTTCTAAGTATTTTAAACAGTCGAAACACAAGAGATTTTTTTTCTCATATACAATTTATACAATCACGTCTCCAAACACCACAGCATTTAATTCTTGTTAAAAAACAAACAAACAACTCCCCCCACCAGAAAACCCTAAACCCTTATTCCCTGAGGTTAAAATATATAGTATATCAATTTTAATGGAATAATCTGGCTTGGAAACCATCAACTAAGATTTATGCACTTCCCCCCAACCCCTACCATTCTCTTGCCCTTACTTAGGGCCTGTGGTTAGCTCCTGTGGGTCCCAGGAGCTGTGTGCCAGTTATGGTGGTGATGAGATTGCTCTGGAGGAGAGAATCTTGAAAAACTAACACTGTTGAGCTGATAATAACTCATTTCCTTGGTAATGGCCTGGACAGAAAGCAGATACTGGACATTCTTACTTCTGTCTCTTTCATTTCATTTATAGCCCAGTTCCAGATATGTTGCTTCCAATCTTTGACCCTTTGCCACAGTTCTGAACGGGGTCAGGCAAACAAGGGGCCATTTCTGGGGGCCTGGAAAATCAGATATCCTTTCTCCCCCTTTTTTCTGATGTGGCAGAAGGTGAAGAGTTGAATTCTCAGATAGGATGGGGGTCACATGCACCATTTTGGGGAAGTTTCCAGGTGCATTTTTTAGTAGGAAGATTGTCAGCCTAGAAGGGTGTAACCAGATTTGATCTCCAAAGTATGGTAATTAACCGACCTCTCTTTAATTTTTTAAAAACAGGATATTGCTGCTCAGGTGTGTAACACTTGTGGTCTTATTGGGTGTTCTCCCTAACATCAGTGCTGGCATGAGCCATAGAATCACATCCTCAAACAATGGCCAAACCTCTTTCTTGCCTCCGACTGGATTCTTTATGCCATGTAATCTGTCTGATGGCCTGAAAATTCACTAAATTTGCAGCCTAGGCAATGAAATTGCAAAATGTACTTTACCTAAAAAAAATTCCTGTTCATCACTCTAAAGGTTCAGAGGAAATTTTATTGAAGGCCATGAATAGAACCTTCATTTTCATGGGGCCTCTCTTGATTTCTTTAAATAGTAAGTTCTTCATCTGTCTTTCACTTCCCATTAGAAAGTGCTGACATTTCTTCTAATTTTTTGTAAACTTATTACTCTATGTGGCTTCCATAGAGCGTCTTCTTATTTTTTCTTCCTGTTATTTTGATTTTTGAACATTTACAGGGTGTTAGGTGTCAATGATAATTAACCCCAACCATAGGCCTTTAATCTTTTCATAATGGGGCTCTAAGATCTTTATAACTACGAGCAGAGAGCTCTGTAACTGGCCAAAATTTCAATCAGTAAGGAAGAGCCCCTTCCTCCCCTCTGTTTTCTATTACGGCTTTTTCCCCTCCCTGCTCCACTGTACTGGTGAACACAAGACTCTGGAGGAATGATAAATGCCTCCTTCTCATCAAAACTGGGGGACCCTTGCTTTCTAGAAAAACCACAGAGACACAGTGCTATTCTCATAACACTCTCTGCCTTTCCAAAATTCCCTCTATGATTTGTGTAAATTTCTCTAAGCTATATCATACTTTTTTATTCTGTTTTCCATTTCATTTTTAAATGTCAGGATTGACATTTCAAATTCGACTGTAAATGGGGTTTATCCATCTTCTTCCCCAAATCCAAAAGAACAGGCTCAGAAAGGAGGCCTTGGTACCTCTTCTTTTTGTGGCACTGCAATCCTTCATAGCTTCTAAGCCAGAGACACTTGTCAAAGATAGATGTGTTAGGGGATGTATGTGCAACTCTGCCTCCCTTTTACCCAGACCCAGAAACCCAGTGATGACAGATTGTGATGGTTAATTTGGGGTCAATTTGACTGGGCCACAGAGTGCCCAGATATTTGGTCAAACTTTACTCTGGGTGTGTGTGAGGGTGTTTCTGGATGTAACTGACATTTAAATTGGTAGGCTGAGTAAAGCAGATTGCCCTCTCTAATGTGGTGGGCCTCATCCAACCAGCTGAAGACCTGAATAGAACAAAATGGCTGACCCTCCTGTGAAGAAGAAGTAACTCCTCCTGCCTGATTGCCTTTGAACTGTGACAGTGGTTTTTTTTCCTGCCTTCAGACTCGAAATGAAACATTGGTTCTTCCTGGGTCTCCAGCCTGCCCACATTTGGGCTAGAAATACGCATTGGTTCTTCTGGGTCTCCAGCTTGCTGATGGCAGATCCTGGGACTTGTCAGCCTCCAGACTGGCATGAGTCAACTCCTTATAATCTTTCTCTCTCATCTTATTGGTTATATTCCTCTGAAGAACACTTACTAATACACAGATGTAATGATTTTATGCCTGGATATAACAAAATCTCTTGATGTTCAAAGGGAAATCTTGACTTCTAGGTTTTCATGAAAAGCACTGTTGGGAGACCATGTATCCTAGTGTATAGACTTTGGATCACTAGTTTCAGTATCTAGACTTGGATTTGAGACCCAGTATCTAATTCCATCTCTGCCACCAAGTAGCTGTGTAATTAGGGACAAATTACTTCTCTTTGACCTCCATTTTCTCATCCACTGAATGAAGGAATTGTGGTAGATTATCCCTAATGTCTCTTTTCCCTCTAAAATCTTATGGTTTTTAAAACTAAAATAATTAATACTCATTCAGACACCTTTATATTTGAAATCTGAGAGGGAGTTGAAGAGGATCAAGGGAAGGACAGGGTATTCAGGGATCTGAGGAAACATGTTCTGCAATCTTATCTTCCCAGATATTCTCTTTTTCCTCCTCTCATCTGCCCTGGACTCATTACCATCATCTGGATCAATTAGAATTTGGGCTTTGGGTTATATAGGTAACTGAAAATACTGATTCACATTAGCTTCAGTGGTGATGAAAGTTATTACCCCACATAGCAATAAGTTCAGAGGCGGGATGGGCTTCAGGTGGGATGCAATTAAGGGTCTGGTTTCACTTCCCTGTGGCCCCCTGACTCTGCTTCCTCTTTGTGTTAGTTCATACGGCAAGATGGCTGAAGTAGTTTCTTGGGGGCCAGAGAGATAACGAGACTTCTCTCCAGAGCCTTCAACAGATTTTCCCTTATATCTCATTGGCTAGAATGAGATCACATGCCCTCTTCTAAAGCAGCAACTGATAAGGGGAATGAAGCTATTATGACGGGCTTGACAAGGAATTGGCAAACTATAGCCTATGAGTCAAATCCAGACTGTGGCCTGTGTTTGAATGACGCATGACCTAAAAAAAGGTTTTTACATTTGTAAAGGGTTATAAAAAACAAAACCAAAAACCAAAGACTATGTGACAGACACTTAGGTAGCTGAAACTCTAAAATATTTATTATCTGGCTCTTATAATAAAAGTTTGCTGGTCCTTAGCTTAGATGAGTCAAGATCTAGTTCTAGAGCTGAGAATGGGGTCAACATTCCCCTGAGTTGCCTGAAGGTCAGGGTTGGACATCTGAACAAAAACTGAGTTCTGTTAGAAGGAAGAGGGGGAAATGGAGGTTGGTTGTGTAGGCAGCCAATTGGGTGCAGAGCACTACCTCTTCTTAGCCTCTCCACTCCTCTTGGATGCAGGAGATAGGTCACCACTGCCAAATGGAAGCATTAGCAATGAGCTGTCAAATACAAGCTCTGAAGAGAATTTAGGTTCCCCAATGGAAAGTATTTTCTCTCCTGAATGTTCTGTTTCTCTTCTTAGCAACAGATTTTCAGGTAATAGTCAGCTCTTCTCTTTCTTCCGGAGATCTGCACAGAGTATTTTTAGACCACAGACACAGACATGCTGTCTCAGACACACACTCACACACTGACACAGAAAGACATACACAGAGACACCCCCCTTGAGCTGCTCACTCAGAGAACATTCGACAAACATCCAGGAAATTAAACATGTACACACTGTTAGAATGGTTTTTAAAGGGAAAAGCTAATTGTAGTTCCTGGTTCAGTTTTGGGTAAACACAGGTTGTATTAGGACTAAGTGAGCCTGCATATAACTGATAATATTTCTAATTAGATACATGTGCTCTTTTCTGGGTCCCTAAGTAAGCCACTGAGTGTAATTGGTTGTTAAATATACCCCAAAGCCAAGAAGATCCTGTAATCACCCTTTGAAAGTGCTGGTCCTCGAGCATTGTTTACGACCCTAGAAGAGTTTGTATGGGGGATTAGCATTCACAGACATGAAGAGCTGAATACTAATGAGCACTCATTTTCTTTAAGCCTATTATTGACTTTGTCATATCAGCTCGTGTTCTGCAGTGCTATAAATTCTTAATACCAACTGAGGACATTGTTATTACAGCCTCTGCATACTGGCCAAGAACAGTGAGGGTGAAACAGCCTGGCTGTGCCACCAGAAATTCATAGTTGAAATTTATTCTGCATACGCTCAGCATGCTGAGCGAGGGTATGGTTTTCCTTGCCCTCTACTAAGACTTTCAAGGGGAAAGTAAATATTAAGTGATTTAAAGAGATTATTGATAAAACAAAGCAGCTTCTAGTTACTTATTTATTCACTCAACAACTATGTGTTTGCTGCACTGAGATGTAGCTGGTCCAGTTCTAGGCTCTGAAGATGCACCAGGAAAGAAGCAGACAAGGATTCCTGCTCTCATAGGGCTTATACTCTAGTAGGCTGGAGAGAAAGTTTAGGAGTTGCAGTATCTAGATGGTATTTAAAACTGTGACACTGGATAAGATCACCAAGAAAGTGAATGTAGATAGAAAAGAGATTTCCGAGGACTGAGGAGCACTCTAATAATATGTGGTAAGAGAAATGAGGAAGAGACAGACACAGAGCAGCTGGTGAGGATGGAGGAAGTCCAAGACAGGGAGGTGTTCTGTAAACTGAGTGAAGTTTTTCAAAGAGGGGAATATACACTGATATTCTGATGCTGAGAATTAACCATAGAATTTCATTATGCGGAGGTCATTTGTTGATCCCGATGAAAGTGATTTTGCTGGAGGAGTAGGAGAAAGGAGTTGACGGAATTGTGTTCAAGAGAGAGTGAAAAGAGAGAAACAAATGGCTGGGGAAAAAAGCCCCATCAAGACAATGTTCTGTAAAGGATATTACTTATCTGGTCTTTTTGTTCATTTGTTTTGCGATACCAAAATTGTGACTAAAATTGAAAGCCGCAGCCTGTTAGATAAAAATGTCTTTAACAATATCTTGAGGTTTTTGTTTTTGTTTTTAAACCTGGAATTTTAGACAAAGATTGTATTACTTAGGATACGAATCTGGCTGTTATAACAAAGGCCAAAATAACGGTGGGTCAAACAAGATGGAAATTTATTTCTCTCTTACTTAATGGTCTGAGTGAAAGGATTCAAGAAGATCAGTGATGTTGGGGATCTGGGGTCCTTCTTGCTCTGCTGTGCTCAAACACATGGCTTCCATACTGTGATCTGTGAAAGCTGCTTTAACTTCCACCTTGACTTCTACATTCCAACAGACAGGAACAAGGAATAGGGAAGAAGATATTCCTATATTTTTAAGGGTATGACTTATAAATTGCACATCACCTTCTCTCATTTCCTACTGGCCAAAACCTGGTGACATGACCACATCTAGGTACAAAGGTGGCTGAGAGATGTAGGCTTTGGTGGCGGAGTTATATGTCCAGCTAAATTTTTCTATTACGAGAAAAGGAAAAGGGACAAGACGCTGGGGGACAATTAGCAAACTCTGCCACAAAGACTGATTGAAAACAACTGAACTGTGACTATGGACTGAAAACTTTATAAATTTTTTTCCTGTACAGTTAAGCATAATTATATTCAATGAATAATTTAATATTAAACTTAAGTTTTGCTCCATTAAGAATTAGCTATCAGGTCATGCTGGTCATTTTCAGTGCTACAATGGTTACTTCCTTGGGTCTAGCTTGTATCTTGTATCTACCAATTGTGTAAGATTCTTAGTTTCTGAAAGCACATTTGTTTATAGTATAGTCTACAAAATGCCTGTTGTCAGTTATTTGTTTAATAAGGCACAGCTTCTCTTTATTTTTCTATCACCTTTTGAGCTCTTCTTGTTGCTTCAGTCCATTGCCTCTTGCATCAGTGTCTCCCCAAAGAAGATTTCCTCCTAACTCATTTTATGAGGATAGTATTACCCTAATACCAAAACCAGGCAAGGACATCAGAAGAAAAGAAAACTACAGACCAATATCCCTTATAAATATAGATGCAGACATCCTCAACAAAATAGTAACCAACTAAATCCATCAGCATATATGAAGGATTATACACTGGGACTAAATAGAATTTATTCCAGGAAAGCAAATTTGGTTCAACATACAAAAATCAATGTATAATGCACCATATTAATGGAATAAAAGATCATATCAATAGATGCAGAAAAAGCATTTGACAAAATCTAGTACTCTTTCATGATGAAAACACTCAAGAAACTAGAAATAGAAGGAAGCTCTCTCAACCTGATAAAGGTCATCTCTAAAAACCCTAGCTAACGTCATACTTAATAGTGAAAAACTGAAAGCTTTTTCTCTGAAAACAGGAGCAAGACAGGGATGTCTCTTCTTGCCACTTCTAATCAACATTGTACTGGAGGTTCTAGCTAAGGAAATTAAGCAAGAAAAAGAAATATAAGCCCCTAGATAGGAAAGGAAGAAATAAAACTCTTTCATTTGTGTATGAAATGATCATATACATAGAAAAACCTAAAGAGTCCACCAAAAAACTATTAGCACTAATACACAAAGTCAGCAAGTTTGCAGGATACAAGATAAACAGTTGTATCTAAAGCATGGTGAAGGTTAGTGGTTTGCTTCTTTTGGAAAATACAGTCACTTTCTGAGGGGGGTTCAAATTAAGAAGGCTCTGTAGAGTTACACGTACCAGATGTTTCCTATGCAGCACTGTGAAAGCACCCTCTGCTGGCTGCATCTTGGGCTCTTCTGTTTAACTTCATGCTCACACTGGAGAAGTTTGGTGGTTTTCAAATTCCAGGACTAGGAGGAGGAGTACTTTTCTTTGATAAAATTTCACTTGACTGTAGTAAGGTGAAAAAAAAGTATGATTGATATAGCACAGCTTTAATTCCATTTAAAGAATTGTCCTTATCTTAAGAATATATTCTTCCTAATTTTTTGGTGTCAGATGTGTCCTTTCTTTCTATGAATTTGTCATGGTAGTTTATACTAGGATCTTTGTTGTTTTTAAAATTTTATTTACTCAGTGCTATTACTTGGCAAAGTGAAAAGCTAACGAGGTTCCCCACATTTTATTTATTTTTGAAAATTTACTTTGTGAAATTTGAGAATCTGGGAAAAACAGGTTTCAGTTACATTTGTTATGTTTACTAGGTTTCTAGGGTTCTCTCCGGCTTTACCTTAACTGTTTCTCTACTCTTTTCTAGTCCCACCTTACTTTTTCTCTCCCTCTTTTTAATTGATCTAACAAGCTTGTCTCCTCAATGCTGGAGTGGGGAAGAACTAGAAAATACTTGAAGGATTTGAGATTGCTTACCTTGGAGTCTTAATAGCATCCTTCCTCAGAAATAGGGAAGTTGTGACGTGAAGGGCATGAAACTTAAATATTTTTAGTGGTTAAAATGGGAAAAGACGGTTAAATTTGCTCAGCATTTGCTTGAGCAACAAGAAGGAATTCATGAAATGGTGCAGTTATTAGCCTTGGAACAGCCTACTGAGATCCATCTTGGAGTTTTCGTCCAGCTCAATTCACATCTGCCCATTTCAGAGACTGAGGCTGAGCCTACAAGCCTCTAGAGACTCACTCAAGCTATCCGATTACAAAACATTTTGATGACCTACCCCAAATTCCTGTATGATTCTTACTGCACTGTGTGTGCTCGTGAACTTTCCAAGTTCTTTAAGTAAGGTCTATAAATAGACACTGACCCATGGGCTTTAAAAAATGTACTTTGACCAGAAAAGAGACAAAAAAGAACAATACCCATAGTTGGAATGACTTCATTTTTAATGTTCTGGGTTTTTTTTTTGTTTGTTTGTCCAATGTCTTGTCTTTCTTTTTTTTTTTTGAATGTTCTGTTGATTTCAATTATTTTATGATTATCTTGTTCATAATGATAAAACCTGGTCAACCTTCTGCAGGCAAGCCAGCAAAAGTTTTGGTGATCCTGGAGTGTTCTTTTCCCTTGTCTTCAGAATAGTGAAATAAATATCACTATCTAAAATGTCATGTAGTTTTATAACATTGGACCTCGCATCACAGCAATGGTTCTCTTGCTCTGAATGGCACTCTGTTCTTTTTGAGCTAAAAAATGTTCTCCAACTCTCTATGGAATGATAGGAATAAAGGCCCACAGAGGTTAACCATCTTGCTTGAGGTAATACAATTAGGATCAGAGCCAGATTTCCTGATTTCTAGCCTATTGTTCTTTCCACAACGCCAGACTGTCTTCCTCAAATTTCTGTTCTGAAAAAACAAACTCTGAAGAGAAAGAATCAAGCAGAGTGAGAGAAATCTCTGAAAGCCTTTTTATTTTTGGTGAAGTATGCTACTATTTAGTTTACAAAATGGAGTTCTGGCACTGTGCAGTTCAACGAATGTTGATTGATCAGACTCGCCTGTGTTCACAGACTTGTGGAGTGTTGGAGTCTGGGGGACTTTTGAGATTGTCCAATCTAGAAGCTTCTGAATGATCCAAAGCTGCACAACTCTTTCTTCAAATGGACCCTTCCACAGAAACTCAGTCCAAGAAGCAATGGTTCCAAGTGAAGCTTCTCTCACAGAGGTGGGGGGGGAGCTGGGATCTGTCCCAATCCGTCCATCACCCCTCACCTCCAGGGACCCTGGCACCTATGTCCGAGCACTGGGCTCTGTGGTGAGCAGATTCAAAAATGAAAGGCCTGGTTTTGGCCCTCATTTTGTCTCTGAAGAAATTGAGGCCATACCTTTATTCTCTAAATTATATCCTCAAGTACCTTCTTAAGAAACGGTGTTTGGAAGGCAAAAACTCTATTCCTTGCAAGTCTGAAAAAGTTTTTATTTTGCCCTCACATTTGATTAAGGATATGTAAGTTGAAAATAATTTTCTTTCTGAACTTTGATGGCATATCTTCATTGGCATAGAAGTCTGATGCCATCTGATGTTCTCATTCCTTTTGTGAGGAATATATATTTTTCCCTCTCTCTGGACAGTTAGAATCTGATTTTAATTTTTATATTTCCTTTTACTACATGCTTGGCCCTTAATACTTGTAATTTTTTGTATTATGTGTAAAGACACATGTACATAAGTGTGTGTATATGCATGAATACATGTATACACCTACCATGTTAATGTTCCACATAGTCCTTACTTCTTGGATCTGATTTCACCTGTGTTTCTGCAGAGAAATGATTTGCTTTCACAGCAGCCAGTGTTGTCAATCCCTCTCCCATTTCTAGAGCTGAGAGCCCCCTGTTGTTGTTGTTGCTGCCCTAGAACCCACTTTAAAAACCACCTGGAGCTATTAAATAATCTGTGGTTTCAGAGGCACAGGAAGGGCAGATATTATAAAAACAGAAACAAGTCGGGACCAATTCTGAAGCTAGATTCTTAGCAAGGACAGTCCTGCCTATTCCCATATGGTTCTGATGATTAATATATGTGTCAGCTTGACTGGGCCACAGGTGCTAAGACATTGGGACAAATGTTATTCTGGGTGTGTCTGTGAGGGTGTTTTAGGATGAGATTAACATTTAAATTGGTAAACTGAGGAAAGCAGATTGCCCTCCCTAATGTGAGTGGGCCTCATTCAATCAGTTGAAGAGCTGAATAGAACAGAAGGGCTAAGCTTCCCATGAGTAAGAGGGAATTCCTTTAGCTTGCCTGAGTGCTTTTGAACTAGGACATCAATGTTTCCAGTCTTTAGACTTGAACTGAAATATCAGCTCTTCCTTGGTGTAGAACCTGTTGGCCTTCAAAACAGAATTATATCATTAGCTCCCCTGGGTCTCAGGTCTTTGAACTTGGAATGGAGCTATCCCATGAGCTCTCCTGGGTCTCCAGCTTGCCAACTGAAGATCCTAGGGCTTGTCAGCTCCCAGAATTGTGTGAGCCAATTCCATATAATACACACGCACACACATATACTCTCACACGCTGTTGGTCTGGTTTTTCTGGAAAACCTTGACAAATACAATGGTGTCCAAACTGGCATTTATCTGTATGTTTTAATATTTATTTTATTTCATTGACTGGAATTCTATTAATTAGTATCTCATTTAGTTTAACAAGCATTTTCCTTTAAAATACAAAGAAACAGACTTCCAGTTACTGGTCCAGCATGTAAGCAGCTTAGAAGTCACCATACCATCCTGAATACAAGGAAAAAGCTGAGCAAACTGAAAAATCAACAGATCTCTTGAATTTGTCAGAGAGGTAAGATCACATGGCCAACTGCTATTCCTAAAATTAGAATGACAGGCAGGCAGATACAGGGAATCACAACTAACCAGAGTAGAAACCTCCAAGCAGAAACCTCTGCAGAAGCCAGTGCCAGGGTAGGAAAACCTGAGCTGTAATTGACAAATTCCTGGACACTCAGTGTAGACAACTGTGAGAGTTAAAAACTTCAGAGAGACCCAGTCATTGGGAAGCCCACACACTTTTGTGAGTTTTAACTCTAGGAGTTCTACCAGGTCTCATGGTGAATCTTGGAGAAAAATCTTCTTGTGCTTCTAGAAGGAGAGGTAAAGGAACGACTTTGAAATATGTGAGAGCATTATGTTCTCCTGTTCTCAGAAGAAAAATTATTTTACCATAGCTTAATCTGCTCGAGATTTATCAGAGCATAACCTACCTGAGGGAAGAGAAATACCCAACTTCAGTCTGCTCTAGCCTTCCATGTAGGGGAAGGAAATACCCAATCCTCCCCCCTCCCCCCCATCCTGTCCCACCTAAGGGGAGAAAAAAAATGAGAGGCATTGGAAAAATTAAAAGTGCAGGGGGACACATTATTATTTAAATTAGCACCCTCAGAAATGAAATATGTCCATATAGGTCTAACAAAATACATACAAGATGTATATGAGGAAAACTACAAAACTATATGATGAAAATACCAAAGAAGAACTAAATAAACAGAGAGATAATCCATATTCATGGATAAAAAGACTCAATATTGTCAAGACATGAGTTCTTGAATATAGCCAATATTTTATAATAACTATGAATGGAGTATAACCTTTAAAAATTGTGAATCACTATGCTGTACACCTGTAACTTACATAGTATTGTACAGCAACTATACTTCAATTAAAAAAAAGATACCAGTTCTTTCCAATATGATACATAGATTCAACACAATTCCAATCAACATCTGAGAAAGTTATTTTATGGATGTGGACAAACTGATTTTAAAGTTTATGTGGAGAGACAAAAGACCTATAATAGCCATCTCAGTATTGAAGAAGAACAGAGTTGGTGGACTGAGAGGACCTGACTTCAAGACATTATAAAGCTACTGTAACCAAAACATTGTGGTGTTGGTGAAATAATAGACAAATAGATCAATGGAACAGAATAGAGAGTCCAGAAATAGACCCACATAAATATAGTTAACTGGTCTTTGACAAAGGAGCAAAGGCAATAAAATGGAATTTTAGTGGTCATTCCCATTTTAGTGTGAATTAGTTTGTATGTGGGGGGTCATTTTCTTCTACTAAGGAGGAAAGGAAGAAGAGGGTAATTTTAGGGCTTAGAGAAACATAATAGCACTAAGACTTGGAGGGGTAGAAACTAGTAGGTGATAGATGGTAAAGGAGTTAAAATGGCACCAATGTTAATTTTTGCCAGTTGAAAAGTGGTATCTAGGATTGGTCCTATGTTGTGTGAAGGCATTTTTGTGTTGATGTATATATATTTTTTTCTTTTATAACAGAATCATTTGCACATGCAATTTTGTGTCTTCCTTTCTAATGCTTTCACCTTCTTAATTCCTTTTCTTGTCTTACTGCATGAACTAGAACTTGTAGAACAATGTTGAATAATAGAGAATAATAGTTGGATTCCTAGTCTTGTTCCTGACTTTAACTTGAATACACCCAGAATTTTAAACTTAAATATAATGCTTTTGCTTTCCGTTAATATCCCAGAATTAGAAAGACACATCCTTAACAATAAAGTGTTCTAAGAGCTTTAACTAAAAATGGCTATTGACTTTTATTAAATACCTATTAATGTATTTAAATTATTTTATTTTAATGTATTTTAACTTTTGTATAAATTGTATAACTATATGTACATATCCTCACACACATGCATAATTTTCACATATGGGAAAAATGTGTGATGTATGTACTTTTTACATCCTTACCACATATTCTTTTTTTTTTTTTTTTTTTTACATACAGTATGATCCATTTTATATACAATTTGAACAAAGGAAAAGGGAAGTCATTTATTGTTTGGGGTTACATATATAGGTGGTAAAATTAAAAGGAGAAAATATAAATGATTTAAAAGATAATTATTACCTTGAGGAGGGTCATGTGCATAGATTTGATTGGGGAGAGTCATACAAGGAGGTTTCAAGGTATGTATTGGTAATATTCTATTGTGTGACCTATGTGGTTGGTACATGGGTGTTCAGCTTATTATGATTGTTTATACACTCTCTTGTATATATATATAACCTACTTCACAACAAAAATTTTAATTAAACATTTACAATTCTGCAAATTGAACATTTGGACATTTTCTTTCATTATTTACAAACATGTATCTTAAAGCCTTTTAATAAATTAGAAATCACATAAGTAAAAATAACATTAACACTACACATATTCTCTTATAACCTAGATTAACAACCTCAAATGTTTCCTCCTATGTTTTTTTCCATGTTAATGTAATTCTTTACATATGTATATTTTAGGTAATTTTTGGATTTGACTTTTTTTTAATTCAATAATACTTCATGGAAAACCCTCCAAGTTAAACAAATGTTACATTTTTAGTCTTGCCTCTGCTAGTTATTAACTGCATGTCCTTGGGTAGGTTAAGTAACTTTTCTGGCACAAGTATTCCCATCTAAACATGAGGATAATTATTCCTTCCTCCAAATTGAACATTTGGACATTTTCTTTCATTATTTACAAACATGTATCTTAAAGCCTTTTAATAAATTAGAAATCACATAAGTAAAAATAACATTAACACTACACATATTCTCTTATAACCTAGATTAACAACCTCAAATGTTTCCTCCTATGTTTTTTTCCATGTTAATGTAATTCTTTACATATGTATATTTTAGGTAATTTTTGGATTTGACTTTTTTTTAATTCAATAATACTTCATGGAAAACCCTCCAAGTTAAACAAATGTTACATTTTTAGTCTTGCCTCTGCTAGTTATTAACTGCATGTCCTTGGGTAGGTTAAGTAACTTTTCTGGCACAAGTATTCCCATCTAAACATGAGGATAATTATTCCTTCCTCCCAGGACTACTGTGAGAACCAAATGATATCATAAATATAAAGCACTAAACATGGACCTGGCAAATAATAAGCTCTAAACAAGTGTTACTTAATTTCATGCCTGGTACAGGGAGAGAACGCCCTTTCTTTCCCTTTTGGCAGTCATGGCCTTTAGCCAGAGGATTTGTAACTCAGCCAGTGCCTGAGCATTTGCTGAGGGGCCCTGCGTAGTTGTTTGTTCCACAGCAACTATTCTGCAGCCCCATGGCCTGGTTTGGAATCCAGGCCCTGTCACCTTGTAGCTACTTTACCTTTTCTTAGCCTTTCTGTGTTTCAGTTGCCTCACCTTTAAAATGGAAATAACAGCAACAGTACCTATCTGTGACATATCTGTTGTGGGTGTGAAGGACATGATGTGTGACGCACTTGGAAGAGTGCCTGGTACAGCGAAAGCACAGGATGGGTAGCGGGGAGTTAAGTGAAAGGGCACAGTCTTTGAAGTCAATTGGCTTATCTCTGACTTTGCTGGCTGTGGGCCTTTGGGGGAGTCATTATGAACTGTCTAATCCCAATCATCTATAAAATGGGATATGAATGCCCATCTCAAGGTTGCTTTGAGAATAAAATAGGGAAAGGTATGGTTGGTGGTGTATACAGTAAGTGCTCAGTGCAGGCTGCTTCCCTCTGCTTCTGATATGGTCTAGCCTACGGATTGCATGTGCTTTAATTGGCAGCCTAAGGACTCTAACTGTCCTTCATACTTTTCTCAATTCCAAACGTGGGCCTGCCAGTGAACTTCCAGAGTGTATGTTCTCAGTGAGTTGGGGCATGCCTGAGTCCTGACTGTCCCTTCATTGGTTCATGGCATATCCCAGCGGGCGCTGGGGTCATGCTCTGTTCTCAGCCTTTGCCCCTCCTTTTGTTTTTTTCCCTGCATGTGGGAATACGAATTTTGTTTCAAGTTACTCATCTTGTTTTGTGGGGTGCAGATCTACCGCTGGTCAGGCAAGCACTATGAAGTGCGTTTACAGTTAGAGGAGGTAGTAATGGACCAAGATGAGCCTGACGGGATGCAGAGCAATTTCAGTTGGTTTTCTTGCCTTCACTGGGATATCGCAATCCTCCAAGGACGTCTCAGTTTCCTTCTCAAATCTCTGTGTGTGGAAGCGCTCCCACTCCCCCGCCACACCCCCTCACCCCCCAAAGCAAAGCACGACAAAACATGCACAGGTTTTCAGGCAGTCATCTCCTTCAATGCAAATACAAAATTCTTTTAAGAGAACAATTCAAGCGCAGGTATCACCACATCAGACAATCTGGCCATCTGGCTGAGATTTACTTGCATCTGTTGGCAATACAGGAATTCATTGCAGTTACTCTAGGCCTGTACTGCCAACTGTTAAAACAAAACAAAACAAAACCAAACAAACAAGTCTTACACTGGATTGCACGCACGCACGCCTGTGGAAATTGTTCCTGATTTTTATTTTTTTTTTGGTTGCAGCAAAGGAACAAAAGCATTTATACAGCTGTGGGTTTTGCTAGTTAAGTATGATTCAGCAGCACCCCCTAGCGGCTATATTTGGGAATTGTAGAAGTCTCTGAGACTTCTTGGGATGTTAAAAGTAGGACATCCTTGGAAATATTTTCTTTTTAATACCTAATAATATCAGCCACCCACAACTTATCCAAGTATGTTTAATTACACAGGACTTTAAAATATCACCTAATTGCCTTTTTTTAAAGGCAGCCAAATTGAACAAATAGAAACAACTACATTTCTCTGCTTTGGTCTCAGGAGTCCTTGGAATATTCCATTTGGACCACACTCTGCCTGTCTCCACTTAAGGAGCACAGCCCCAGGAAGTGGTGCCCAGTTCTACTCCTTTATTAAGGAAGAGTCTGTCATTCAGCCAGTGGAGTGGGTATTGATGAACGCAATGGATTCTGTATTCAACCACAGGGAGCTAGCTCCATTTTGAACATCAGGGTCATTACCAATCATCATAAAACCTGATGATGGATAGAATCCCTACAGTAGAGAACCAATTTTTCAAAATTATTAAAACATTAAAAAGTTGATAAAACACTTATGCAGTTGAGCTAACTGGAGCATATGTGAATATAATGGGAAGATAGTCAAATATGTGACTCCCAGCCTCTGCCAGTTGTTATTTTCTCGAGCCTCAATTTTCTTATCTGTATAATAGAACTGCTGTGAGCATTTAATGAGATAATGTGTGTTAAAATCTTAGCACAGTGTATGGAAGCTTAAATAAAGGTCAATTCTCCCACTCTATGTCATGTAGAGAAAAAGTTAAAGCAGAGTGGTACAGTTGGTAAATCTTGAGCTGTGGAATTTGAATGAACTGATGCCAGAGACTAAGGGAACTAAAGGATGTTGTATCTTGGATTGGATCCAGGGACAACAACAAAAGAGGATATCAGTGGAAAAAAGTGAAATTTGAGTACAGTTTGCAGTTTAGTTCATGGTACTATATCAATACTAATTTATTGCTTTTGATAATAGTACTGTGGTTATAGAAGGCACTGACTTGAGAGCAAGCTAGGTGAAGAATACACAGGAACTCTGTACAGCTGTGCAACTTTTCTGTAAGTCTAAAACTGGTTCAAAATAAAATAATTTAAAAGTTAAAAAGAAACAAGTGAATTTAGTATTAGCAACATTTTGATTTAACCCAATATATCCAAAGTATTATCATTTCAACATGTATTCATTGTAGAATTATTTTAATGAGATTTTACCTCTTTTTGGTTACTGTCCTAAAACATTTGGTGTGTATTTTACACTGAGGTGCATCTCCAGGTTGGACTAGCAATTTTCAAGTGCTCAGTAGCCACGTGTGTCTGGAGGCTGCCATATTGGAGAGTGCAGGAGTAGATGCAGTGATGGGATGTCATCCAGTGGCCCAGTGACTACTTGGCAGTGGTTCTCTGGGGTAGTGCTTCTCCCAGCTCTGATCCTGGACTTCCTCCTATAAACTCTTAGAACTCCCAGAGGTGATTAACTC
The DNA here is from genome assembly GCF_002837175.3 of Physeter macrocephalus. Classification (NCBI taxonomy): domain Eukaryota; kingdom Metazoa; phylum Chordata; class Mammalia; order Artiodactyla; family Physeteridae; genus Physeter; species Physeter macrocephalus. The sequence continues at coordinate 107,465,969 of NC_041215.1, forward strand.
CTAGAAGGGGGCTCAGGTTAACTAAAGTCTGGTGACGCTGCTGACTATTCTGAGGAGAAAATGTATTAATTTATAAAGAGCAAGGTCACTTCTAGAAAATAAAATGCTCACAGCCACAGTGCTTTTCAAAGTGTGGGATGGATACCACTAGCTTTAGGGGGTATAAGAAAAAAAAATGAGTTCAGACAGAACTTGGACATGACAAAAAAATCACATTGACTCACAAAGTGAGAATATTTTTTCTTGTTTCAGTTCTCTTTCATTCTTTTGGATTACATCTAAGAACAAGTCTCCTTCAGTGCTCTTATATCTTTACCACTTCCCTAACATTTGCTAATCTCAAACTCACTCTCTGGCTAGAATTTACTGCATTGTTTCTATTTTATTTATTTTTGTCATCACCTTTTACTTATGGCAAATAATACTGGCTTTCCATTTAATTACTGATATGAAATTTCTTTAATTTTAAAATAAAGATATAAATAAAAGGACAAATTTAGTAAAAATACAAATATTAAGGTAATCATAGCCCAAGTGGCACTGGGAAATAACGAAAACAGAGACAAAACCCCCTAAGCAAAAATGAAACCAAAAATCATCTGGTGACTACAAGAAGGTTTAAAATTTGGGGAGCTTGTAGATCAATGCTTAGGTTCAGAGGTGCCCTCTTACAGAAGCCTTTAAGAAACCAGTTAAGCCTGCCGAGGTAGAGTGGGATGTTCTCAATAAATCAGTTCCCTTGTGAAATCTTTCCCTAGAAAGACTGCTTTCCTTCTCCCAGTCCTCTCTTCCTCTAGCTGTTGCCTCTCCCTTCCCCTTTCACTTTACTTCTCATCCCTCGAGTGAGTCCTTTTCGCCGCTGCCTCTCACGTTGTCCTCTCATCTCCCGCCAAAGTTCCGGCTGTCCTCACCCACCAATCACCGCCCACCTCTGATGGGGCATGTACTGCCATCTGACCAATCAGGGTCCTGCTTTCCGCTTCCTCTCATATCTTCAAAAGAAGACCAACGTACACACAGAAATTTCCCTGGATATTTTGAATCCCTTTAAGGTTACTTTAACAATTTCTGGGTTCCAATTCTGGGCATCTGGAGGGTACTATGTCGCAATGACAGCATTGCCCATGATGCTGTCACCCTAGACTTCCTTGGGCCAGACAGGTGGGTTTTTGAGGTTATGCAGCACACTGTTTTATCTATTTTAGGCACAGTTTGGACATCAAAATGGATCTGGCTTGGATAATTGATGTCCTTAAAGAACTGGTATTATTGCATTAAATTCTGGGGGTATTTAGGGAAAACATTGCCAAAGTGAAACTAGATATATCCAACAAGGCAGTCAACTTGGAAATTATTTGGGGAAAGTAATTACTATTTCCTTCTCTTCCATCATTGTTATGGATGGAGTCTGATAGGAAGGAAAGCTTCAAGGGACTTTTTCCCACTATGAGATAATATAAGAAAACTTTCCACCTCAGACCTGAAAATAAATTCAAATTCAAATTCTGCATTTAGCTTTCTTCACACCTCTCCTCCTTTCTCACATTTCACGTTTCACTTTAGTTGTCTTCTTTCTATATTCAGCTTGGAGCACACATAATAAGGAATAGCTTTAAATTTTGGCTAAATCTTATAGGTCAAGCAAGAGAAAGTTTGAAGTGGTTCTTTTTAGTGGTAATTAAACAACCTCTGCATCTTCAGAGCAAAATCCACCAAGAAAACTTGTGCCACAAAACCTCACCACCATCACCACAGGCCTGGTTCAGGAGCCCTAAAAGACAGCTTGAGGCATCTACCAGCTAACCATGTGGTCACTGTGCAATTCACACAGGCACCCTCGGTCCTTCCATTGGCTGTTTGACTGAAATACGAGGCCAGCCTGAGCAGTGTGGAAAAGAGGTGAGATCACAAGCTGTTTCTCTGTGCTTAATACCAGCTGCACCTAATACTTATTGAGCAAATAAAACATATTAGATGGAAATACATTTATTGTGTTAATTTAATTACCACAACAAACAAAGGAGGCAGGTATTGTCATTATTATTTTCATTTTACGGATGAGAAAACTGAACTCAGAAGTTCAGGCACTTGCCCAGTGAGCCTGCAGCTACTAAGGTGGGGAGCTTGGGTTCAAACCCAGAAGGCCTGGCTCCAGAAGCCCAGCTCTTAATCCCTGCACCAAGCCCCGGGCCTTCTGGATGAAGCTGTGTTGCTCCAACAGAGTTTGGAGCCAACAAGAGTCTGTGAAGGAAATCCAGTTTTTCTGTTCTGAAATCAAATTGTATTCCACTGGAAAAATTCCTGGGCACTGGGGTGTAATAAACATCACATTTGAGAATGCAGCAGAACTTCTAATTTTATATATTTGGAAGAAAAAACTCACTCGTATAAACTATTGTGAAGAACAATGAGCCTCACTAAATTAAATAAAAATGAACAGCTCTGGAACTCGAAACTAAGATGAGACATTATAGAACAAATGACTCCATTATTGGGGTTTCTGTCACATATGACATTCAATTGTTGAGGTTGAGATCTCTAAAACTTTAGCAATTTGGTTTTGATTTTCTTTGAGTTTGTTTTTTAATCAGTTTCAAACCTACCTGATGCTTTTACATTCATTTCTAAGGCAATGGGTTCCCAAGCCCAAATTTCAAAAGAGAATTTTATTACTTCTTAATAATTGCAATAGAAGTAAGGGGCATCCTGGAAGCATTTAGTCCTATAGAGAGAAAAAATAAATGGGATTGCCTGGGGCTCTTTCTTTGCTTTGCTCTCCATTGCTGTTTAGACTTTTCCTTGTTCATATATGGTAGTGGCCAGCAACAAACTAAATAGACTACTAATCCTTAGCAAACAAATCCTGCAAAGTAATGGAGTTGGGTTAGGTGAAGGTATGGCCTCAAGGAGACCCAGCAGTCTCAGAAAAGGCTTTATAAATACCCTTTGTTGGAGTAGCAATACCTAGGGATTGGGTAGGTGCTGACCTCTGCAATCCAGGGATTTTATCTAACCTTATTTCGTTTCTTACTCTTCATATCATTTGAATTTCGACACCTCTTTATCCAGTATATTTTTGTCTAATATCATTGTGTGAGAAGAGATAACACATTAAGTACTAAAATGCCAAGTCCTCACTTAGAAATGGAGATTTATCCCAATATTTGATAGGTTGGGCAGTAGTGCAGCCATAGGCTAATTCCCCAAAATGTCTGGCAAATAAATGCACTGACAATTCTGTTGCCCCAAATGATGGCTCTGGTAGCATATATTGATGGACAGATAGGTAACACAATGGCTAAGTCACCTTAGGGTTTATATATGTAAGTTGCAGCTTCATGATACTAAAACAATGGGTTGATTTGGTTTTCTTGGTGTAGTGGAGGAGATTTTTTTTTCCCCCTGGAAATCTTTACTTTAGGAGCCTTGGATGTGCGTGTATTAGTTTGCTAGGGCTGCCTTAACAAAGTGCCATAGACTGGATGGCTTAAACAACAGAAATTTCTCATAATTCTGGAGGCTAGAAATCCAAGATCAAGGTATTGGGAGGGTTGGTTCCATCTGAGGGCTATGAGGTAAGGATCTATTCCAGGTTTCTCTCCTTGGCTGATAGATGGCTGTTTTTTTTCCCCTGTGTCTTCACAGGCTATTTCCTCTGTGCATGTCACTGTCCTAATCTCTTCTCCTTATAAGAACACTGGTCATACTGGATTAAGACCCACCCATCTGACCTCGGTTTACCTTAATTACCTCTCTAAAGGTCCTATCTCCAAATACAGTCATGTTCTGGGGGTGTTGGGGGTAGGAATTCAACACATGATTTATAAGGGAGACAGAATCCAACCTCTAACTCTGGATAACCTCATTTATTCCAGGCTGTTAGAGAAGAGATCCTTAGCTTTAGAGCTAGCCTTCAAAATTACAAGTTGAAAAAGTCTATCTTTGGTATACACAGTCTTTTTTTTTTTTTCCTGGATCCTTTCTTCACTGTGTTGTCAGCATCTTCTTTATCCTAATCAGACTCTCTGCTTCACCCTTCTGTCTCCCTCCATCTTCAATGCCATGCTATCTCTCGAGAAAGAAACTGATATAGCGAAGCAATTTTAACTCAAGGCAATTTGCACATTATGTCCTCTCCAGAATAATGTAGTGAAAGTCTTTGTGTCCACTTAAAGGAAATTCACCTATCAATGAGTACATCAATAGGTGGTATGGGTGGGGAGGTGAGATTTTTTCCTTGTCTCACCCCTGAAATAACAATAGGTAGCTAGATTCCTACTAAATTCACCTGTTCATAAAATTGTTTCTCGGATCAGTGGGGGCATCACCCCTGCCCCAACTTCCCCAGCATACACACAAAGGAAATAGGCAATAAACTCAAGCAAGAGTAATTGAGGAAAGTTTAATAAAGAGACTATTTGCAAAGGTGTAAGCAGGGTTAAAGAGAACCTTAAGAGATGGAGAAATATCCCAGGGCAAGCAACAGCAGGAAGCCGTTACCACCTCTAGATCTGAAGGTCAAGGGGAACGAGTGCTTACCAGAACCCAGCAGAGCCAGGGGTAGCGGTAGCTGTGAGAGGGCTCCCAGACAGAAGCTATGGTTTTGAAGGGAAGCAGTCCTAGGGAATAAGTACTCAGCTTCACTTTCCTCCCACCCTACAATCTCCCCCAGCTGGAAGGAAATGGAAGCCAGAGGTTGAGGAAGTTGATGTGGTCTGTAGGATCAGCCTCCCAAAGTACAGAGCAGGGTGGAAAAGGTCCTTCTCACGCCGTGTTTCATTTCTTGTTGCACATGAGGTTACTGTTCAAGGCCTTGGAACAGTCAAACAATGAGTGCTAATTCCAGGCCCCCATTTTTCTCCTTCTCTATTTTGAATGATGAAATGACTAAGAAAAAGCTTCTCTTAATCACTGTCGATTATTTAGTCTAAAAGTTTTTTTTTTTTTAATAAATTTATTTATTTATTTATTTTTGGCTGTGTTGGGTCTTTGTTGCTGCATGTGGGCTTTCTCCAGTTGCAGTGAGAAGGGGCTACTCTTTGTTGCGGTGCGCGGGCTTCTAATTGCGGTGGCTTCTCTTGTGGAGCACGGGCTCTAGGCATGTGGGCTTCAGTAATTGTGGCACGCGGGCTCGGTAGTTGTGGCTCAAGGGTTTAGTTGCTCTGCGGCATGTGGGATCTTCCAGGACCTGGGCTCGAACCCGTGTCCCCTTCATTGGCAGGCAGATTCTTAACCACTGCACCACCAGGGAAGTCCCTAAAAGTTTTATTATTCATCCTACCACAGTGAGTTTTCACACTGTGCCTTGTACATTTATTTAACCCCCAGCATCAAGATGAAGGAAGCATTTTCCCATTTGTGCCTGTGCAGACTTTCAGCTGTTTTTGTCTGACCAACATTCCTTTTCCTCTTTTCCAGTAACAGTACCTTGATTTGCCTTTAGGGGTCACTTTCCTCCAACTTTCGGTTCATGTCATTGGGGTGGGACTGACCTTGCCCCTGGGCTCCAGGGATAGGCACATGACCAAGCCAATCAGAGCTCTGCATCTCCTTTGCCAAAGGGACTATTTCAAAAACATGCACGTGCCCCATATCAGCCTAGTGCATCAGAGTAGGGCTTCTGCTAGTGCTGCATACCCTTTACAAGCTGTCACATTTGCAAGGCTGGGAGAATGTAAGACCAGTGTTCCTTGGAATAACCTGCTTCAGAATGAAGCCAACACAGAAAACAGCAGGAAGGGGATACAAATAAAGATAGATTCTTGGATCTAGCTGTACCTAAAGTTCTGCTGAACTTACTTTAGTTTCATTATGGCTTATAATTCTTATATAAGCCACAATTCCTTTTCTTTTCTTAAGACAATTTGGGTTTCTGTCATTTCTAATGGAAATTCCTGGCTAATATATTGCTTTATGTTGGGTTCTACACATCTTGTTTATCATCAAATGGCATGGGTTCACTTCTGTTCTCCAGTGTTGCACAGGAGGGACAGGTAGGTTAGCATTGTTAAAAATACATTTGTTAGCAGAAAAATAAAATACTTTACAGGCTGTCAGCTGGCACTTTTTTTCTTGAGAATAGAAGCCACCTAACAATGATAAAGAATATCACTTGTTTGATGAAATAATGCAAAATGCAGACATGGGCCATCCAGAGGAATACATAACAATAATTTTTAGTTTTCGTTTATAGCAACAAGGCTGCTAGAGCAATGAAAGATACAACACACTTAGAAACTATTCTGGTTTCTTATAAATTTTTAAGCTACATTAACTATATTCCAAGGCCTCTTTCCCTCAGTCTGGGAAGGATATGCAGAATAGTTCTTATTACATTTTCTATGTGTTTTGCTATTATTCTCTTTCAGGCAATAAATATGTTTCCAAGGCTATTTCCAGAGAAATTTTTCAAAGCTGGAATAGGTATGTATTCTGCCACATTACTGTTCAGGCTTTTTCCATCTAACACTAAATAATTAAAAGAATAAAATTCATTCAATCATTTGGATGACTTTAAATGGCTATGAAGACCTAATTTAATTTATAATGTGGATGCATATCTGTATATGGATTTGGGGTTCTTTGGAGCTTTGCTGAGGGCCGTGACTTGTTGGAGAATGTCTGATAAAATGGAAAAAGAGGCCTCCTGAGAAGGTGCTGGTTGATCATGGGACTGTAACACACTTTAAGACCTCTGATACTATTATCAAATGGCCCTTCAGAAGGTTGTATCAATGTTCACTCCCACAAGCTGTGGAAAAAAATGCCCATTTTCTTACCAAAACTGAACATTAGATTTTATTTAATATCTTTAAGATATCATTTAATATCTTTTAAATACTATTTTTAAATATCTTTGCAAACTTGGTAGGACAAAAAATTATGTCATGGTTTCATGTATCTCATTTCTCTTTGCTTACTAGTGAGCTTGAACTTTTTTTTCTTAATGTGGATTTTGGACTTTTGCCTTTCTTCTTCTGTGAATTGCCCACTTAGGCTTCTTATCTGCTCTTTAAAGTTAGAGTGTTCATCTAATTAGGGATGACTTGTAAGAAGTTTTATATATTGATCACACTGGCCTTTTTGCCGTCATTTGAATTGCAAATAGTTTTCCTGCCTTCACTGTTTGACTTTTAATTTTAGATTTCTTTTTTTTTTTTTTTTTTTTTTGTGGTATGCGGGTCTCTCACTGCTGTGGCCTCTCCCGTTGCAGAGCACAGGCTCCGGACGCGCAGGCCCAGCGGCCACGGCTCACGGGCCCAGCCGCTCCGCGGCATGTGGGATCCTCCCAGACCGGGGCGCGAACCCGGTTCCCCTGCATCGGCAGGCGGACGCGCAACCACTGCGCCACCAGGGAAGCCCCCTAATTTTAGATTTCTGATGCATGAAAATTTGTGAGTTCTTATGAATTAAATTTATTAAGATTTTTTCCTTTATGTTTTATTTTTCCTTTGTTTTTAGGTTTAATATTGGTTTTTTAAAAATTTATTTAATTTACTTTATTTTTGACCATGTTGGGTCTTCACTGCTGTGCGTGGGCTTTCTCTAGTTGCGGCGAGTGGGGGCTACTCTTCGTTGTGGTGCGTGGGCTTCTCATTGCGGTGGCTTCTCTTGTTGCGGCGCACGGGCTCTAGGCACGCAGGCTTCAGTAGTTGTGGCACATGGGATCAGTAGTTGCGGCTCATGGGCTCTAGAGTGCAGGCTCAGTAGTTGTGGCTCACGGGCTTACTTGCTCTGCAGCATGTGGGATCTTCCAGGACCAGGACACAAACCCGTGTCCCCTATATTGGCAGGCGGATTCTTAACCACTGCACCACCAGGGAAGTCTTGTTTTTAGGTTTAAAATACTTTCTTCACCCTGAGATCAGGCAAATAGTCATCTATATATTTTTTCAAAAATGTCTTTATTATTTTTTCTAACACCTGATTATTGATTTTAAAGAATAACAATACAGATGAGGAGAATACCTGAGAAAAAACTGTGCAGGAGTCTATCTTTCCAAGCAGTTAGGGTATACTTTTCTAACCTAAATTTTCTTCAAATTCTTTTATGATTTCTTTTTTTTACATTTAATTTTGAATCAGGAATTTTATTTGCCTTATTCTATGACTTAGGGCTCTTAACTGAATTTTTGGCTAATTATTCCTAACTCTTTACTGAAAAATACATATTTTACTCACTGACTTGAAATTCTATGTATTTATCATTTTACTAAATTCCTAAGTTATGTGGATTTGCTTTTGGATTTTGTATTCAGTTTAGCTAATTCTTACACCCATTCTTAGGGCTCAACCCCCTTGTCACTCCACATTCCAGTCAATTGTGAATTAATTTTTTTTTTCTCAACTAAATTATTCCCCCCAAATGCTGGGATCCTTTTGTAAAGTGTTCCACTTGGAAAATCCACTTGGCATTTTGGTTGGAAAAACATTACATTTATAAATTAATTTGAGAGAATTCATATTTTTATTACATTGAGTCTTCCCATTCAAAAGGATTATGTGCCTTTCCATTAATTCAGATCTTTTGTTATGTCCTTTAGTAAGTTTCATAGCTTTCTGGATATAGACTATGTGTACTTATTGTTATTTTTTCCTTAAAGTTTTCTAACCATTCATTTTTTTCCCCTGACTTACAGAAAGCTATATGTTTTCTTATGTTTATTTTGTTCTCGGCTGCCTCACTAAACTTTCTTATTAATCGTAATACCTTTTCAGTTTATTCTCCTGGATTTTCTTGGTAATCAATTACATCAGAACAAATACCTGGTGATTATTTCTCCTCTTTTAAAAAATGTGTAGCACTTATTTCCTTTAAATGTCTTTCTAAATATTGAAAAACAGCAGGCATAATGTCTTCCTCCAAACTTTAGGGGATTCCTTCAATTTTTTGTAATTAAGATGAAAATGTCTAGTCATATGGGGTAGAAACTTTTCATTAGGTTAAGAAGTATCCTTCTAGTTTTAATATATTTACAGATTTTTCTTTTTAAAAATCATGAATTCATTGAAGTTCTGTTCAGCATCTGTTGGGATGATTGTATATTTTTCCCCTTTAAGTTATTGAGATTTAGATTTCTTAATATTAAGCAATTCTTGCATTTAGGGAGTAAATCCCATTTGGTGGGTTATTCCCTTAATAAACCACTGGGTTAGATATTTTAGTATTTAGCTTAGCATATTTGTATCTATATTCATAAGTGAGATTGGTCAGTGGACCTGATTTTGAGTCAACTTTGTTAGATTTTGTTACTAGCATTATCTCAGCTTTACAAAATAAACTGAAATGCTATCAGTCTTTACCTCTAGAGGTTCAGAGCAGGAGTGTTATTTACTTTTTGAAAGTCACTGAAGAACTCACTTGTAGAATAATCTGGGTTCAGCCCTTTTGTACAGGCTAGTCTCTTAGTTCCATTTTCATTTTCTTCCAAGGTTGTAAGCATGTTCAATTTTCTATTTGTTTCAATTTTCTGTATCCCAGAAAACTGGCCATTTCAACCATATTTTTATTTTTATTTTTAAAATTTTTATTTATTTATTTATTTATTTTATTTTCTATTTTTTTTTTGCTGTACACGGGCTTCTCACCGTTGTGGCCTCTCCCGCCGCAGAGCACAGGCTCTGGACACGCAGGCCGAGCGGCCATGGCTCATGGGCCCAGCCGCTCCACGGCATGTGGGATCCTCCCAGACCAGGGCACGAACCCGCATCCCCTGCATCGGCAGGTGGACTCCCAACCACTGCGTCACCAGGGAAGCCCTCAACCATATTTTTAAAAGGTACCTGTATTGGATGTTGTATTTTCTTCAAAATTAAAAAAAGTCTCATCAGTATCTGTATTTTCTTCTTTTCTTCTAACATTTTCTCATGCTAAGGTAGTCTTGCTCAAGTTAATGTTTTTTAAAAAACAAAAATAAAGGGGCTTCCCTGGTGGCGCAGTGGTTAAGAATCCGCCTGCCAACGCAGGGGACACGGGTTCGAGCCCTGGTCCTGGAAGATCCCACATGCCGCGGAGCAACTAAGCCCATGTGCCACAACTACTGAGACCACGTGCCACAACTACTGAAGCCTGCACGCCAAGACCATGTGCTCCGCAACAAGAGAAGCCACCGCAATGAGAATCCCGCACACCGCAATGAAGAGTAGCCCCCGCTCGCCGCAACTAGAGAAAGCCTGTGCGCAGCAACGAAGACCCAATGCAGCCAAAAATAAATAAATAAATGAATAAATAAATTTATAAAACAAAAACAGAACTTTTATTAATTATTTATAATTTGTTTTTGTCTATTCAGTATGTTTTCTGCTTTTAAATATATATTAAATTTTTATATACACAGGTGCCTAGTTCTGGATATATACTCCTTTCCATTGAATTGTCCACCTTTGTGCCAGTATAAAAGGATCTAATTATTATAACTTTACAATATGTTTTAATATGTGGCAGTTCTAGCATAAAAAATTTATTCTTTTGGATGAACTTTAGTATCATTCTGACAACATCCTCATAGTCCTCACCCCCATTCCCTGGGGATGGTTATTCAATACACCATTTGAAGAAATTGCTCATCCTCTGAGCTGGGGCTTCTGCTGGGCCCACAGTGTCTTGATAATAAACCTAGTATAACTTTCATCATGTAATTCTAAGAATTTAAGTTGGGAGTTTTGCTAGTAAAATGCAAAATTAATTTTCATGGCTTTACAACTGTACCAGACAAAACTTTGCTTATATTTTTATGTCAAATGACTTATGAAGAGCTAACATCAAATAGGTCTGGACACTTCAGCGAATCTATAATCTAGAGAATAATCAATGGTTTTTTGTGAGGGGAGGCTGGGTCCAAGATTATTTACAACTGCATTCTTTAGGCATAGGAAAACTTAAACTCTGAGAGACTGAAATAGAACCAAGACTCCAGTATAACCTTCTATAGGCCCAGTACTTTTGTTTCTCTTGTTCTTTCTAGACACTTATAAGAGCACTAATCAAGAAGTGAGCATATATGAGTCAGGTTTTGACTCTGGCTTAGTAAATTTGGGCAAAACATTTAACTTCTGAGACTCAGGTCTCCATTCCTACAACATGGGAATGATAATAACTGTTCTGGGAAGTCATTGGTTTTTAACATAAAATGTATGTGTAGGTATCATGTAAACTGTCCCATGCCATACAAATGTGAATTAATATATTTTCTGTCTCTTGTCTCTTTTACCTTCTTTAATCATCAAGGCATTCTGCCCTATCTTCTCAGTTAAACTTTTCAGCCAACTCTGGTTTTTCTTGACCTATCATGAGTCCCAAACAGCTACTCATTTGCCTACATTAGTTATCGTTGCTCATTTACCTTTTGGTGACTCCACTAGCCTTTTTGCAAGATCCTTGCCCCTCTTCTCAAGTAGTTCAGCTCTTAAGAATGGGGAAAACTCTCACCACATGTTAATTTCTTATAGCCACCAAAGTCTACTCAAGACATGAAATAATGATTAAGAAATAAAGATGAACATTGATAAAGATATAAGATTAGTTTTATATCTGTTAAACTTTCATTTGACTTTTAAAATAAAATGGTTTACGAAAGCTTTGAATTACTAGGCTGTAGGATGCTCCCGAGATCAGAAGTAGTAACATAGGGCTTCCCTGGTGGCGCAGTGGTTGAGAGTCCGCCTGCCGATGCAGGGGACACGGGTTCATGCCCCGGTCTGAGAAGATCTGACATGCCGCGGAGCGGCTGGGCCCGTGAGCCATGGCCGCTGAGCCTGCGCATCCGGAGCCTGTGCTCCGCAACGGGAGAGGCCACAACAATGAGAGGCCCACGTACCGCAAAAAAAAAAAAAAAAGAAGTAACATAGAAGTCTGGGCACTAGATACTGTATTAAATCAAAATCCCAATGGAATTTGAGGGTTGGGGAGGTTAGACAGGGAGAACTTATAAAAATTTGACAGTGACTATCAGGTTCATTTGGAAAAACAATTAGGTGACAATGGATATTTTTCAAAAAGAAAAACAAATCAGAGGCCTTGCCTGGCCAAAATTTAAAGCTCATTATTAAGCTTTGTAATCACTTTCATCCTTTGTGCCTTAGGTATTCGGTTTCCTCATGCATAAGGTAATTTCATAAATTACCTTATCTGTTTTAGGAAAGAAAAAAACAATTACATGAACATACACACAGACTGTGTTTGTTTATTACTGTTATGAGAATGATACATGGCCATGGGGGAAATTTGCAAAAGTGCAGAAAAACACTAAGGAAAACTAATTGTTTGTAATACAAGCAAATTAATATTTTGCTGCCTATCCTTTCAACTTTTTAAGTATATTTTCTCTCTATATATATTTTTTAAATAAATTTATTTATGGATTTATTTTTGGCTGCATTGGGTCTTCGCTGCTGTGCGTGGGATTTTTCTAGTTGCGGTGAGCGGGGGTTACTCTTCTCTGCGGTGCGCAGGCTTCTCATTGCGGTGGCTTCTCTTGTTGCTGAGCACCGGCTGTAGGCGCAAGGGATTCAGTAGTTGTGGTGCCCGGGCTCAGTGGTTGTGGCTGGCGGGCTCTAGAGCACAGGCTCAGTAGTTGTGGCGCACGGGCTTAGTCGCTCTGAGGCATGTGGGGTCTTCCCCGACCAGGGCACGAACCCGTGTCCCCGGCCTTGGCAGGCAGATTCTTAACCACTGCTCTACCAGGGAAGCCCCTATATATTTTTTCTTTATAAATTTTTATATAAAAATTTAAACATTAACCTTATACCTATGTAATACATGTGATTTGCTTTTTTCACTTACTCTATCATGAACATTTTCCCATGATTCCATGGACTCTACTGGATGTGGGGTTTGTTTTTTCTTTTCTTTATTTTGGCTTAAAAGATGAACATTTGTTTTTGTTCTTAAAAAGAAAAAGCAAATTTTCAGTTTATGCCAGTAGGTGTCATCTGTTCACACAAAGCACAACGCAGGAAACCTAATGTAATTTGACTTAACCTCTGTAATTTCTATCAAGTTCCAGTGTTGTGTTCTAGCTTCTCTGAGTCCCTTGGGTGAAAAGCATTTAGGTTCTTAATAGAAATTGGAGAAGATGCTACCTTTGCCCTTAAGGTGCTTGCAAAGAAAGAAAGAAGAAAAAAAGAACAGTTTTGAAATAAAATGAATTTCATAAGCTTATACTTATCATTTTATATCCTAAAAATACATCAACTACTTGGAAGAGGTTGTGAAAATCTTACTCTGAGTTAGCCATCCAAATAAGGTCAGTTATGCTATTGTCTTTTTTTTCTGAAAGAGGGTCACCAATCCAGATTTTGTGTATAAAAATTCGAGATGAGTCAAAATATAATTTTATATATATATATATATAGTGTGTGTGTGGCCTCTCCCGTTGCGGAGCACAGGCTCCGGACGCGCAGGCTCAGCGGCCATGGCTCACGGGCCCAGCCGCTCCGCGGCATGTGGTATCTTCTCAGACGGGGGCACGAACCCGTGTCCCCTGCATCTGCAGGCGGATTCTCAACCACTGCGCCACCAGGGAAGTCCCAATGATATATTTTTAAAATATCAAAAAACTGTGAAAAAGTTATGAAATTTAAAAATTATAATGACTATACTTTTTGGTATCATGTAACAGTTCTTAAGAAATTTTATATCCATTACCTTTTGGTCCTCGCAAGAATCCTCCAAGGTTCTAAATGAGTAAACTTTTGTACAGAGAGGTTAGGCATCTTGCTCAGGGCCACATGGCTGGTAAATGATGAATCCAGGTCTAGAACAAGGATCTTCTGACTGTGTATGCATATGTATATAGTGCCAAATGAGCGTTATCCTTTAAAGCAGAGGTTAGACCAAACTGGATCTTCAGATATGTTCTATTTGCCTCCCAGAGTACTCGATCAGACTGTATTTTAAATTTTTTGAATAAGTTGCAAAATTTAAAAATTGGGATTTTCCCACAAAGACTAGACTTTCATATATATTTGGAAAAAAGCAGAAGATATGGCTACATTGGAGTTGTATTCCCTTGTAGCAATGTACAGCTGGATCTGAATAGCTGCTTCTCCTGTGTGCTCTCCAACTTGCCCCACTTTCCACCACTCCCTATTGCCTTATACCAGGTCCACTTCATTCAGTTATTTCATCTGCCTGGCCCACTGTTTGCATATGAGTTTGCAAGTCTTTTGTGTTTCAGTCTTCCGGGAAAGGTTATGTACTCCTTTCAACAATTGTACTATAGTTCAAAATATTTTTTGGATAGCTTTCAGAATCAGGTTAAGAGTCACACAAGAACACACTGTAAGAACTCACCGTGAGAACGCCATGTGAGGACAGGGACAGAGACAGGAGTGATGCAGCTGCTAGCCAAGAAACACCAAGGATTGCAGGCAACCACCAGAAGCTAGGAAGAGGCAAAGAAGTGTTCTACTCAGAGTCTCAGAGGGAACGTGGCCTTGCTGACACCATGATTTTGGACTTCTAGCCTCTGGAACTGTGAGCCAATAAATTTCGATTGTGTCAAGCCACTCAAAAAAAAAAATAGTCACCCAAGAAAAATGGTGCTTGTATGTTAGCCCATTTAATTTCTTAATTAACAGCGGCATTATCTGCTTGATGACTTAGGAGGAGTATATAGAATGAAGAAAGCAGAGGATGAAGCTCAAATTCTGGGGAATGTCAACATCAACATTTAGGAGGAGAGAGAAATTAGAAGAACTGGCTAAGAAGAAAGGGGTCTGAGAGATGGAGGTTAAAAAGGAGAGAGCAATGATCTGACCAATCACTCTGATACAGACCACAGAGGGGCTTTGAGGAAATGTTTGAAATTAGGAGGATAAAGGTTCCCTTCTGAGTGTTAGACCTTATTCAACACAGAATAGATCACAGTAGAGTCAGCAAAATAACCTAAAGGAGCAGAATGGCTCTTAGTTCTGATAATTCCATCAGGACTGGGTGGTACTGTTTTCAAGATAGAGTAAGTGTAACATCAACACAAAGTAAGCATAGCATCAAACGATTCAGAGAAGTCAAGGAAGGGAAGGATAGAGACTGTTGGTTGGAGCTGGCAATGTGGAGGTCATGGTGGGCTTAGGCAAAGCAGTTCCAATGAAATGATAGAAACAGAAACCAACATACAGTGGGTTGAGGAACATCTAGGAAGCAGTGAAGGGTAGAGACTGAGTGTGGTCTTCTCTTTACTAAGAAAGGAGAGGGAAGTTGATGGCAGGGTTGCAGGGTCTGAAGAAATGTGTTTGTATGTGTTAATGATTGAAGAGCTTCTAGCATGTTTATAAATGGAAGGGAAAGAGCTATTGAAAGGCAGGAGTAAAAGGTGGGACTGAGGGAACCAGAACCCTGGAGATTCTGGAGGGAATGGGATACAGAGAGGTGCTTTGTGATGTTTGGAGCAATGGCACCATCATTAGAATGGAGGCCTTGCTGCCAAAGTGACCAAGTTGAGGTATTTTTGTTAAAAATATCAGTTGTATCACTTTATAGTCACATCTTACACTATGATTTTTTTCACCATTAATGGAAATGTGCAATTAGTTTTCTGGGTTTTAAGGATGGATTAGTAACTTTTAAATGAGAAAATATTATTTGGCTGTTAAAATGGAATGCTCTTTTGTTTGATGATTAGGGATGGACAAATGATCAGATAAGAGATAAATCAGTATGATTAGTGATTATATTATTATATATTATATTATATTATATTAATTTCAATGTGAAATACAAACAAATTTGACTATTTTCTGCCCTCAAATTACCATTCAAAGAGCAAAGTGTTAATTGGTAACATGGTTCCTTCAAAAGTCAAGGATTCTTCCAACACTCACTCATTCAACCAATACTTATGGAGCATCTACTCTGCTCCAGGCACTGTGTGGGGCGCTGAAGACATGGCTGCAGACGGGCATCTTCAGTCCTTTTCCTAATGCTGCTCACAGCCCAGTAGGGAAGCAAACAGGCCATTGCAGTAGCATGATGAGCTTTAGAATGGGGGAGATACAGAGGGACTTTATGGGGATGAGGAAAAGGCACCCAATGGACTCTAGCTATGGAGTAAATGGATCAGGAAAGGCCTCTTCGATGAAATGATGGGCATGTAAGCAAAGACCTGAAGACTGGTAGGACTTCTGCAGAAGAAGGGAGGCTTGGGTGGTGAGGAGGGGAAGTGAGGACAAGAGGAGGGCTCCTGGTGGTTGGAGGAATAGTTAGCTGGGGAACTCGGAGAATGCCTCTTCATTCAATATGGCTGAAGCACTGGGTGCAGGAGGAGGAGGAACACATGAGGCAGGAGACGGGGCTCACGGGAACCCTCTTGTAAAGAGTCTTGTAAAGAGTCTGGGTGGCTTATGTATCTGGCAGGAGGCCAGGGGAGGGTGAGGAGCAGGCGAGCAGATGTATTAGATTTACATTTTACAAAGATGACTTGCTCTGGTTATAGTGTGGAGACAGATTGAAACCGGGAGAGAGTAGGACAGAAAGAGCAGGAACAAGATGCTGGAGACAAGAGGGGAAGAAAAACGACCTGGCAGAGAGTGAGGAAGTAGAATAATAGGGCTCCTTGGTGAACTAGTGGAGCCGAGAGGGCTGACACACAGGTTGCTGGCTGACTGGATGATGGTGTCACCCAACAACTGGGGACATAGGAGGAGAAATTATTTTGATTAGGAAGAACCCTTCTCCTCCAATGCTTTTCTGTTTCAGATGGGCAAGCCAAGTTCAGGTGAAGCAGAGATAGTTTGGGGGTCCTTTTAGCCCCGTTGTTTGGACTCAGTGGCCTTGGTGTGTGGGCTCTCCTACACCTGCGATGATTGGTTTCAACAAGTTTCAAGCAAGGAAGAAGAAAGATATTCACCTGTGGAACTTCAAACAAGCAAGCACAGCCTCCCCAACTCTGGTGCCCGCAAAGCAAGTAATAATAAACACAGCACCTTTAATGTAGCAGACTTTCCATTCCCACCCTCACCCTAGGCATCTGCACACACAAATCAAAACTGTCTTAAGTCATGGAATGAAAAAGCGAAAAAAGTAAAAGCAAACAAAAAAGGGCTTCCTGTGGGGTGAATGGAAATTTCTGCCCAGTTTGTTTTCCAGGCACATGAAGAGTAGTTCTGAATAATCAAAACCACAAGTAATTGTATTCTGAACCGAGATTTTTGAGACAAGGAAGAAAGGGAAGGATCCCTTAGAGGGGTCTTTGACATAAGGCTCCGTCTACATAAGACACAGGGCCTGCTCTACTTCAACATCAGTTTCAAACAGATTCCTATCAAACAGAAACACGTGTATCCAATTGAACTAAAGCGAACTCAACCATAACTTGTGTAACTTTTCTCCCCCGAGATAGAAACATTGCACCTAAATTTTATTAGGAAATCTCTTTTGCATTCAGATATTTGGGAACTTCATCTAGGACCTAAGCGCCTTTCTTCCACCAAAAACTGAGGCCAAAAAATCATGTCACCAGTAATTTCTGGCCAGATAAATGAAGGCTAGCCTGTGAGTATATTGTGGTAATTAAGAGCATGGAATTCACAGAGTTTCATTGTGTTTGACCTGGCTCCATCACTTACCAGCTGTGTGATCCTGGGCTACTTATTTAATCTTTCTAAATCTCAGTTTCCTCATCTGGGAAATGGAAATAATGACGAGATTTACTTCAGAGAGTAGTTGTGAGAACTGAATGAGACAATTCATGTGAAGCGCAGTATCTGGCACATAGTACATAGTCAATAAATGTTCATTATTAGATTCCCTCCCCCATTTTCCTCTGTATAACTGCAGCTGAGCTCTAGAATTTGTAGCAGCTTTTATCAAATGAAGTAAAAGCTCTCTATTCTCAGTTCCAGAGCTAGGCCACAACTAGTTTAGAAAAAGTCAATTATTCTCTACTGCCTGTCTTTGCTGGGAAAGGACTCCAGTACAATGTCAGTGGGACTCTTGATGCTGTCAGGGCAGAGTAGAAGGGAAAGGAAGGAAATACGGGTAGCAGGTTCCCAGGGGACCTCGTGACCCAGTCTGTACCGCTCAGGTTCTACACTTCAAATGGTTTCTTTCACATCCACTATGGAGGCCCAGGAGCCCTAAAAAAGTTAGCTGGGAAGCCTCAGCAGCTTGGAAATCACTGCAGGATCAGCCTCCTACCTTACCTTTGGAACCCTTTGACTCTCCAGTATCTTTAATTGCTTTTTTATAGACCATCCTGGATTCTGCTTCAGAGCCTGGACATTTTGGACTGACACCTTGGTTGCCCTGCCCAGCTGATTCCAGCTTCTCACCTACATGTCAGCTCTGCAGGCTGAGAATCTATCCTGCCCTGTTACTCCCCAGAAACCCAACCTGGATCCAGCATTCTGGAAGCCAGTTCAGACCTCTGAGTGGTAGGCTCAGCAGGCCTTGGCACAACTGGTTTCACCTGCTTGGTTAAGAGTGAGGATTCTGGAGGCACACACTCTAAATCCAAGCACTGCCACTTACTAACTAAGTGATTCGGGCCAGGTAACTTACCACTCTGTGCCTCAGTTTTCCTCATCTGTACAATGGGGAGACTAGCAGTCCCCATCTCATAGGATGGTTAAGAGGATTAAATGAATTAATACATGTATAAGACATTATATAAACATATACAAATAATCCACCTACATAAATGTGAAATAATATAAATATAATATTAGCTATATTCACATATTTTATACATATTCAGTATATTATATATTATTTTACATTTAAATTTATGTATGCTTTGCATTAACATGTATTATTTCATGTAAAACATTTATATACATATAAACATAATTATTTTTATTATTATTACTGTTGTTTTTGTCTACTCTATCTCCCTGCATGGATAGAGAGACCATGGGTAGGCTCTTCAGCTTTCTTGCTTTCATCTGAGGCTATAGGTGTAGAATCCCTGATTTCTACAGACTCTGCTGTACTATGTAAGGCAAGGTTTAAGTTAGGTTAAAACCAACTCTAACACTTGGAAAATTACCATCTACAATGAATGCCATGTAAATATTCTTTCTTAGATTCCTATGTTGCTCTTCTTTCAGTATCATCATTTTAAGTTCTGTTGTAATTTCTTTTATTTCTTGTCCTATTTCAAAGGCTTTCTCTATCTGGAGCAAATAGCATAAGCTAGAAATGTGTCAAAATACATGCTATTTATCATGTGGTTAATTTTAGATCATGTTATGCCCAAAACTATTGATTCAGAGGAATAGGGTGGTTCTGTAAAGAATAGGCATTGTCTCTTTCACTTTTTTTCATGGAACTGAAATGAGGGTAAAGTTTTCCTCTGTCTTCAAAATCATTAATAATCCATGGATTAAGCTTAACCTCCATGAGCAATAATGCCATATAGCCACTGACATCAATTAAGAGACACCGCCCTGCCTTGATGGTAAGTGTGACACTACATCAACCCCCAAAAAACCCACTTCCTTTCCAGCAAACAGAAAACAGCAGAGGACATGAATTCACCGGCAGCTTTAAACACTGAAGGAGAAAATTGTGTTTGTTTCTGGCGAACATGAAGTCAGATCTCTGGTATTTCTTTCTCCTCTGCTTCCAAGTTGAAGTTCTAACAGGTAAGTGACCTATTGAATATTTATGATTAAGTTATAATTCAAGTAATTGGAAAAATTAGGCACCAAATAGAAAGATTTTTGTTGTTTGTTTGTTTTCAGAAAGTAAGAACAATTACAGAAGAGCCCAAGTCCATGGCTAAGGGCGTTTATATCACTGTTTTAAGATGAAGAAAAATGTCTCATTGGATCATTAAAACTTTAAATTACCTGCCTGAAGTTACTTTTTAGTGGATAAAGCAGAAGAGTGGCTTACTGTTCTCAGAGAAAGATGAAAGGCAAAATGACTTGTGTCAACAGAATGAAAATTAAGTAGTCCTGGCATTTGAGCTGGGGATTCTTTCTGAAGGAGAAAATAAGATGGAAGGGCTTTGAAAAGAAGGATTTTGATTTTAACCTTATCTGGGTGGTCTTTTGTCAGAAACGCCCTGGCTGCCACACAGTTTTTCCGACACTAATGTCAAGATCCTTCTAAAAGGCTAAGGAGTAGTGGATGATGTAAAAACACTCCCTAGCCTCTGTAGACATTAAAAAAATCATTCTGAAGTCCTCAATTCTTTCTCTTACATGGTATATATCACACTCTACTTGAATACTTTAAATAATGTTACCTACAATGAAATTAATATGTATCTCTGTTGCTTCTTACTTGGTACATTTTCTATTATTTTTGTTTCATCTTTAAGTCTGAGCCTCATGTTCTTGAGGCTGAGAAAAAGCAAAGTGAAATTATATTACATTGGGAAGTTCTACTAACACTAAAAGTGCAGACAGAACTTTTAGTAGGTGTAACTTTATTTAGAAATAAGTTTTGCAGTGGTACCAAAAATAGACTTTATTTTTCTCTCCAAAGAATTAAAAAACAAAAGTGTATTGGTCAAATATTTGATCTTGTGGTGGCTCAAGGTGGCTCCAATGCTCTTAAATAAAGAGGAAAGAGGAATGAGGAATTAGAGTCTACTTAAGGTCCCAAGGGCAGTTTGGGGTCACTTGCTTGTTTAACTATGGCTTTTATACAACCCAGTGAAATCCTTTAGCTGCATGAGCAGCAAAGGAATAGCTTTGGAATTGATATTCATTCATTCATTCACTCATCCATTCATTCAGCACCAAGCACTTGTCATGCAGGAGGTACTGTGCCAGCTGCTGTGTGTACAATGATAAGCAAAACCAGGTCAGCCCCTGCTCTCGCGAAGCTAACTGAATGGCTGGGAGAGAGACATTAATCAAATAATCCCATGAATGAATGACAATTACAGGCAGAACTCAGTTCTATCAGAGGATGTAACAAAGAAATCTGCATAGACTGGTGGGTGTGGAGGTGCGGTTGGGGGATGGGTTCATCCAAGTCTTTCTTGTGGAAGTGGCACTTCAGCTGAGCCTTGGGGGACAAATAGGAATAAATGGGGAGAATGGTGGGATGGTGGGTAAGAACATTCCATATCATGAAAAGAGTAAGTGCAAAGGACCTGTGACAGGAAGGCATGAAGTAAGTCAGGAAGCTGGAAGAAAGTGGATGTGCCTGAGTACAGAGAGGAAAGGGGTTGGGGATGGTGCAAGATAAGGCAGGAAAGGAAAGCAGAGACCAGACCATTCAGACCATATGCACCATGTGAAGGATTGTGGATTTTCTTCCAAGAACATTGGTTCAAGTCATTGAAGGGTTTGTACTGCTAAAAAGCATCCAATATGCTAAACCCATTCAGGCACTTATGGTGGTGATATTATGCTCAGGAGATTTGAATTAGCAATGGTGTTACCACTGTGGAAGGATCTATCCAGCCTAGGTGGAACTGGTTCTAGTTGGCAGATTAAACTGATGAATAAATTGTACTTCTGGAATGATATTTATCTTGGATTCTGATGGAATAAAACCAACATTCCCCCTCATCCACAGAAAACCTTGCCATGTGCAAGCTGTTATCCTATTTGACAGGTGGCAAAATTGGGGCACAAATGGCTAGATGGAGATAGTAAACTGCTGAACAATCTTCATATTCAAAATATCACCACAATGCATGTATCCAGCAATTATCATTTTAAAGGCTCTAAATGCAAAGTAAAGAACCAAACTGAAGTCAACTAAGCTCTTGCAGATCCTTTCCTTTGGCATATTTTTAATCCTCCCAACTATGTAGGCTTTCTCATCCCATGAAGAGGTAGGCATTCTTACTTTCAGTTAGTGTTTGAAGAATCTCAGACCAGGAAAGGCTAAGTGTTTGGTTACCTAGTAATTAGTGGCAGAACCAAGATTAGAATTCAAATATGAATTCTGATTCCAATATCCACATTCTTTCCACACCATGTTGAAGTAGTGGAGATATAACTTGAATCTCTAAGGAGAGAAATTCTCATCAGTTTTGTTATTTGGTTGGTGAGTTAAGAGGAAAGAAATCTCCGTGATTCTCAGTCTTCTGTTGATCTCAGTGTAAATCTTAACAAAGTCATCTTCTTTTAATGATTCTGGAACAATAGGAGGCTCTTAATTGTAAAAGGATCTGAGAAAAATGGGACCCTCTGTCTGCATTTAGAAGACACTCTTTCTAGACATTATGGGCAATGGAGACCATGCGGGTGACCTGATGAATTCTGGTTTTGGAAAGACCACTTGAAAAGCAGTGGAGTGGGAATGACCAAGGTTGGGTAGTGTTTAATAAATGTGCATGTCTAATGATATGTTCAGGGTGGAAGCTGGAAGGGTAACCCTCAGGCTAATTTTGAGCCTTGATTTTGTCACCCAGGCATTGAAGCAGTGATTCCTGAACTCCATCACCTCCAAAAAATCCAGCCCTTTGGTGCTTCCAGTACCTGCTCTTCCCCGGAGCTCAGGGAGAGTCCTGTGGAGCTGAATTGACATTTAAGCCCCTCCCAGCACCTCCTTCCAGTGTTCTTGCTGAATTTAAAAAATCCACATTGTCCATCTTTTCTTTCAATAGATGAATTCAGGGCATTCTCACTCAGCACAAGAAGACTATATTGATTTCACTCCTTCAATATTATGTTTATTTCTATTTTCCTTGGTTGTGGTATTCTCTTTTATTTTTATTGGTATGAGGAAGTTTCTTTTAACTCCCCCCTTTCCCCCTGTAATTTGGAAGGTTGACTACACGTCCTAGTTGACTAATTCATTATCATGTTCAGAGCAGCTTAATTGAATATCTATTTATTATTGTAGTAAAGTAAATAATGACAGTAGCCTTGCTTGACGTGTTTACCCCACCCCCCACCCCCCACAGTGACGTGAGAACTTTGGAATGTTCTCTTTTCACTCTCTTGCTTTCCCTTTAGTGAATCCCTGCCCCATACAGGGGCTTTGCTGAAATAACTGAAAACTTGTATTTGCAGATCATTGCTAAGTTTCCCCTGACAGAATTTCTCTTCTGGTTCAAGAACTCTTTACACTCACTTCACCTTTTTTCAGCGGCAGCATCACTCTTGCCATCTGCTCCTGTCTTGTCATCCTTGTTCAGACCCAATGATCAGAAGACTTCCATTATTTTCTTCAGATACCTCAAACTCTGAATTCCAGCATGGGTACAGATGTCTTCCTTTACTCTGATGGGTGACTAATATCTTTTCTGGTAGTAAGATTCATGGACTGCACTCTTTTAATAGTCTCTGGATATTCATTCACTGTATGCTGGCTTCTAGGGTTGCAGGTGAGTAGTTCCATGTTAGTCTGCCTCTCATTGCTTTGCAAGTAGATTAAAAAGTATCACTAGAATCTTGTTATTCATTTCAATAATGGAATTCGGGAATTCCACTAGGATATGCCTAATTCTGTGAGTGTTTTCATTAACATTGCTTGAGACTGAGTGAGCCTTTTCAATCTGCAGACTTCAGGTTTTTTGTTTTTTTTTAAATTTCGGGGATATTTTCTCCCAGTAATTGTTTAGTCATCTCTTTGTCTTTCTTCCTTCTTTTTAGACATGCCTATTATTTTTATGTAAGATCTCGAGATCCTTGTTTTTTTTATCATTAGTGAACAAAATGAATTTCATAACTTGCCATGGCTGTTAACAACTCCCTCAGATGAAATGGAATATCAGAGTTTTTAAATTGCTAGCAGCATATTCCCATTTCTTGGTAGAAACAAAATGTAGGTGTGTAGGGAGGACCTCAATTCTCATCTGAGCTTTGTTCAATGTGTATCCATAGACTTGTTTGACAAAAAAAAAAAAAAAAATGGCCTCAGTATTCACAGTTGTAAACTGAGCAAAACCCTCAGCTTATGCTGTCTCCCTATCCTAAGAATATGTTTTTTTGTTTGTTTGTTTGCTGTACGCGGGCCTCTCACTGCTGTGGCCTCTCCCGTTGCGGAGCACAGGCTCCGGACGCGCAGGCTCAGCGGCCATGGCTCACGGGCCCAGCCG